>NC_133546.1:60100357-60440714 GCF_048773025.1 Camelus bactrianus
AAGAAGTTGTTTTCTGGTTTTTTGTTTGTTTGGGGGATTATGGTCATCTTAGTGGGTATGAAGTGGTATCTCATCATGATTTGGTTTTGCCTAATGATGTTGAGCATCTTTTCATATACTTATTACTCATTTGTATGTCTTCTTTGGATAAATGTCTATTTATTTATTTGTTTATATTTAAAAACTTTAATTTTAATTAATTTTTGGAGGGGTACATAATTAAGTTTATCAATTTTTTTAATGGGGGTACTGGGGATTGAACCCAGGACCTCATGCATGCTAAAGCACACACTCTACCACTGAGCTGTACCCTCCCCCACCCCAATAAATGTCTATTTAAGTCCTTTACCCATTTTAAAATTAGGCTGTTTATCTTTTTGTTGTTGAGTTGTAAGTGTCCTTTATATATCCTGGATACTAGGCCCTTGTCAGGTATATATGACTGGCTTTTAAATATGGCTGCAGAAGCAAAATCACTTGCTATTTTTCAGTCAGGGTATTTACAAACAGAAAAAAACAAGGTTTTGGTTTGTGCACACTCACCACAGGTTAAAACCCACAATTTAAATAACCATCTAAGAACACCCTATGTTCCTTCCTAATGATTCAGTAGCTGCAGCTGTACAAGTGGTGTTTGTCATCCTCTGTCCTCTCAAATTCATCTTGGGGTACCCCATGGACAGTCAATGACATGTCTATTTCAACCCTTTGTGATTTCAGGTTATTCCAAATTTCCCTTGTTACTTTGGCTTTCTTCTAACTGTTTTGAACTTATATTTGAAACTTTCTGTTTTTAACTACCTATCCATGTTTGGTTTAGAAAATTTAGTTTTTTAATATTATTACACTATAAAAAGGTAAACCAAAACATGATGCTAACAATCAAGAAAACTAGGAACTTTGATATTTTTGAGTTTTCAGGGAACTGACCATGGTGGGAAGTAGAACTAAACACAACCTAGTAAATAAAACAAAAGTAAAGTACAGTAAAGTAAAAAAAAAAAAAAAAAATTAAAATTAAATAATGACGGCAGGAAGATGGTCTAATTTTTGTGAGTTAGGGATTTTTAAGTGATCAAAAGTTGAAAGTCATAAAATGAGCTCATATTTCCAAAAAAAAAAAAAAAAAAGCTTTTGAAGGCTTGCTGAGAAGTCACAAGCTCAGCTCCCAGATTCCAATGGTCAGGCATAATTTATATCTCTTAAGTCCACTCACCCTGATTACTTTAACACACTGCAGCGTTGCCATCAGATTGTCAAAAGTGTCAAAATTTCCATTTGCTCAGCACATACAGTTTTTCTCTTCTCCAGACTTTCATACATGGAAAAAGAAGATTCTGTTTATACCAAATCTTTTAATAATTTTGTCATTTTAGAAGATGAACCACATGAATCCTTTGGTGTCTTATAATACCCCTTGGTCACTGGCATCTGATGTATACACACCAGATGTCATTTGTAAATTCTGGAGTCGTTTGAACCCACTTACTTTCTTGATGAGAAAACTGAAATAATTTGCCCAGAGTTTAGAGTTAAAGATAGAACCCAGTACACAGAATGGGAGAAATTATTTGTAAATCATCTATCTGATAAGGGACTTGTATCCAGAACATATAAAGAACTCTTACAACTCAATAATAAAAAGGCAAAAAGCCCAACTAAAAAACTTGATTTGAATAGACATTTCCCCAAAGAAGATATATAAATGGCCAATAAGCACATGAAAAGATACTCAACATCATTAATTATTAGTGAGATGAAAATAAAAAGCCATAATGTGATACCACTTCACATCCACTAGGTTGCTAGGAATAAAGGAGAATGACTGATGTTGGTGAAGATGTAGAGAAACGAGAACTGTCATACATTGTTGGTAGGATTGTAAAATGTTGCTTTGGAAAATAGTTTGTCAGTTTCTCGAAATGTTAAATATAGTTCTTTATGAACAAGCAATTCCACTCTTAAGTATATACCCAAGAGAATGTGAAAACATACAAAACCTTGTACATAAATATACATAGCAGCATTATTTATAATATCCACAAAGTGGGAACAACCCAAGTGTCTGTCAATTAGTGGGTGTCTGTCAGTTAATAAAAGGGCCAGTAAGATGGGGTATATTCATACAGTGGGATAGTATTTGGCCATAAGAAGGAGAAAAATACTGGTATGTGCAACAACATGGATGAACCTTGAAAACATGTTCAAAGTGAAAGAAGCCAGACACAAAAGGCCACGTACTGTATGATTCTGTGTATATGAAATGTCTAAAAAAGGCAAATCCATAGAGACAGAAGGAGGTTAGTAGTAGACAAAGGCTGGGAGGATAAGGGAATGGGGCGTGACTACTAATGAGTATGGGGTTTCTTTTTGAAAAAAAAGTTTTTGCTTTAATAAAAATGTTTTAAAATTAGATGGTGGTGATGGTTGTATAATTCTGTAACAGACTAAAACTCACTGAACTGTAAACTTTTAAAGTGTGAATTTTATGACATGAAAATTTATCTCAATAAAGCTGTTATATTAAAAAACAAAAACCTCAGTCCTTGATTATACTTATTCATTGAGCTAATAGGTTAAGGAGTTCTTGGAGAGACACAAAACTCTTCTGTTTCCACTTGGGAAACTTCTCTGGCTGGTCTCTTTTAATTTATTCATCTATAAAAATTTTGAATCACCATGTTGTACATCTGAAACTAACATAATATGGTAAATGAACTATACTTCAATAAAATTTTTTAATTAAAAAAATTTATTCATCTTTTTATTTGTCAGTCAAGTTTTCCATCAAAGTGACACATCTCCCTTCCCAGGCACTATTGTCCTGATTTAGGTTAAAATCTGTGGAACCCTTTCAATTTTAAATAGGTAAAAGTAGAGCTTCTTTGGTTGGAAATGACATGCAGGATTCGGTATATTAAACATGTGCTTTCATATATAGTCTGATTTTGTTATATGATAGACAGTAAGACAAATCTTGTAGCTGGAACTTTTTCTGAATAATAGGGAATATTATTAGATCACCAACTAATAACTGTCTCTACCTAAAACCCTTAGTGGGACTTAAAACAGTAAGCGAGTCCTGCCCTGGAGCAAAAGTATAAATAAATACAGCTTTTAACACTATAAAAGATGTGCCTTTTAGAAGGAATTGTGGAGCACTCCCATAAGATAGGTGGATGTAGGGTGTTGAGTAAAATGTCTAAAAACCCCACAAGTATACATTTCCTACTTTCAAAGAGCTTATACCTTCTTGGGAAGGCAAGCTTTACATGAACAGTTCAATTAAATAGCACAATGTCTGAAAAGCACATGCTTTTGGTACACGTTAAATAATACCGCTAGCATTCACTCACTTAACTTTCATTTACTAAAAATCTTTAAGTGCTTTTAGTGCTTTCATTCACTAAAAACATTTTAAGTGCATTCACTAAAAATGTTTTAAGTGCTTTATGAGCCTTGGCATTACTGTGCTAAACAAGACAGTCATGGTTCCAGGCCAGCCGAATGCAATGTAGAGTGAAAAGGCAAAAGATGTTGCAAGTCAGTGTAGGACTAAGTGCTGTAGAGGTGGGAAGTTTATCTCTAGGTACCAAGTTTGGGTTTGTTATCTGTTTGCTAACATACTCCAAGGTGTGGCTCTTGCCTCTAGTTGCAGCTGAACACAGGCACTCACATAACCACACACACATCCTTCCGGGTAGAGCTAGACCACTTGTGATGGAAGATGGGTGGTATCAATGGTCCTGGACAGGACCATTGACAGCTGCTGCCTGTGCCTTCCCTCCAGAAAGCAGATAAGCAAGATACACAGTGAAGGTGCAGGTGGTGGTGCTGGCCCATGGGGAAGGGTTTGTAAACAGGTGCTCCCTGAAACCTTCCCACCCATGGTAGCAAGGCCACTCCAAGCTGCTGAGAATTCATTAGGCTCGGAGCTCCACTTGATAGTCTGCTGTCTTTCCATCAAAAGGGAACAAGGCTGTGGCCCTGCCAGCCAGGCCCAAGAAGATACTAGAAAGGTGGGAATATGATGATGGACACCAGCTCCTCCCCCTCTGAGAACCAGTTCCTTCCACGCCCAGCAGGCTGGGCTTTCTTGTTTGTTTCCTTCTTTCAGCCCAGGCACTGAGTCACCTTTGTTCATGAGTGTGCTGGAGCTGCACAACCTCTGATACCTTCTCACTGAAGATGCCCAGTGTGTCTTCTTTCCTTCATCCCCCTTCCAGGATGTCTAGTCCACTCCACTCCCTTCTCCCAGGAGCAGCACCCTCCCTCAGGAACTTACGTCTTCTCTAACTGTCCTACTCAAGGCTGCCAGCTGTCTTATACATTATGGAAGAACTGTGCGATCCCAAGCAAAGAAACGGGAGGCAGGGAAAGTGAGAAATGGGGAATCTGTTCTTACTGCAGGGTCTGCAGTTTCTGGAGGGTAGGGGGCTCTTTAACAGACAAGGATCATCATTGCTGCAGCCACTTGCGCTTTGGGACTGCAGTTTTCAGAATGTGGTCAGAAACCCCTGCAGTCCCTAAGAGCCTCCCTTTGCCAACTACAGGCCTGGGTAAGGCCAGATTTCAACACAAACTTATCACAACAGATTGAACAGAGAAGCAGACGTGAGAATCCAGCTGCCTTTGATGAAGCTAGACACGCGAGACTGGCAAAAAAAAGTAAATGCTGCTCCTCTCAGTAACTTTTGGTTTGGAAAATATAGCTGTATTTTAAATAACAATATTATCTACGCTAACACATAATAGTTTGGTTAACTTTAAATACATTAATATGTGTTTAAATTTTTGTTTTCATTTTATTATTATACTTTTTAAATGGAGGTACTGGAGATTGAACCTAGGACCTCGTGTGTGCTAAGCATGCGCTCTACCATTGCTCTCTACCCACCCCCTTTGTTTTCATTTTAATACAATAAATATTGACATAACTCAAGTAAAGAGAGCTCATTGGAGTCCTCAACCATTTTTCAAAATGTAAGGGGATCTGAGATTTAAACGTTTGAGAACTGCTGCTCTAGGGCTACTCTTGGCCCCCATTTCTTCTCTTTCTTGCTCTTCCCGAGGGACCTCACCGAGCCCCACTGCTTCAGCTCCCACCTCCAAGCTGGTGATTGCCGTGGGCAGCCCATGAGCTTCTGTGTGCCACCCTGCAAGGACCTGGAGAGAAGGGAAATAAGATTGCCCCGAGAATTGAACTGGATAAATCTATACACAGAAGATGTGATCTACCATTAACTCATTCAACAAATATTTATTTAGCACCTACCTTGTGCCGCATACTATTTTAGATGCTCCGGCTACAGCAGCAAGCGAAACAGAAAATCCCTGAGTGTTCTGCTGGGGTGTATTGGGAGGGTATAAAAGAAGATGGTGGGAAATAAAACCATAGGTAGAAATAATACTAAAATTTATTTGTAAGAGCTTGACTTTATGAAGTTTTGGGGATAATCCTAAATTCCAGTTTTCTTTCCCTACAAGGTTCCCAAAGGTGATATTCAGACAACAGCCACTGATAAAGAAAAGCAAAGAAATGTAACAAAGATTATGGGTGGGTGGGAGGTGTATGTGTGTTTTCTTCCATCTCATAAATTATGTTCCCCAGTAGCCATTCTGCTGGTATGCTTCTGGGAAGTAGATGTTTACACATTTCAGCTTGGTAAGGAGGCAGGTATGATGCAAGAAAAGTTCCTGCCAGCCACGGGAGTGGGGGATGGAGGAGAGCCAGGAGCAGCTCAAGGACAGGAGCAGACAAGCATCCTTGCGACACAGGTTGGTGATGATGAAAAGAACCACCATGAGGTCACCTAAACACCAACTACCAGACACTGTCTCAAGGAGGAACAGAAAAAGGGAGAGAAACAGCTTTACTAGAGAGTTGTGACCTGGGATAATACTATTTTAATTTAGAAGCGTGAAATACTTTAATCGGTGATTTTAAGCTCCAACATTTTCTTTGCACATCTGGGAGATGTGTGATAAAATTTCAATTTGGCTGCATTAACATTTTATCTCCTTTTTTTTCTTTTTAATGGAGGTACTGGGGATTGAACCCAGGACTTCCTGCATGCTAAGCATGTGCTCTACCACTGAGCTACCTGCCTCCTTGCTAATCTTTTATTGTTGCTGGGCTTGTATGTGAAACCCTGTGGCAGGGAACCCTGGCAACAGTGACTCAATGAGACACTTCCTTCTCCTTAAACCTAAAACCAGTTGGTCACATGGGACACAGGAGGTTGAGAAGAAGAGACACCAGGAGGAAAAGAGAACAGAATAGACAGGTCTTTTCTCCAGAAGAAAATGGCTCCCATCTTCTCTGTCACTGGAAGGAAAAAGCAGAGAGAGATCTGGCTGCTTACCACATACAGCAGGCACACAGGAAGAAGAGTGGGCTAGAGAGAAAAAGTGTGTGGGGGGGTGGGGGTGTCTCCCATGGCCTTCAGTTAAAGAAAGAAAGAAAGAGAGACCCTCTCTCTTGTGGTCCAATCCCTGACCAGAATGACCCATTAGAATAGGCTCTCCTCTTTGGAGTTGAGAATGAAAGTAAAGACCAGGGAAGAACTTAAGCAGACACTCTTCTCACGCCCAAACCACAGCATCCATATCACTGAAATTTAGGTATTTTAAATAGGCATCTTAATTGGGACTCAAGAAAAGAAACTGAAGTCATCCGCTAAGGAAGGAACAGGGTCAGGTTTTGAATCCGGGTTTGTCTGTTTGCAAAGAATAACCAGTTTCCATTGAATCATGCCACTGCCCCCACAAGCCCCCCTACCCTTCACAATAAGAGCCTGATTTGGTTAGTATACCTAATCTTTCTTGCATCATGCAGTCCCATGTCCTTTCCCGCCCTGGGATATTAATGAACTTATCTGTCACGAGGGGCCACACCTATGGTCATTATTCATACATCAGCTAATGTTTATTGAACTTGAGGACTTTCCTCAGTTCTGAGCCCTGAAATCACTTCTGTGGTCATTTCCTGAAATGTGATATGCAGTGAAATGGATCCAGCCACAGGAGGGGAATGATTTGGAAAGTCAGGAGGTGGAGGATGAGAGGAGAAAGACAAACCAGCAACAGCCCTAAAGGAGCTGCCATTCCTGGCTGTGAGCAGGACAGGGACTGCGCTGTTTACACGAAATTTGATAGTGGCGGTGAGACCACCCTTTGCCGTGTGGTTTCTCCTTGACTGTTGCTGTGCTGGTGGAATCTCATCCTGTGGCTAGACTGCTTTTTTTTTTTTTTTTTTTAACTTTTTTCCTTTTTTAAAAAGTTTATTTTTGTTTTTTTTAAAAAATTGAAGTATAATCAGTTTACAATGTGTTAGTTTCTGGTGTACAGCACAATGCTTCAGTCATACATGAATATACGTATATTCGTTTTCATATTCTTTTTCACTATAAGTTACTACAAAATGTTGATAGATTGTGCTTTTTACAAGATTTATTTTTAGAAGCTGTTTGCATTTTTCCAAAGTTCCCCCAGCAATTCGAATCACCTTCTTTCAACTTTCATTGAGGTGCCTAGACAAAATGACGCAGATGAAGCTGTTAAAAGGCAAACTGAAGCTTATTAAACATTTTAAGAGTTTATTTGAGCAAAAATCAGTTGGAATCAGGCAGCAGCAGAGTGGAAGTAGTTAGGAGCGCCCCCACCCCCAGCAGGAACTAGGGGGAGACTTTTACAGTTAAAAGGCAGAAGCAAAGCAGGAAAATTATTCTATTGGCTATAGTTTACACCTTTGCCTTATTTGGAAAAGACTGCTTCGGTGTTTACGTTTGCGATTGGGAGTCCTGAGGTTCAGGTTTTTTAACCTTGAGGTATTTATAGGCTCAGGTACATTTACTTAGGGCTCTGAGGCATTAGGACCCCCTCAGTCAAAAGGCCTCCTTGTTTAATTGAGCACCGGAAAGACCAGTATTGTCTACACAACTAACCCCAGCAAGGAGCTGGCTTATCCACTCTGGTTTATCCAAATTGCAGTCACAGACCCACCATTTCAAACCATTTGACTTCTGTTCATGTGTGTTCAGGCAATATTAACCTAAATAAAATGTAGTTTGAAGGGTATAGCTCAGTGGTAGAGTATATGCTTAGCATGTGTGAGGTCCGGGTTCCATCCCCAGTACCTCCATTAAAAAAAAACAAAAAACCCCAAAACCTAATAATAAGTAAACAGACCTAATTACCTCCCCACCCCAAAGAAACAAAAATTTTAAAAAATGTAGTTTGTATGAAAAAAATCTGTGCCCCCAAATCAAACAGTGCTATGCCTAATTTTTAGACCTAAATGGAGGTGGCAGCGCATGGTGATAAAGAGCAGAGGTCGTGATGCTGGCCCCTCGAGGTGAAGTCCCAGTGACTGCATTTACCAGCTCTGTGACTTTAGAAAGTTATTTAACCCCTCTCTGCTTTGTTTTTCTTGTATGTAAAATGAGGATAATGATAGCTTGTTCAGAGTTAAGAAGCAGTAAATTAGCCAGTTACTACCCAGTAGATGATAAATGACATTCAGTAAATGTCAGTTTCATCATTATTAGTTTTAGTTTCCCTCTGCTCTCTTCCATTTGCACAGTTAAAGCCAGTTACTTCTTTCTTAAAAAAAAAAAACAACCTATTCTGATTACAGAATTAATATATTAGTAAAAAATTCAGAGAACACATAAAACAATAAAAAAGGAAATTGAAATTACCCACTAATCCCCGGCTGAAGAAATTAAACCATTTTGAAATGACTCTCAAGAAATCAAGTTACTAGCATTTCTGAGAAATGCCTGAAATTTCCATGATTTGGTTTTATGGAAAGAAAAACCTCACATGTACCAGGGTGCTATTTCTCTTCCCCAGACTGCCTCAGTATGAAATAGTACACTGGTAGATGGATTTTTATTCACAATGTACAATTTTCTTCGCTAAAAGACATCAATGATTTATCCTCAATATCCACTCTATTCTCTGACAGCCTCAGAGGAGTCCATCATTACCTTTTCCCATCTCCATGCATTAGTGTCCTCATCTGAGGAATCGGGGCAGCGAGAACTCGACAGGGCTGGTCTGTGTGTTTCACTCGGGAACCTAAAGCCCTGGATGAACATGTGATGTGCTGGAAGCCCCCTGTGGGGCTGGAATTAGAAGCTGGATCACTTGGTATCCAGGCTGGTGCACTTCCCACCACACTGTGCGGCCATGCAAGGCTGTACTCAGGAAGTCTGCCCTCGGTCTGAATGATTTCCCACCTCTAAAACTACCAGGTCTATGTGGGAGATACTGCTTTTTAAAAAACAAAGCGCAGAAATAAAGCACAGTGAGGGGGAGGGTATAGCTCAAGTGGTAGAATGCATGCTTAGTATTCATGAGGTCCCGGGTTCAATCCCCAGTACCTCCATTAAAAATAAAGAAATAAATAACCCTAATTACCTACCCCAACCAAAAAAAAAAAAAAAAAAAGCCTCTGAACCCTGAAGAGTGTGGTTCAAGAAGGTGGATCTGGTGGTCTGGTTGGGGCTCCTTCTCAGAAAAGGCAGACAACACTCAAAGACTTTTTACTGAAAAACAGCCTTACAAAGTAACAGGGCAAAAACCACAGAACCACAGAAACAAGTATACAAATGGATACCAGAGTGGTGTGTGTACATAGCTAGACTGGGTCAGATATCTTTGAAAGAAATGATCTTTTTTTGGAGGAAAAAAACCCACAAGGTCATCTTATTTGAAAATGTTATTAAGTGGGTGTTTACTTTCTCTAAAATGAGTATCAGAGGTCTAGATTTCAGTAAGGCACAAATCCTTTTAGAAAGATTTCAGCACTGATTATTTTGATAATAATAAAAGTGAAATGTGCAGGATCATGTACAGAAAATTAAATGAGACATTTCCTCTGTGACTCTATTTGGTCTTTTTTTTTTAAAAATTTTATTGAGTACTATCTTTTTAAAGAAGAGGCCACAAGAGTTTAGTGTATTTATATATGGACTAGTCAAAATTAAGTAAGATCAGATATGCAAAGTACTTGCCTTATGGTAAACCTTTAATACCTATTTAGTTTCTTCTCCATTTTAAAAAACATATGTACCTTTAAATACAGTAACATTAAAATATTCAAGTTGATTTTCCACATAGGTTAGGAATTTCTGAATTCTTATTTAATCAGTGCAGTGCTCCCCCTCCACTCCCTTTTCCTTGGATCATTCCAAGACTTCCAGTGGATGCCAGAAACTGCAGGTAGTACCCAACCCTAAAAATACCCACATATGCTATTTGTTCTCCTGTATCTACAAACCAATGCTAGAATTAATTTATACATTAGGCACAGGAAGAGATTAACAACAACTAATAGTAAACCAGAACAGACAGAGCAATATACCTACAGCTGACCCTTGAACAGCTTGGGGGTTAGGGGCACCGACCCCTGCACAGTGGAAAATCCACTGTAACTTTACAGTGGGCCTCTGCGTCTGCATGTGGATTCCTTACTGTAGTACATGTTGGTTGAAAAAAACCCAAGTATAAGTGCACTTCAAACCCATGTTGTTCAAGCATCAACTGTACTGTGATAAAAGTTACGCAACTGTGGTCTCTCTCCTTTTTCTGCCTTTTTTTGTGGTCTCTCTCCTTAATCAATTTCAACTCTGCTGGAAATGTGGCAGCTGCTTCTTCATCAGGAGACCTTGTCTCTCCAGCAATATTTTTTGGGGTGGGGGTGGATTCCCCAATGACTCCTTCCTTCCTTCCTTCCTTCCTTCCTTCCTTCCTTCCTTCTTTTCTTTCCTTTCCTTCCTTCCTTCCTTCCTTCCTTCCTTCCTTCCTTCCTTCCTTTCTCTCTCTTCCTTCCTTCCTCTCTCTTCCTCCCTTCCTTTTTTTTTCAGTTTATTTACTTTTTATACAATTTTAAAGTTGCATTCCATTTACAGTTATTAAAAATTGTTGGCTGTATTCTCCGTGTTGTACAATACATCCTTGTAGCCTGTCTTACACGCGGTAGTTTGTACCTCCCACTCCCCGAGTCCAAACCTATTCCTGAGTCTGTGTAATTATCTCTGACTTGCAGTAAAGGGCTGCTGTCACTCATTTCAGAGGGGGGCCTCACTCAAGTCTTCCTATAGGCTCATTGCCTTCTGGTGCAACACGTTGCCACCAATCAGAACACGCTTTCTGTTCATGTTTTCCACCCACAAATGTAATGCCTCTTCCATCTTAACTAAGCACTTATCATGCATTGTGGCCGTAACTTCTGCAGTTTGAGGTATGACAGCAAAACTAGCACACCTTTCTTTTTCTGTCACAATTTCACAGATAGATTTGTTCTTACCATAGATTTTAGCAACCTCAGCATATGACTTTTTTTCCTTTCCTTATTAATTTGAGATCTTTTGCTTTTTCTCTTAAAGGAAGCACTTTATGGCTTCTCTTTGTCATATCCGAATTGCCTGCATCACTACTCTTGGGCTTTGGGGCCCTTATTAAATAAAATGAAGGTCACTTGGACCCAGGCACAGCGATACTGTGACAGTGGATCTGATAACCAAGACGGTTACTAAATGACAAGTGACTAAAGGCTGGGATACGTTGGACAAAGCGATGACTCACGTTCCTGGGCAGGTTGGAGTGCGTTTTCATAACACTACTCAGAATGGTGTGCAGTTTGAAACTTATAGGAATTTTCCAGTTAATGTTTTTAGGCTGTGGTGGACTACAGGTGACTGAAAGCACAGAAAATGAAACCATGAATAATAGGGGACTACTGTTCCACGTTATGAGGAAGATAAACTGGCAGATGAGAATATTGAAAGGCGGAGAGGTTAACGTATTCTCCCAATTCCTGTAATTAGTTCTATTTGATTCTGAGTCTGTCAGATCCATTTCAGCCCACTACGATCAGGTTTTCTGCCCACCCACCACACCACTGAAAGTACTTTTTCAGTGACTTCCCCATTGCCAAATCCAATGATCAGTTTTCTGTCCTCAGCTGTGTTTGGCACAGTTGGTCACTTCCTCTTTCTTGAAACATCCTCCCCTCACCCTCCCACCCCCGCACTTAAGATTCCAGCACCCTGCCCTGTCCCATCTGTCTTGCATCTCTCAGTCTCTTGCCTGACCCTCCTCATTTTCCCAAGCATCCCAGGGTTTGATCCTTGCATTTTTCTGTATCTCACCCCTCCCTTATGTGATGTTGATTTAAACACTATCTTCCTCAAACCTGTTCCTTCCTAAAAACTTCTCTCAGTAAAGGACATTCTTCCAGTGGCTCAGGGCCAAAACTTGGAGTCATCTTTTAAATTTTTTTTGGAGTAAAGGTAGATTTACTTAGAGAAATACATACTCCATAGACAGAGTGTAGCCTGTTTCAGAAGGCAAGAGGAAGGACACGAGGTTTGGGGGTTGGAATGCTTAGTTTGAAGTAAAAGTAGTTACACACTCCGCAGAATGTGGGCTGTCTCACTCAGAACGGAGGGCGGCTCATCTTTTCAATCTTTTAATCTCCCATTTTACACCCAAGTCATCAGCAAATCCTATCTTACTGTGTTTCCCACCTTCATTGCTACCACCTAAGTTCAACTCCCACCTGCTACTTCAGTGGCCCTCTGCCTGGTCTCCCTTTGCCTTGTCTCACTGCTCTATAGTCTATCCTCCACAAAGCACCAGAATGATCCTTTAGAAAGTGAATCAGATCCTATGACTGCCCTGCTCAAAGCCCTCCAATGGCCTCCTGTATTGTCAGAGAAAACTTCCAAGGGCCCACCATGGCTCGCCCCACTGTTCCCGTTCTCCCTCTCTCTTGTCCCCACACACTGGCTTTGCTTTCCCTTGGTCATGACAACTGGCCTGGCCTCAGGAGCTCCAAACCTGCTGGACTCTCCCTGAAATGTTCTCCCCCAGACCTCTGCAGGGCTCACTCTCGTGCTTTATTCAAGGCTCTTGTCGAATGCTACCTCCTCAGAAAAGATTTCTGTAACATGCCATCTAAAATGGCACTCCCACTAGTCTCTGCTCCTTTAAACAATTTATTTTCTTTGCAGCCCTTATCCCTACTGGCCATTTTATATTAAGTTCGTTTGTCTATTATTTGTTTGTATATTATCACTAAAATATAATCTGCATGAGGACGGGCAGTAGGCATCCACAGAGGTCAGGGAGATGGGGGGGAACTAGCGGAGGAGACAGAAGGAGCAGCCAGAGACAGGAGGAGAAGTAAGAGGGAGTGTTACCTTGGAAGCCAAGGGAAGATAGTGTTTCAGGCAGCAGAGAAAGATCAGCTGTGCAAATGCGGCTAAGAGGTCAGGTAAGATGGGGACTCAGGATTGACTGTTGGACTTAAGAGCACGGACCTCACCAGTGATCATGACAAAAGCAGTGCAAAGATGATCGGAGAAGATTCCAAAGAGAATGAGAAGAGACAAACTGGAGATAGCATATACTGACAATAGATATCTTCAAGTTTTGTTTAAAGGGAAGCAGAGGGACAGGGCAGCAGTCAGAAGGGAGACAGATGGGAAACTGAGAGGTAAATGTTGTCATGTGATGAGGCTATTTTAGAACACGTTGATAGGCAGGTGGGAATGATCTAGTGGAGAGGAGAATCTGGCTATGCAGGGGAGAGAGGAATAATTTCTGAAGCAATATCTCTGAGTAGGTGAGAGAATATTTGGTCCAGTGCCCAAGTGGAGATGATGACCTTGGACAGGAGCTTGGATGGTTTATGTATGGCAACATGTGGTAAGGCAGAGGACATGTAAATGTGGTGATGGGAGCACGTGGAAGACTTTTTTTCTGGTTGCTCCTCTTTTCTTAGGGAAATGGGAGTTAAGATTCTGTGTAAGGTTTGAGGAGAGGATAAGCTGTGAAACACTTGTCTTGGAGAGTGGGAGAGTGAATAATTTAGGGAAATGTAATAGGATTGTAGGGGCAGCACTAAGGGAGAACTCGAGGTTAGTGGTCATAGTTTGATGTGAGCCACTCCACATGATTGGTTGTTTTCCTCCAGCCATGTTCAACTGCACAGGTGCAAACGTGGAGCTGGTGGACAATTGGTTTTGCCAGGGGTTGGGGTTTTACCAGGCATGTTTGATGAAGAGAGACGGGTAGGTAGTAATGAAGCATGGATGGAAGCTGGTTTAGGACAGACGCGATGATGTTATGGACAGTGAAATGTTTTGAGGATCAATGGGCTGTGCATCCAAGACAAAAGAATTACTGAAGTCAGAGCTGCAAAGGCAGGAGGCAGTGGTTAGAGACTGGGTTGCTTAAGGCTGAGATTTTTGAGTGCAGCTCCTGAAAGAGCTGGCTATAGAACCTCTGAGTTCAGAAGCTCCACAGATCAAAATCTGAATTTCGGAGTATGAGGCATTCCTAAGTAAAACTTCTGGCATATGCTGTAGGGAGGGATTTGTGAAGAGATGGAGAAGGAGACAGTAATGAAGATGCGTTTGGCAGAGGGAAGTGGATTAATAATCGTTTCATACATGAAGGAAATAAAAAAGTCAAATCAAGGTCATAGAGATTCATGTGGACAAGGAAAAAACTGGAGAGATTTGTCCCATACTTCAAGGTCACAGGGACTGATGGAGGTGGATGAAGGGAATTGCAATCAGTGTTGAAAGCAAAAATAGAAACACTTATCATTGTAGATCCATGCAGGGACTTCCCACAAGTGCTATCAAGGACCATTAAAAGGGGAGGGAATAGCTCAATGGTAGAGCGCATGTTTAGCAGGCACAAGGTCCTGGGTTCAATCCCCAGTACCTCCACTAAACATAAATAAATAAATAAACCTAATCTGCCCCTCACCAAAAAAATAAATAAAACATTTTTTAAACAGAAAAAAAAATTTTTTAAAAGACAAAAAAAAAGGCAAAACAAAATAAACAAAACCAAAACAAAACCCCAAACAAAAGAATCATTAAAACACTTGATTCTATGGCTCTCCAAATGCCCTTATTAGTGACATTGGGAGTTTGGTCACTGGCTGCCATGTGTGACGATGAGGCCCAGTGTAAGGAGAGGGCACAGTCCCCTCCTACTTAGTGATTATTTACTTCAGGGAACATCAAGGAACAGTCAGACCAGGGGATGAGCTGGAACAATCAACCATGTTATCTGGACACACTGTTTCTCCAAACACGCATCTGAAAGGGCAGTGTGGGAGGGAGACCTTTGGCCATTTAAACAAAACTCAGTAAAAGTTTAGTCAATAACTTAGATGACCGACCTTACTGTGGCTTATCACTTGAAAATTATCGTCTACTGAAAAATGCAAATAAAAAATCAGCTCAAAAGTGACTTCTTGTGGTGGTGATGGTTGCACAACTCTGAAATAAATATACTGAACGTTACTGAACGTTCACACTGAACATGGTGAATTTCATGGAATGAAAAATTATACCTCAAAACACTTAAAAATACGAAATTCAATTTATTAAATATTGTAATGACATATTTGGAAATTTAATTCAGAGTTGAGCTCAAAGTCATACTCAGGGTTGATTTATTAAAGTAAGAAATCAAGCAGCCTGCTAGGGTGCAGCTCTGGAGAAGAATTAGGTCACTTGTGATATGTTTCTAGTACTAGTTAATATAAACCTGCAGTGAAACTGTAACACTGCCCAGGGTAATAACTGGAGTTGGCGTAAGGCTCTAGAAAATTCCTTCCTTGCAACACTTCTTGGCCAATAGGTGCTCATGTCCTTCCTGGCAAAGTCCAGCCCACGCTGTCTACATCCTTCTCCTAACCTTTCTTGGCCTGTCACTTGGCTGGGTGTGCTTTGCTGCTGGGAGTGTAACCACTTCTTATGCTGAAGTGGGAAGACAGTGAATTTTGCTGACAGGAAAAAGGCCAAGTAGGAACTTGCATGTAAATCAGCCTGCTGGTTAGTCAGCGTTCTCACCAACAAAGCGACATATCTGGAGCGGGACGGGGCAGCCAGCTAAGCGCTCCGTGGCTGGCCGGGTTCCCGGGGACTGGAAAGCCCGTGGTTGGCAGTTCAGACACAAGTGCACTGAGATGGGGCTGCTGCCTCATGCTCTCTTCACAGCTGTTATGTTGTAATAATTATTCATGGCAGTGAACAGTCACCGAATATTCCAGGCTTACTCCTGTGGTACTAAACGTTTGATGTTTACTGCCAAGCCGAAATGTTTAAAACACCCAGCAGAGGTAGGCGAACTGAAAGTCTGCAGCCCAACGGCTCCTTTCTGGGATAATGAACAACGTGTGCCAAGTCCTGCCTCCCTGCTTTACCTCATGTGATTCTCCCTGCCCGGCTGCCCCATTGGCCTGTCCACACCAGGCCCTGGGTGCCTTGCAGGAGGGCCAGCGCTGAGACGGTCTTTCCTGAGCACCTGCCCCGGCCCTGTCCCTTAAGCATCTGCGTGATTTAGGGAAGTTCTTTTACCTCCTCCGGAAAATGGGACAATACTTCTTGGGGTGGGGTTTTGGCACTAGATGCTCAATTAAAATTAATATTTTTCCTGAAATAGTACCATTTGCAGCAACATGGAGGGACCTAGAGATTATCCTATTAAGTGAAGTAAGTCAGACAAAGACAAATATCATATATCACTTATATGTGGAATCTAAAAAATGACACAACTGAACTAATTTACAAAATAGAAACAGACTCACAGACATAGAAAACAAACTTATGGTTACCAAAGGGGAAAGTAGGGGGAGGGATAAATTAGGAGTTTGGGATTAACAGATACACACTGCTATATATAAAATAGATAAACAACAGAGTCCTCTTGTATAGCACAGGGAACTATATTCAATATCTTGTAATAACCTATGGAAAAGAATCTGGAAAAGAATATATATGTATAACTGAATCACTATTCTGTACACCTTAAACTAACACAACATTGTAAATTAACTATACTTCAATTTGAAAAATTAATACCTTTCCTGGCTATCCTAGGAGAGTAAAAATGATCTCACTTCCCTCTGAATGGAATGTACTTCATAAGTCATCAATTTATTATAAACTCTCTTGTATTTTTGTCCACTATTTCATGTAGTATTTATCTTATATGCTCAGCAAGCCTAACCTCTCCCTGGGGAGAGACAAAAAGCTTTAATCTTTTTTAAAGTTCTCTTAGAACATCTACTTTAGCCCCAGAGCAAGATGACGCAGGTTTGGACTCAGTTATGGTTGGTGGGCAGTTTAGTGTGTTGACACCACTGTTTTTAGTTCCATTAGGTTGTGGTAACAGGATCGGACCAGGTGACCAGGATGCAGGGACACTGTGATGGGGCTACGGTACCCGAGTCACTGGCTGACCACTGTGTGGGGCTGTCTCCTGGCTTCATAAGAGTTCAGTTTCTCAGAGGATGGAAAGCCCTTTACTTTATCAGTCAAAACAGAGGGCTTTCCGTACAGTCTCATATGTGAAGTTTCTATGATTCATCTCAATTACTGACACTCAGGTGCCACGCCAAAAACATGAGCAATGCTTAACTCTTCCTCTTTCCCTCCCTCCCACTCATACTGATTGGCGTCAGCAGGACCCAGTTGCTTCTCCCTCTCCTGTGACTTCTGTCCATTGTCCTCTCCACGCCCAGGCCTCAATTCAGGCTCCCCTCATCTCTTATCTGGATCTTTCCAACAACCTCACAGTAGGTTTCCTTGTCCTTAAATCCATACCTCTGTAATTTTCTTCCAAGCGCTGCTACCAGTTATCCTTCTCAAACAACCATCAAACCAGGTTATTCTTCTTCCTAAAATCTTTTAATGATTCGCCATTACTGACAGAAAAATATTCCACCCTCCCCGCCCCCCAGTGGAGTCCATCCCCTCAAACCCCAGTCTGCCTTCCCAATTGCGTGTTGCATCATTCTTCCCTTCACAGCCTCACCCCAGTTATAACTTGCAGGCTCTGTGCTCTTTCAGGTTTCTGGGCTTTTTATTATACTGTTTTCTTGTCCCGGAATTTCCTTCCCCTTCATTTCTCTTCTCATCAGTACAGCAGAGTGCTTTGGAGCAGAGGCTCTGGTCAGACAGCTTATTTGAATTCTGACTCCTCTGCTTGCTAGCTAGGATGTTGGATAAGTTATTTAATAACATTATGTATTCTTTTTCAGAGTAAAGGAACTTAGCAGATGTGATTAAGTTAAGGGTCTTGAGCCGGAGAGTATGCTGGATTATCCAGGTGTGTCTGAAATAATCACAAGGGGCCTTCTAAGAGGAAGGCAGGTGGTCAGAGAGAGGAGGAGAAGATAGTGTTATGATGGAAGCAGAGATTGGAGCGATGCAGCCCTGAGCCAAAGAATGCTGGCAGCCTCTAAAAACTGGAAGAGGTGAGGGACAGATTCTCCTCCGGAGCCTCCAGAAAGAACCAGCCCTGTCTACACGCTGACTTTAACCTTGAAGACTCCTGACTTCTGACCTCCAGAAATGTAAGAGACTACATTTGTGTTGAAGTAAGCTACTAAGTGTACGTTAATTTGTTACAGCATTAATAGGAAACAAACACAACTTCCTAGAGATGGGTTGCGTCCCATAGCATTTACATGATAGAGATACATATACAATTTTTGATTCATATGTCTTCCCCATTAGATGGTGTGTTTCTTAGGGTCTGCTGCTTTTATTTAAGAGATTGACTTTTTTTTTAAAGAAATCTTTTATTTAAAATTTTTTCTTTAATGGAAGTACTAGGCCTTGAACCCAGGACCTCGTGCATGCTAAGCAAACACTCTACCACTGAGCTAGACCCCTTCTCCACTTCTTATTAATGTTTTAAACCATCCCCACATCTGCATACCTAGCACAATGCCTGGCACAGTCTTAAACTCCTATAAATATTTGATGAAGGAAATATTATGGTCTCAAGTGTGATTTTTGTTTTGGTTGGATTCAGTGCATGTCAAAATGGAGGGATCAGTTGCAGATGTTCAAATAAGTTTCTGTCTCTAGCAAGCACAGGTCTGGGAGATGTGTCTGGGGAAATGATAGAAAACAGGTCTGGGATTGTTGTAGAAAAAGGGGGGTGTCTGTAATTGAAGGAGTGCCTGGTCCTGGAATATTTTATATGATGAATAGGGCTTCTGGTGTCTCAAAGATGTAATAGAGCTAGAAAAGATCCAGAGAAGGACATTCAGAATGGTCAAGGACAGAAAGAATTAGGTATGGTGGTAAAAATAAAAAAAAAGATTACATCTGCAAAAAAAGTAAAAGTAGTAAATTCATGAAGAATAATCATAGACTATTTTCTCAAATCAGAATATAACAGAAATAGGTAACATTTCTTGAAACCTGACAGTCCTTCCAATAAAAATAAAAGGAAATACCTTTTTATATATATAGCATGCATTAAAACATAGAATTCATTACTCCAAGAGGCCATGCCTACCAAAAATGTAAATACTGCAGACAGAGCTGGAAAAAGGTCAAGCCAGCCAGCAGGTACCTGAAGTACCACAAGAGGCACAAATCATTGCTGAATACATTAGGATATGGTGTCCATTAACAGGTTTCCGACATAAGCTTCTTATAATTTTACATCTGTAAAATTTGCCTGCCCTTGTTAAAATAATCAGTGCCCTTGAGTGGAATTTAAAGAGAAGAAAAAGAAAAATCTCACCATTTGGATTTCTCTCCCTTGGAAAGCTTTTGAATTACACATATAAGGAGCCTCATCAGTGAAACTTTTGGGATGAAGAAAATGGATGGCCTTAGTGCTGTTACCCTAAGCAAATGATGCATTTTCTTATCCCCATTTTAATCTTCTTAACATGCCTTACATGAAGTTATCTGGTTCAAAAAAAAAATCATGTAAGGAAACTACAGTGAGGATAAGGACCACAGAAAAGTGGGAATTATTGTGCAGTTGTTTTCAGGACATTTAACAATCCAGGGACTAGTGGAAATAAAAGACCAAATTAATCTTAAGTAAAAAATTTTTATTGATGAAAAACCACTTGATACATTTGCATTTAGAAATGTTGTACAGCTGTTTAAAGATTATTATTTTGAGAGGCTGCCTTTCTGGGGAGCTGACTTTCTCAATTACATCTTAACTATAGGCTTAGGAAAAGAGTTGTACAAATTCATATTGAGTTATAAATCATAAAGTAAAAATGTTTTGAGACATTTTGAGATCATAACAATCCTTGTGAAATGGAGCAGGACCCCGCGGGGCCCTCCCCGGTACCAAAGCTCCTGCACGTCCCCTGTTTCTTGCTTGTAGGAAAAAAGACTTCAGCCTCCTAGGCCTTCCCTGAGTTCCAAAGGGCAGATGCAAGCAGCTGCTAATCAGGGGAGGGAGGGAGTGCAGAGACAAAGGGGGAACAGTCAAACTATAGTGCAGCAATAAAGCAAAGTCCTAGCTCCTCCTCAAGGAATATACTTAACAATGTATCTTTGAGTTCTTCTGCAGGAACTAAGGCCCCCACCCAGGTGGAGGATGGTAACTTCAGGTTGAGGATAAGATTCCTGGAGCACTACCTTATTACCTCACCACGAACCAATCAGAAGACAGTCACAGGGGGACGATATAGCTCAAGTGGCAAAGCGCGTGCTCAGCATGTGTGAGGTCCTAGGTTCAATCCCTAGTACCTCCATTAAGAAAAAGTTGACCTAATTACCCGCCTCAAATAAAACTAAAAAAAAAAAAAAAAAAAAAGACAGTCACAAACTCTGCAGCCCTCACCCCAAATGTTGCCTTTAAAAACTCTACCCCTAATACCATTGAGGAGTTCAGTTTTTTTGAGCATGAGCAACCTGTTCTTGCTTGGCCTGGCAATAAATCTGTCTCTGTTCCAGACGCCCACGTTTCAGTTTGTTTGGCCTCACTGTGCATCATCAGGCACATGGACTTGGGTTTGACGGCACTTGAGTAAGCCAGCCCACCAGGCTGTGAACGAATGAACTGAAGTGAAAATTCTTTGAAACATGTCATTGTCAAGCTGTACACTACTGGCCTTTACCTGCTCCAGCCCTTCTACTCTGCTGTGCCGATTATGATATTATCATACTGTCCAGGTCACAGAAAAGATGTGGCCTGCTCTATTGAAGTGACTCTCCCTGTTGTGAAACCAAAGTTCGTATGCCCAATGAACACTGAAGCCAAACAAACCGAAACATCAGAGTTCTGAGCAGGGAAAAGTTTATTGCAAGGGTCAGGCAAGGAGAATGGGTGGCCCTGGCTCAAAAGACCTGAACTCCCTGATCACTTTCAAGGAAGAGTTTTTAAAGGCAACACTGGGGTGAGGGCTGCAAGGCACCTGACTCTTTTCTGATTGGTTGGTGGTGAGGTACCAGGTGGTGTTCCAGGAATCTCAATCATCAATTGATCTTCTGGTTCCAACCAGTCTAGGGTCTCAGCTTGTAGTCACCATCCTGCACCTGGGTGGGGGCCTTAGTTGCTGCAGAACCACTCAAAAAAGACATGTATCCAATTGTTATGTGCATCCTTTGAGGGGGAACTAAGGCTTTGTTTATCGCTGAGCTATATCACTATCATTCCTTTTCTTGCTCAACTACTTTTCCTTTGTCTCTGCACTCCCTCACTTCCCTAATTAGTAACTGTGTGAATCTGGTCTTTGGAACTCAGGGAAGGCCTAGGAGACTAAAGCCTTTATCTACAAATAATGATGGGTACTGAGGGCCTTTTGTACCCAGGAAAGTCCCGCAGTGCTCTGCTTGGTTTTATCCCCGCTAGGCAGGAGGGAAATGTTCTCTAGAGCTAGCATGCCTAGTGTCTGAGGGCCGCCCATCTCCATCATGCCTGACCTACAGTATGGGCACAGCTCCTATGCCGGATATTCTGCAGCCCGGGATGCGGGGACTAGAGCCCAGCCTTGATCTCTGGTCGACAGGCTGTCAAAACTGGCTCCTCTAACCCTTGCACCTGGCTCTGATTCTTGGCAGGTCCCTTCCACTGAACTTGGACCCAGTTTCTAATAATCTTTCTTATGCCTCAGGCCCTCCAGATTCAATACTTCGTGGAGCTCTACAAAGCAGAGAAACAGGATTCAACCAGAGCCTTCCTCTGGTTGTCTTTGGTCAGCCCCCTTGCCCTTCTGGACTGCTCTAGCCAATGGCTCTGCCAGACTCTAGGTGTTACCCTCCCCTCCCCTCCTCAGCCCAGGAGGTCCTTCCAACATGGTCCTCACCTCGGGTTTTGCACTTTACTAAAAATTATATATACATCTATATAATATACATATTATACATACTTATGTATATATACACAGACTTTTTTTTGAGGTGGTTTAAATGAAGGGAAACATTGATTGTCTCTTATAACCTACCCCGTTGTACAATTTTCAAAAGACAAAATGTGGTGGGAATGTAAAATGGTGCAGTCATTTTGCAAAACAGTCTGACACTTCCTCATCATGTTAAGCAGAGAGTTATCGTGTGACCCAGCAATTTCACTCCAAGGTGTATACCCAAGAGAAACAAAAGCATATGTCCACACAAAAACTTGTACACAAATGTTCATAGTAACATTATTTATATTAGCTGAAAGGTGGAAACAACCTAAATGTCTATCAACTAATGAATGGATGAGCAAAATGCAGTTTATCCATATAATGGAATATTATGAAATGTCTAGGAAAAGGGAATAGAAAGTTGATTTGTAGTTTCCAAGGGTGGAAGGGGTGGGTGATGGATAAGGAGTGACTATTTCTTTTTGAGGTGATGAAATGTTCCTAAATTATATAGGAGTGATGACTGCACATCCCTGTGAATATACTAAAAATCCCTGAATTGAAGAGTTTGAATGGATGAATTATGTAGGTGTGTGGGTTATATCGCAATAAAGCTGTTTACAAAAAGACAAAACATGGCATTTAAAGAAAATATTTTTGGAAAGTTTTGATTGCATAAGAAATAACTCATTCTCATTATTGAAAAAAATCAAATATTACAGATAAAGTTAAATTCTCCCTTGATAAATAACTCCAATCCTTTTACCCTCCTCACAGATGAATAACTAACTCTTTCAGGTCTTTTCCTTATAGAAATCTATATTTTTCACATTTTGCATGGGTTTTCATTTGTTTTTTACTTTTATTTTGTCATACTGTATTTCATTCTGTATCTTGCTTTTTTCATCCCTGAGAGCTTTCCAAGCCAGTCCCTATGGGCGGGCCTCATTCTTTTTAATTGCCAAATAGTATCCGTAGTATGGACAGACCCTAGTTTATTTAGCATTTTCTTACTGATGGATATTTAGATTGTGTGGGGCCAACTGATGTCCTTCAAAGTCCAACCACCCCCCATTCCTGGGTTCTCAGATGTCGGCCTGTGATCCCTCAACAGCTAGAATACATTCTTTAACTGGGCGTGTTTCCCCTAACAAACTAATAGCCCCAAGTAATGACTAATCTTACAACTGCTCAGGCTGGCTTGTTTCAGCCCACCTTACCAGAGTCATAAACCCCACTGCCCTTCATGGACCCTAAACTTCTTACCTCACCTACAGCCAGTCAGAGACTTGTGCACAAGCCGATCAGGCACCTTGTGACCCTGCCTTATAAAAGACCCGCAACAACCAACTCTTGGGGCTCACATATGGCAACATACTCTATAAACTCCTTTTCTATTCTTATACTTTATCTTTGGTAAATTCTTGTACCAACTTGTGCATCACATGTCACCCACCGGCTGCTGTAGTGTATCACAACAGGTTGTTCCCAGAATTTCATTTTGCAGCCCCTGCAGAAGTGAACATCCTGGCAGATGTCTCCTTGTGTATATGTCTGAACGTTTCTTGTGGGTAGACACCGAAAGCTAGGATAGCTAGATCATAAGATATGCACATTTTAATTTGTAAGTACTGTCAAATTGCTGCTGAAGTGACCTTAACAGTTTGTACTCTCTCTGGCAGTGAATGAGGCTACTCATTTCCCTGCACCTTGACATATATATACGTGCATATTTGCTATAACCCTTGATATAACAAGCATTTAAATTTTGCCAAGCACATTGGCAGAAAGTGGATTTTTGTGTCTGTAATTACTCTTGAAATTGAACATCTATTCATAGGATTGATTGCCTGCTTTCCCCCTTTTTCCTATTCAAGTGTTTGCCTTTTTATTTTTGATCTTTAGTAGTCATTTACATGTATTTTGATAGATACCTATGTAAATATATCCATATCTATCTACATAGACAAGTTTTTCCTGCTTAGTCATTTATTTATTTAATTTTTTGTTGGGGGAGGGTGTTATTTATTCATTTATTTTTAAATGGAGGTAGTGGGGATGGAACCCAGGACCTCGTGCATGCTAAGCATGCACTCTACCACTGAGCTATACCCTCCCCCTGGGTCATTACTTTATATTTTTTGCTTATTGTGTTTTATTTAAAGCTTTCTCTCCTGCCAAGATTATGAACATATGATCTTGGTATGAGGTAGGGATCTGATTTTATTTTATTTTCCAAATGACTAGAAAGTTGTCCCACTGCTATTTATTGAATATCTTTTCTCTAACATTTTTAAACGCCATTTTGTCATCTACTAAATCCCCAAATCAGTTGCCATTTTAAGCTTCTATATGGAAGTGAATCTGAAACCAGTGGAAGGAGGAAGTCCATGAACGAAACTGGCTCCCTGAACTGCCTGGCCATGGGAGTTTCCAACAAGGAAAGTGTGGGGACTTTCTAAAGCTAGCAAGGTACTTTTTGGCATTAGGCAAATAAACTGGCAAATAATAGGCTAAATACTCTACGTTCTAATGATATGAATTGATGTAACAATTGGTAATGTCATTGTAGCTTTTTCTTTCCAGAATCTATAAAACAATGCTACCCTCTTTGGTACAGAAAACATAGTTAGGATATTTATCCTCTAGCTCCTTTCCTATGACTTCCCTCAGACTGCTGGTGTCCCTTAGCTAGAGGTCACTACTCTTGTCTCCTGGATTCTGGTAAGCTCTCTCTCCCCTTGTCCCTTTGGACCTCTCCTGTGATTATCCTTGGGTCCTTGCAGGATCCCTGTGCTTCTCCCACACCTGTGTAAACAGTCTAGCGGTGTGCCGGGAAAGAGCTGGGGGCAAGGTGGGAGAAGAGCCTTCATTTGTAGCGCTTGCCAGTCGCTGTGGTGTAAAGGTTTCCATCATGGCCTATTTCAAGCTACCAACGTGAAGTCGCTGAACACAGACTTGAGCGGAAATGCTAAGAGTTGGCTTTTGTAAGTTGTTATGAGCCAGCTCCAGCACCCCACTGCAATAGTCCTTTTCTAAATAAGTTCCTTTAAGATTGTCCTAATTGGAGTGTGCTGTCTGAGACTTATTTGGCCCCAGACTGATTCTGATACCAGCCTGGAGCACTGGATGACTGTTTCGTCAGAAAGAGAAAGGAGGCCTCTCTTCTACAGGACTTAACTCTGGGAGGATGTAAGCCTAGAGCTTCACAAGCTTTCTGCAAAAAAAGGCAACGAAGAGGAAGGCAGAGCTAAGAGACAGAGGTAGACAAATCCTGGGGGTATCATCTGAAAGCCCCGGATACAGCAATACCTGAGTGAAGTGTGCCCTGGCCTTTTCGGGAACGTGAACTAATACATTCTCTCCCTCTTTCTCTTGTTTTTGTTTTGATTTTTGCTTAAGCCCATTTTGCTTGGGGTTTTACTACTAGTACACTGAAGATTCCTAAGAGGTACAGCGGCACGGCATGGTCTGGCCCTTTCCTGACTGTAACCACTCTCCCCTTGGTCTCTGCACTCCAGCCATCCTGGCTTTCTTTCAGTCACTTAGAAGTTTCTGGTGCCCCTTTGCCGTAATTGCTTTGCATGTACCATTGCCCCTGCCTGGAACAGGCTCCTGCCCTCTTGGCCCACTTAACTCCTACTCATGTTCCAGATCTCTGAATAACGTCACACTGGTAGTTTGTTACTATGTGGCCCCAGATGAATTACACCTTCCAGTATTTGTGCTTTCATGTAGTCCCCTTCCCTGGACTCTGGGTTGACGCTGTGTCTGCTGTAACCAATAGAATTCAGCACCTAAAGGGACTGTGCCAGCTCCAAGCCTAAGCCTTAATAAGGAAAGCTAGCAGCTTCTGCTTTGGCGCTCTTGGAAGGCTTAAGCCAACACATAAAAGGACTGAATCCCCCACTGGAGAAAGAAGTGGAGAGGGGACAGGAGAGAATCCTAGCTGTGTCTCAGCCTACATGCCTGCCGAATGCAGCTACAGGCGGGACTCCCAGGACCAGCAGAGGAATGGACCAGCTGAGTCTAGCCCCAGGTCCAAAGCCGCAAGCAAGCAAAAGGGTCCTCTTCTTCAAGGTGGTGTTTTAAGTCATTGCATTTTGGAGCAGTTTGCTGTGCAGCAGTAGATAGCTGAAAGCGTCACCTCGAGGAAATTCCTCCAACATCCCTAGACCAAGTCAGTCCCCCATTAGACGTTCTCCCACTTGGCCTTCACAACACTTCTCACCTTCTGTAGTGGTACATTTAAGTCAAGAGTAGCTTTCTTTTTGGGGGTCTCTTTCTTGTCATAAATTCAGGAACTCCAGGAATATCTACCCAACCTAAAAGGCATCAGTCCTTGAAATTGTGGTCACAAAGTTAGGTCTGTTATTTTATCCCAATTAAGTTTACCTAAAATTAATTAGATTAATAAATGGATAAAGAAGCAGCTTGCTCACGGTTGGGTAACTAGTTAGTGAATGGACAGAACGGTGTCTGTGTGCCTGACCCCCTTCTCAATGGAGTGCTCTTGCTCTAGCAAAAACTAGACTACAGGCTACAGGCAGGAGGCACTCACTTTTGCCCAGAACAGCACCCTAATTTCTCTGTTGGACAGCCCTACTATCTAGAAAGTTTAGGAAGTTAAGCTAAGCAGTTTTCTTAATTGAAATCAAAGGCATATACTGTAGTGAAATCAGATTCTTTCATAAGAGGGGTTTTCATAGAAAAAGAAGTATTTATATTCCATACATGGCCAATAATATTGTAATTGAAAATATATCTACTGGAAATGTTAAATAAATGGTTCATCTGGGGGACAAAAAAAAAAGCTAGGTCTGTTGCCCAAGAGCCTGGTTCTCTGCTTCCTTTCCTACTGAATTTGCAACTAATCCTCCAAATGTAGGTTCAGTAGAAGTTTGTTTTGTTTGTTTTCTGTTTTAAAAGGTTTTTCTTTTCCTTTTTATTGGAGTGAAATTCGCATACGTAAAAGGAACCATTTTAAAGTGAATAATTCAGTGACACTTAGCACTTTGACAGTGTTGTGCAAGCACCATCTCTACTTAGTTCAAAACGGTTCATCACCCTAAAAGGAAACCCCGAACTTACTGAGCATTCTCCGTCCCGTCCTTCACCCAGCCCCTGGCCACTTGGCATTCGGCCTCAGTAACTGTGCCTGTTGTGGATATTTCATACAAATGAAATCAGTCAGTACGTGTCCTTTTATGTCTGGCTTACTCCATTTTAGCACAACAGTTTTGAGGTTCATCTGTGCTGTGGTGTATACCAGTACTTCGTTCATTTTTATGGCTAACCAATATTCTATGGCATGGAGATACGACAATTTGTTTAGCCATTCATCTGTTGATAAACTTTTTGGCAATTGTGAATAGGGCTGGTATGAGCATGGATGTATCTGTATTAGATAGAACACAGGAAATCTTGATGTCTGTTAGTGCTTTTTTATTTCACCTTTCAACTTTATTAGGTAGAATTGCTACAATTTGACTGCACGTATACAATATATTGCATGTAAATACATGTACACAATATATTGCATGTTTAAAAAATTTACGTATATGTACTATTCATTGTTTCTAAGAATGTTTAGAGTTTAGCTTTTAAACTTACATAGTTATCAAAAGAATAAAGCCAATCACAAAATAAGAATAAATGCAAAAAGATACATACACCCACTATTAACAGCAACATTCTTTATAATGGCCAAGATATGGAGGTATCGTAAGTGTACATCAATAGATGAATGGATAAAGAAGATGCAGCATATGTACGTAACGGAATACAACTCACCCATAAGAAAGAAGGCTATTTTGCCATTTGTGGCCCTTCATTCACTTTTTTTTTCTTTTCACTTCAAAAATCAGAATTTTATAACTGGCAAAAACATTTCCATTGCATCAAAAAAGAAGTAAAATGCTTAGAAATAAACTTAACCAAGAAGGTGACCTATACTCCAAAAACTGTAAAACATCAATGAAGGAAACTGAAGACAATACAAAGAAATGGAAAGATGTCTTGTGCTCTTAGATTGGAAGAATCAACATTATCAAAATGGCCATACTACCCAAAGCAATCTACAGACCCAGTGCAACCCCTGTCAAAGTACCCATGACATTCCTCACAGAGCTAGAACAAACAATTCCAAAATTTATATGGGACCACAAAAGACCCCTAACTGCCAAAGCAATCCTTTGTGGATCTTTCTTTTTTCCCTCTTTCTTCTTTTTGTTCTCTTTCCTGTGGTTTGATGACTAGAGAAGTTCCTTTAATATTTGTTGTAAAGTTGGTCTGGTGGTGCTAAATTCTTTTAGCTTTTGTTTATCTGTGGGTGGGGCTAGATCTTGGTGCTAATGATCCAATCAAGATGTCAGCCTCCAGGAAAGCTCATGTAGATGAACACTCCTGGAATGTTTGACACCAGCTTTTATGTCCCCTGGGTGACCTGCAACCATCCCCTGTGTCTCCAGGAGACTTTCCAAAACCAACAGGCAGGTCTGGCCCAGGTTCCTTTGAAATTACTGCTTCTGCCCTTGGATGTGGCACATGCGAAATTCTGTGCACACTTCCCAAGAGAATGAAGTCTCTGTTTCTCTGAGTCCTGTGGGGCTCCTGGAGCTAAGCCCCGCTGGCCTTCAAAACCAGATGCGCTGGGGTCTCCTCCTCCTCTCAATGCCGGAACCTGGGCTGGGGAGCCTGACATGGGGCTTAGAGCTCTCATTCCTGTGCGAGGGCCTCTGCGACTTTATCCTTCAGCTTGTGGGTCACCCTTCCAGGGGGTATGGGGCCCAATTATATCGCGAGCATGCCCCTCCTTCAGTAGAAGTTTTTGCACAAAGGTTTAGCACAGTAAGAATCCTGTACCCCTCCCCCAGTCCATTCATGATTCTACTCACAAGCCTTGGGAAAACTAGATTTGAAAAAGATTCATGGTTTATAGGTTTATAGTATTCAGATGGACCCAGCAGGTTCTTCCAAATTATACTTAGGGGAGTAAATCAGTGGCTAACTTTGGCAATCTCGCTGAGTACAGAGCCTTCCAATTCTACAGGATTTTGCTGGTGAGTCAGTAAGTTAAAAAAGGAAATCTATATTAGCAATAAATCTTTGTAGAAGTACTCTATGTTCTTTTTAAAATGGATTGTTTCTAGGTGGCTACTTCAACTAATATTATCAAAAAGAGTAGGCTTCTGTCATAAAATGATACTTTCTGAGAAAGTGTTCCTATTTTTATTTTTATTTTTAAAGTTGATTCAGGAGATTTATTATGGAGGGTATATCCAGAGGACCAGAACTTTCAGTAAATTTAGTCTGTGTTATTTTCATTTTTTTAAACATTGTAGATCATAAACATCTACCAGATTGGAAGGGATTGGTTGCTGTCCTTGTGGGGAGATGCCATGTGGAGACCTAAATGTGGTGCAGTTAAAACTGACCCTACTGGCATCCCAAAGCTTCAACCGTGGTGACTGAAGGTAAACGAGGATTCCCCAAACCCATTCTCTGGCTCATGTGCTCCTCCCCCATCCTCTCCATACTTCAGGACAAAGACCATCTATTCTTCCTCTCCAAGCTGTCACCTTCTCTCTTTTGCTATTGACTCTGCTTTAATTCAGGCCTTTGGACTTTTGTCGTGGCCTCATCAGTGCTTTTCCTGCCTTCAGTCTCAGCTTCTCTCCATCTGCCTCCAAATCCATTCCCGCCATGCTCCTGGAGTGATGGGTCACTCCCTTTCTTAAAGTCCTTCCAAGGGTGACCATTCTCTGCAGCAGAGATCCTTAACCCACGGTAACAGGCATTAGGTAGATATGGACCAGGGGCCAGGAACACTCTGAAGACATGCAGACAAATGACATGAATACGTCCATTTCTCAGGAGAGGGTGTGTAGCTTTCATCACATTCTCAAAAATGTCTACAGCTCAACAAGAGGGAAGGACCACTGACCTATAGGAGAAAAGGAAGTTCCTTGGTAAGTAACATGATTGTCCAAAGGGTGATGGAGGTGGTAAAAAAGATGCTATAAACACCACAGGCCAAAGGTACAATTTTCAACCTGGTAAATGCTGTGCTTAACAAAACAAGATTTGTCAGCATCCTTCTGATAGGTGAGGCAAGATTTCCTCGTCCTTAAGTTCCCATAACAGCATCCGGCGTTGATGTTACCACCAGACCAGTGTCCCTTAAGGAGGGGACATCCCAGACCCTCTCAGAATGGCCTCTTCCAGCTGTTTTCAGAGGCCAATAGCTGTTCTGTGTTCCTGACAGCCTGCTGGTGCAAACTATGAATCAACTTTCTCACGGTAGGATGGCACCTGCCCTGGAGGTATTTTCTCAGCTGGGTATTAGAAATGGTGTGAAGCAGGCTCAGTACATTTCTAAGTAACCACAATGGGCCCAGGCGAAATTCAACAATCTCAGGTGACACCTGAACGTGACCTTCCCAAACAGGATAAGGCTTCAATCTTCTTGGAAGCTCTATTCCCCATATGACCTATGAGGTCCTTTGTGATCTGGCATGAGTCCTGTGCTTCAAACATACTGAGATACTCAAATCTCCCTGAACCAGCCACGTACTTTCATGATTCTGTCTCTGACATAACATCAATCACCGTCACCACCATCATCATCATCATCATCATCACCATCATCATTATCTCCAACCAAAACTCTGTGGGATAGGTAATATCCCTTGTTTAAGATGAGGAAATAGAGGCTGGTAGGAGTTAATTTATTTGCCCAAATCTAACAAAGGAAGTGCGAATGACCGAGAATTGCCTCTCTTTTTCCTCTGGTGAATGACAGTCCTGACAGTGTCGGCTCAACACTTCCTTGTAAAGCCTGCTCCAACTTCTCTAGATAGAGCTGGGCGATCATTCCTCTATGTTTCCATTAAATCTTCAAACAATTTTGTACTATAGCAGTAATGTATATCTCTTATAAAAATTTGTGGGATCTAAAAAATAGTCCTCAGTAGTACCTCAATCCAAATACAATCATTGTTAGTATTTTTGTAGCTATTTGCATAGATTTTATTTTTTTATTTTTATTTTTTATTTATTATTTTTATTTTGGGGAGGAGGTAATTGGGTTTTTATTCATTTACTGATTTTTTTAATGGAGGTGCTGGGGATTGAACCCAGGAGCTCATGTTTGCTAGGCACATGTTCTACCACTTAGCTGTATCCTCCCCTCACATAGATTTTAAAATACTGCTGTAAGTGGGAGGGTATAGTTTAGTGGTAGAGTGCGTGCTTAGCATGCATGAGGTCTTGAATTCAATCCTTGGTACCTCCATTAAAATACATAAGTCAATAAATAAATAAATAAGCCAAATTACCTCCCCCTCAAAACAAAACAAAAAAACAAACAAAATGTGCAAAAAAAAAAAGAGAGAAAGAAAGAAAGAAAATACTGTTGTCATCATGATGTGAGTATTATTTGGTAGTTTCTACTTTTGGGGGGCTAGTAGTATTAGCATAGACATTTCCCCATATTATTACACAGTTTCACAATAACTTTGCTTCATCAGTTAGGATACTTTTGGATCTAAGTTAACAAGCAACTGACTGTCTTAAACAATAAGGAATGTATGATAATCACTGCTATAACAGGACTCACAGAAGTAGGGCAGGATCCAGACATGTGATAATTTGAGTTTCTACTCTATTTTTCGGGAGTCATCTCATATCTGCAGTCCCTGCCCCCACCCCGTGGGCTGACACTGCCTCACATCACAGGCTGGGACAGCCTGCTTCTCTGCCCAGGACGGGAGAGATGACACCCTAATGATGGAATAAAGTCCCACTTTTCAGTCCAACAGGGCCACTTTTAGGTCAGGTGCTTTTTCCTGGACATGGACTAGTTCCTAGTGAAATCTAACTCTAACCTGATGCTCCAGTTCTTGAGCCAATCACTGGCCATCCCGCTGAGTGGGATTATGATCTTTGGTTTATTTGGGATCAGCCTTTGCATCCGAGGATGAAGTCAGCTTCTCTGGCTTCAGCTGACTATGGGGAGGAGGCATGAATACCCACCCAAAAACTGGGATTCTGTTAGGAAGGAGCAAGGAGGGATTGACTGTTACTCTCATTTTTCTGTCTGCTAATTCGATAGGAAAGTTCTTCGTTGCTATTTAACCTGTCACGTCTATAGACCCCTTGGTGCCCTCTGTGCGGCACTTCCGCATGGTTTGGTGGTGGTTTCTCTGCTGGTCTGTGGGCTTCTTGTGGATAATGAGCTTCTTGGGGGCAGGGAATCTGTCATACTAATACTTGCGGTCTCGGTGCTTAGCAGGTGTTGCATAAATGTCAAAGATATTAAGTGAAAGAGTAAATGAGCGAATGCAGTTAAGAATGCATATAATAGATGGTATTTGGGATTAAGACACAAAATGGCATTATAATGAAGAGATGGAAATTCAGAACATTTATTTATTTATTTTTCTTTTCCCCCTTAACGGAGGCACTGGGGAATGAGCCCAAAGCCTCTATTGTTGAGCTATACCCCTGTACGAATATTTACTGAGGTCTTACTATGCGCTACCTGCTGCTGCGACAGGGAACAAGACAGACGTGTTTCTGCCTTCGCGGAGCTTAGACTGTGACAGGAAGAGACACAGTCAAGAGAGGACGGAGTCTATTTTACAAAGAGACGTGCAGGGAGTTATGGGAGTCCTGTAGTCGAAGGCGGTTCTGGGCTTGGTCAAATTCGGATGTGTCCGAGTCAGATTGTGCTCTATGTCTTCTATTCACAGCGAGACAGACGACTCAGGACAGCAAAAGGCAGAAACCAAGGCAAGGTTTTCACTGGCTCCCTGTCCCCTGTGACTGGTTTGTCACCATCCAGTGATCTGGCTTCCAGGTCTTGGATTGTAGGTGGCGCCCTGAACTTGCTCAGACGGTTCTACAGGGGAGAGTTGGCCGACTGGGGGGATGGGAGAGACTGGGGGCAGGCGGCAGCAGGGTTTTGCTCACAGACTGCTGATGAGCTCCCGCACAAACTACCTGACTACTGGGGGTGTGTGTGTGTGTGTGTGTGTGTGTGTGTGTGTGTGTGTGTTGCTGGTGTTCTGACCTGTTGCATCTGCTTCCTGAGGGTAGAAGTTGTGGGTCTATGGTAACATCCAATCACAACTGTCTTACCTTATTTAGGACACTGAGGGGGCATAGTTCTTTTTTTATTATATAACAGGAAAAGCAAGCAAGTACGATTTCTCAACCACAACAGGCTTTTAGTGGGGGATTTTGTGGTGTTACACACACAAATCCTTCATTCTGAGAAAACCAATGCCCTGCTTAAGGATAAGGTACAAAGGTCACTGCCTGCTTACTTTGAGAAGGAAATTCCACGGTTCCGGGCTGGCTTCAGAGCGACTCAGGCCCTGAGGGGTGCTTTCCTATAGTTCCTCCAGGACAGGAACCTGACCTACTTTGGGAGATGAGGGATTGCTTTACTGGGGAAATGATATTTCTGTCGAAACCTAAATGATGAGCATGATTTTTCCAAAAGAAGGAGGGGGCTAGGGAGGTCGGCATTCCAGGCAAGGAGACAGTTTCTGTGGAGGCTTTGAAGCCCCAGGCAAACACAAGCCCAAAGCATTCAGGGAACTAAAAGGTGAGACTGGAATTGGAGGCAGGCTGAGATCTTGTACAGCCTTGCAGACAGTGTGGTGAATTTAGGATTCAGGCCAGATCTGGAATTAAGAAGATCAAGGATTTTTGAATGACGGCCATTCTGACTGGTGTGAGGTGATACCTCATTGTAGTTTTGATTTGCATTTCTCTGATAATTAGTGATATTGAGCATTTTTTCATGTGCTTTTTGATCATTTGTATGTCTTCCTTGGAGAATTGCACAGACAGAGAATACAGACTTGTGGTTACCGGGGGGTGGAGGGTGGGAAGGGATAGCCTGGGATTTCAAAATTGTAGAATAGATAAACAAGATTACACTGTATAGCACAGGGAAATATACACAAAATGTTATGATAACTCACAGAGAAAAAAATGTGACAATGAGTGTGTATATGTCCATGAATGACTGAAAAATTGTGCTGAACACTGGAATTTGACACATTGTAAAATGATTATAAATCAATAAAAAATGTTAAAAAAAAAAAAAGAAGATCAAGGAATCACTGGGATAGAGTTGAAGGCCATCACATGAACAGTTTATGTACATAATATTTTCTGCCCTTAAGGTCTCATTATATAATTCACTGACATTAAAAAGTAGACTAAAATGTAATTTTTATGTCAAATTAGAAGATTGGCTTTTTAATCCAACATTTTATTATAAAAATGTTCAAAGAAGAAAATGGAAAGAATCGTCTATATTCTACAATTAATGTTTTGCTATCTCTACTTTGTCATACATCTCTCCATCTAGCCAGTCCCCTCGCCATCCCATTAATCCATCTTATTTTTTGATGCATATTAAAGTAGTCAGAGACATCAGTCATCTTCACTCCTGGACACTTCAGTGTGCCTGTCATTAAGTGGAGTTTAATACTTGTTCATAGTTCTTTTTGTGTGTGTGGTAAAAGTCGTATACAGTGACATGCAAACATCTTAAGTATTCCATTTGATGAATTTCCATGAATACATATATAAAAATTTGAAGTTTCAAATAAAAACAATTTTTATCAAAAATTATCATCATATACTCTTGCAAGGCCCTTCCATCATACATGAAGTGGTATAATATCAATTCAAGGTAGATTGTGATGAATTAAGGATGTATATTGTAAACTCTAGTAATCACTTAAAAATATTAACCAAAAAGCCAGTAGACGAAACAAGCTGGAATACAAACAAAACAAAACAAAACAATACTCAACCCCAAAAGAAGACCAAAAAATCAAGGAACAAAGAAGAGGAGGGGCAAACAGAAAGCAAATAGCAAGATGGTAGATGTAAATTCACCTATAACGTAGATACACCAGATACAAAAGGACTGAATACTCCAATTGAAAGATAGAGATGATCAGCATGGATAAAAAGCAAGACCCCACTATATACTGTGTACAAGAGATGCACTTAAATATAGAGACATAGCTAGATTTTTTTTTTACATTCTTCAATTTTCAAACTGCCTATGTTTCTACACCATGAAAACACTAAGCATTAGAAAGCTAGTATTTCTATATATCAAGCAAAGTAAATTTAAAGACACAGAGTATTTCTAGGAATAAAGAATGATATTATAACAATAAAAGGTCCATCTGCCAAGAAAACATACCAATCCCAAATGTGTGTGTGCACCTAATACCAGAGCTTCAAACTACATGAAAGCAAAATTGACAAGAGAGAAATAGATCTCTAGTCATACTTGGAGATTTTAATACTTCTCTTTCAGTATGTGATGGAATAAATAGACAAAATATCAATAAGGGTATAGAAGCTTTGAATAACATTCTTACCAACTTGACCTAATTGACATATTTAGATGATCCAATAATTGCAAAGTATACATTTCTTACATGTGCACATTGAACATTCACCAAGATATAGTTGAGATTTGCAAATAGCCACTATATAAAAAAATCGATTAAAAAACCCCACATTTCTTGGATATGTCTCTGCCAGTTATAAAATTCTGGTTTTTGAAGTGAAAAAAAAAAGTGAATGAAGAGCCACAAATGGCAAAATATCCTTCTTTTTTATGGGTGAGTTGTATTCCATTACATACATATATATGCATGCTGCATCTTCATTATCTATTCAAATATTGATGTGCACTTAGGATGCTTCCATATCTTGGCAATTATAAATAATGTTGCTGTTAACAGTGGGGTGTATGTATCTTTTTGAGTTAATTCTTATTTTGTGGTTGGCTTTATTCATTTGATAACTATGGAAGTTTAAGGAGCTAAAGCTCTAAACGTTCTTAGAAACAATGAACAGTACATATATGTAAATTTAAAAATATATGTGCAGTAAAAAAAAAATCTATCAAGTCATGAAAGACATGGAAGAAACTTAAAAGACATATTACTAAATGAAAAAAGCCAGTCTGAAAAGGCTACAAACTGTATGATTCCAACCAAATGATACTCTGGAAAAGGCAAAGCTAAAAAAAAAACAATAAAAAGATCATGGTTTCCAGGGGTTTGGGGAGATGGAGGGAGAGAGGAATGAATAGATGGAACACAAGGGATTTTTAGGGCAATGAAATTTATTCTGTATGATACTATAGTGGTGGCTATATGTCATTAAGCATTTGTCAAAGCCCATAGGATGTACAACATCAGGAGTGAATCCTAATGTAAACTATGGACTTTGGTTGATAATAATGTGTCCATGTTGGTTCATCGACTGTACCAAATATGCCACACTGATGAGGGATGTTGAGGGTAGGGGAGTATATATGTGTGAGTGGGGAGGGCTATGTGCGAAGTCTGTATTTTCTGCTCAATTCTGTTGTGAACCTGAAACTGCTCTAAAAGAACAAAGTCTATTAAAAAAATAAAAGTAAAATAACCTCCCCTCCAAAAAAACCCACATTTCTTCTGTATAGCACAGGGAATTATACTCAATATCTTGTAATAACCTTTAATGAAAAAGAATATGAAAATAAATATATGTATGTATATTTGTATATGTATGTATACATATATGTATGTATATGACTGGGACATTGTGCTATACACCAGAAACTGACACATTATAACTAATGATACTTAAATTTAAAAAAAAGATACATTTTGTACTACTGGGCCATATGTGAAATTAAAAAATAATACCATTTACAAAAGCATCAAAGCAAAATACATAGCAATAAATAAATTTAACAAAAATATGCAAAGCATCTATACTGGAAAATACAAAATATTATAGGGGGAAATTAAAGATCTAAATAAATGGAGTAGCTAATCACTCATGATGAAAGCCTTCATATTATTATGATGTCAACTCTCCATGACTCAATCTACAGAGTCAAAACCATTCCAATCAAAATCATGACAGGATTATTTAAAAATAAATTTACAAGCTGATTGTAAAGTTTATGTAAAATTACAAAAGACAGAGAATAGCTAAAATGGGCTTGAGAAAGGATAAAGTTAGAGGACTTCACTACCTGAAATTTAGTAAATTCAAGAATTACTAAAAAGCTACAATCATCAAGACAAGGGTGATATTGGTGTAAACAGATCAATGGAATAGAATAGAATCCAGAAATAGACTCATACTTCTACGGTGAATTAGTTTTCAACAAGGGTGTCAGGGAAATCCATTGGGACAAATGATAATCATGTCAACAAATGTGACTGGAAAAACTAGACAATGTATGAAAAACAAATTGTCATTGTATATCACATTTGCATTATATATGTATGACATTACAATTTTGAACTTATGTTATCCATGTCCAGGGAAATAAATTATGCATCTGTTACTGCTACACTAGCTTTCTCAAACCACAGGAGTATTATTTATCAAGAAAAACTTGTTTAAGGGCTGCAATAACATTGAGGACACAAGGGCATCATTTAGGAAATAGTTTGAATTCATTAAATAATGCTTTATTTTCTGGATGGCATAATAAAAATGGCTTTCTGTTTTTAGAATGCATTTAGTCCATCCCTATAGGAGAAATTTCTAACTTCGCTCGTGACCAATGACATGTATCTGTGAAACTCCTAGCTGGCAATGGAGGGGCAGGTGCTCCATGCTTGCAAAAATGAAATCTCATAAGCCAATAGTTGAAGAGCTTGAAAGAGTTGATAGGTTTTCTGTTAGCTTATTTCTAAGGCTTCTTTTAGATACTGGAAGAATCAAATCCTTCATGTACACGAGAGCCAGCATTATTACTGCGACTGTGGGAGGTTAATCAAAAGGAGAAGCTCCCATCCTAACAAACTGAAATGTAAATATGATTAAGGTTTGGAAACCTCCTCCCCATGGGGTTTTGAGAGGGGTTTCTTGGGGACACAAGATCAGGCTGCTATGTGGTTCTAAGTCCCAGATCCAGGAGGCTCTGTAATTAGGTAAGGCTTGATAGTCCCCAAGGAGTTCCTGCTTCCAAAAGGGCCTGTCGATTCTAGAAAGTTAAGTTGCAGCTGGACGAGCTGCACAATTTCTCTCGTTATTCCAATAATCCAGGAAAATCTCCAAAGCTGGGTCAAAACACCCCCGTCGTGGAAGATAGGTTCTTTCTCTGATACAGTGCCGGAGATGCACTGTAAACTCTACCTCTTTCTTTTCTTTTCTTTTTTTCTATCTCTACAGTATTTTCTTTCTTTCTTTCTTTTTTAATAGTCTGTGTAGGCAATGACACTTTCGTTACTATACATTACTTGAAGTGTTCAAGCTGTGGGTGGGTGGATCAGATGACATTTCTGTTCAGTGAAATAACAGGTGTACATTTTGAACACCATCACTGTGGTTACTTTCTAAATAATGGTATACATTGTCTCTTAGGAAGGATTACTTTTGTGAATGGGCATCTTAATTATTTTGTGTTTATTCTTAGTTTGCTATCTATGGAGTATGAACCAAGGGCCAAGCTAAGTGCTTTCTTTACATTACCTAATGTAATCCTTATGCCATTTTCTCAAATAGACACTTTTATTTTCCCCTTTTTATAATGAACTTACTTTACTACAGGGAGTGGTGATAGAGTTGGACCTCAAACACAGATCTGAGTTCAGATAAATAAGTTCTTACAAGGGTTCCAGAGTCCCCTCCTGAGCTCGGAGGATGACATAATTCTGATCTTACCCCAAACCCAGGTACCTGAATGTAACTCCCTATGTATTCACTATCAACTGACTGCCTAGTTTAGGCAGAAAAACTACTAGCCTGCACAGGGTTGAGATAAAGCAAATTACAGGAAATTGCCTTGCTTTGGGCAAGCTTTTAATCTAGTTTAAAATCTAGTTAAGCAGTTGTTTTCAGCGTAAGATGCACACTAGTATCATCTGTGGAACTGTAACAAATACCGATGACAGAAATTCTGATTTAACTGGTCTAAGGTGACGCCTGGATTTTAAAAACTCCTTCGGTGATTCTAACATGTAGACAAGGTTGACAACCACCTAGTTTGAATTTAAAAAAAAAACACTCATAAAATAACATCAAAACCATTACACTGTACAAAATGATATATTCTGAAATGTATTTATTCCTTACCTCATTCCACAAAGGACATGACGTGGCTAAAAAATTATTCGGTACGGAACGAATTCCATTGAGGGGCAGGGTCCCAGGTACTTGTCAAACAGGCCATTAGATGGGCTGGGACACCTGAGGTCAGTATAGAAATAATTCAGGTACGTTTGACTTCTTTGGTTTTGGTTTGCAAGGCAGCAGTGGCAGATTTTACAAGAAACAGTGCTTAGAAAACAGCGATTGGTCCAGGTACTGTTTCTAGGTGGCTGATTGGTCCAAGAACTGTTTCCAGGGGCTTGATTGGTCTGAAGGCTGTTTCCAGGCAGTCTAGCCAGTAGATTGCCTTGTCTCCAAGGGTTACTCAATTTGCAAAGTGATAACAGGTCTCAGAAGCTGGTGTGGAATGATAATATTTTCCCCATTACAGTAGCTGATTGAAGAAAATTCGAGTCTTCGAAGGATGATTCATAGGCACATTGTACATTTCTTTGCTCTAACTTCTTTAAGGGTTATGAATTGCTCATAAGGCAGAAGCTTCCTAGATGATTTTTTTCACAAGTCGAGGAGTGGCCGAAGCCATTCCATGAAAAATTTCCAGCTGTTAAAAGGGCAGCATTAAACTATTCGGTGCAGTTCAGCTGTTGGAATATTTCCTGTCTTTTCTTCCTCCTTCTGAAGAGAAGATGAAGCTGCTCTCAGTTTAATATCAGCAGGGAAGTAACAGGGTAAAAAATGATGCTGTAGCAACAAAGAAAACTGAGAGAAAGGATAAAATCATTGGGATTGTATAGTCTTAATACTCAACTATTTTCATTTGGGCATATTTTTATTCTACCCTAAGGCCAATATTATTTCGATGATAACATGTGTAAAATTTAAGGTTTGACACTCTAACCACATTTTTAAAATGGTACTGTCAGTATTTTAGAGTGGCTTACCAAGTTCCTCTGAAAGTATAATGACATAACATGATTTATGAGTAAATTTTATATTTTTAACTTCAGACTCAATGAATATTTTTGAGTGGCATACACACACATGCCATACATTTATTTCACATAATTATCTTATTTCAAAAATAACAACAATAATAAGCATTTATCAAAAAACCACATAGGTGGCAGGCTCTGTTCTAAGGAGTGGAGCTATAGCTGGGAAGAAAACAAAATTCTCTCTCTCCAGTAGGGAAAAATAGGCAATTACAACCCTGGCCAACACAGAATGCTTCTGTGCTCCGTGTGGTTACACATGTTAACTCATTTCATTCTCTTAACAATCCTATGAAGTAGGCACTATCAGCAAGTCCATTTCATAAGACAGGAAACTAGTGCACAGAGAGGTTAAGTAACTTGCTGAAGGTCACACAGTGAGCATTTAAGCTGGGATTTATGGCACCACAGGCTACTTGCTTAACTGCTATGCTTTTCTGTCTCTCTGTAATTTGCTTATTTTTACATATTCTATTGACACAAGGCATGAAAAAATTTTCATTTTCCTTTCTCAAACATTTTTAATTTTTACTTCAAATATTTAATATTTCTCTATAAAGGTATTGGATTAGTATTACAGCCAACGCTTTTCAATTACAAGATACTTACTGTGCTCCTGGTACCGAGGAAAATAAGAGGCAATGTTTTGTTTGGTGTACTTGCCAGTATTTAATAAAATGGCAGGTAGATAATATCTATAACCTCAAATTAAGAAATGAGCTAAGCAAGTAGTTTCCAGCCTTCTCTGTCCATTAGAATCACCTGAAGAAAATTTTAAACTCTACTGATATCTGGTCCCATCTGGAGGGACTCTGCTTCAGTTGGTCTGGAGTCAGTGCGGGCGTCTGTACTTAGCTCATATGGTAATCTGGCAAGGCGACAGAATGTTTAAAAGCCAGACACTTAAAATCCTAGTCATTATTTAAAAGCATGGCTTTGAATCAGATTGACTTGGGTTAAAGCCACACATTAGCTGTGTGATTATGGACAGGTTTCTGTAGGGGAGTTAAAAATTCTCCTCTGCTCTCTTGGCCTGAGAATTAAACTGACATAAGACATAACAGGGAAAAAAGCATACACATTTTATTAAATTTTACATGTTCATTCACAAGGAATGAAAACCCAAAGAAGTGACCAGAGCAGGAAGCTTTTATACCTTTCAACAAAGAAATGATAAATTTGTGACGAAATGTTAAGATAAAGGGGTTTGAGCTCAGGGCAGTAAGTCATAGGGAAGTGACTAGGAGATAGATAGAAGATAAGGGTTATTTTAATTAAGTTTGCTTGTACAGATCAATTGTACATTTCAGTTTCGATTTTCAGTTTCTGGTGACAAGGATGAATTCTCTTCCTGGTCCAAGGCGGGCACTTTCCTCATGGGAAATTTTACGTTCTGTTTTTAGGTAGAAAAGTTTAGATCAGAGAGCCCTTCCTGCACCTGCCATTTCTCAAATGCCTTCAGCTCAAAATAATCAACATACCAAAGCAATATATTTTGGGGTGGCATGTCCTGAATGCCTTCATTTCTAAATCTCTCTAGAGGTCTCTTTCCTTATCTGTAAAGTAGAAATAATCATTCTTTTCTTGGAGGAGTTGTAAGAATTTAAAGAGAATATGTGCGCACATCATTTTCCCAGTGCTGGCCTACTCAGGAGTTACTGTGATCCATTCATGCATTAATTCACTCAGCAAGAACTTGCTGGGGACCTACCATGTTCCAGGCATTGTTCTAGGTGCTGGGGAGGCAGCATTGAGTAGAATGCACAAGGGGTTTGCCCTCCAAGCACTACTTTGCATTTTTTTTTAGCATTAATAAAATGTGCTTAATCTCATGGTCCTTATAATACCATGTACCCTGTAATAGGTCATCTGAACTAGGGGCTCATCTTTCCCTGCCCTCAGAGACCTTACTTCATCAGCTGTCCACTCTTTTTTCCACTGGCTCTTTGCCATATTCATTGAAATGTAATTACTTGATTTTTTCTATATCAAAAAAAAGAAAATCCCTGAATCAGGGATTTGGGGCTTCAAGTTACCTGACAGTTTCTGTTTTCCGTCCTTGTTCCTTTTGTGACACAGATAAGCACAGACATTGTCTGTACGTGCTGTCTCCACTCGCCAGGTCTCCTTCATTCCCTCTCGTTCACGCTCCAGGGCACTGTGATCAGGCTGTGTCTCCATCACTCTGCAGACAGTACTCTCAGCAAGGTCACTCCCTTCTTAAAACCATTCAAAGACTCCATATTTACCTCGGGATAAAGTCCAAACTCTTTAAAGTGGCATGTGGTCACTTCCCAGTCTTCCCTCCCAACGCTTCCTTTGCTGCCTGCACTCCTCTCCCCTGCCTGCTGCCCCAGTCTCTCTCTCTCTCCTTCTCTCTCTCTCTCTCTCTCTCTCTCTCACACACACACACACACACACAGAGTTTCCATCCCATAGGACTGCTCGGAGTTCTCCGGAAGCACTGGGACTTCCACCTCTAGGCAGTTGTGCTTTGGTGTGGGAGTACTGTGAGAGTGCACATCTCTTCCCAGTATGTGTTCGGTGATGTCATGTTGGTAGCCTGAAGTCTGCCCTGGTGGGAATATTTATATCAAAGACAGTAGCAATATCTACAAATTAGGGCCTTCTTGCTGACCCCTAGGGAGATGGTTATTAAATATTTATCACACACTGTTGCTTCTAGGCCTGTGCACATATGTTCTTCCCTCCCCCCCAACTTGGTTCAGCTTAAATGTCATTTCCTTTTGGAAGCTTCCGCTGATTTTTCAAGACTGGGATAGATACCCTTCTCTGTAATTCTATGGAATCTTGGGCAGCACCCCTACCATGGCAAGTATCATACTGATTTTTTTTTCCTGTAACCTCTACTGGCCAAATGAAGTCCTGGAGTTCAGGGAGTGCTCCAGGGTGTGGTCCTCCAATCAGCAGCACGGGCATCTCCTGTGTTGCTGGTTAGAAATGCAGCCTGTCAGGCTCACTCCAGATCTATGGAATCAGAATCTGCATTAAAAAATTATTTACTTATTCTTGGTTTTTTTTGGGGGGGGTAACTAGGTTTTAAAATTTCATTTGTTTATTTAGTTAGTTAATGGCGGTACTAGTGACTGAACCCAGGACCTTATGCATGCTAAGTACCCACTCTACCACTCAGCTATACTCTCCCCTCCAAAATCTGCATTTTTAACAAGATCTCCAGGGATTGAGTGCATTTAAGATTAAGGCCTTAGGGACCATATAATCATTTTTCAAATGGAAAAACAAAAACAAAAACAAATCAGGGGCCTTGTTTTAATCTTTGCCATTGTTCTCTCTGGGATGGTGTTTGGCACCCAGCAAGGAGCTCCATCATGTTTTTAAATGAATCAGCACATGAGTAATTGAAATAATAAGCATTTTATGGTTCAAGAATGTGTCTTCACACTTTATTGGCAAGCTTCGGACAGGGAACAGGTCAGCAGTCCTTCGGAGTTAGAAATGGGAGAAGCGCATGACTACGAAGCGATCAAATAAAGGATTTGGGGGGAGTGATGAAGCTTTTCTGAATCTTGATTATGATGTTTTTTACATAAATCAGTACATATGTTAAATTATGTAGAACTGGACACTAAAAGGAAGAAAAAGTCTATTGTATGATATTTAAAGAATAAAATCACTAAAAATTAAAAAATGTGTCTTCATCTTTGCATGCCCTAGATTTCCAGATTTGAGTGCCATTCTTCTGAGCCTAAAACTAGGGTCCAATTTAAGATACTCATTTTAGAAGTGACCTTTGAAGTTGTGGTTCTGGAGAATCCAAACCTAAAGTTTTGAAATACGTTACCAGAAACTTAAGATTTTTCCTAGCCACCAACCTGCCTCAATGTGCTACTCTTATGTCCTCATTTCTCCTGATACAGTGATGCCTTTAGCAACAGCATCAACACGCTCCTTGCTGACAGACTCACATCACACTGGACAAGAGGTAGAAGAGAGCAGTGTGGTGCAGTGGAAGGTGCTTGGGATTCAGTCAGGAGACACTGGCTGTATTCCTACCTATCACAACCTTTCTGGAGCCTTCTTCTCTTCCTCTGCAATGGGAAAAAATACCTTCCCTATCTCATTCATCGTTTTTGTAACGTGAAATGAGTTAACATAGCTGAAAATGCTTTTATAAATTGTAAAGGACTGCATAGAGTAAGCGCAAAATCTCTCAGACAAATGGACCTCAATCACACACTGTAGTTAATAACTTCCTAGCATGTGGAATCTGCGAGGAGATAGAAGAGTGTTCTGAGAGGGGAGCGTATGGCTCAAGTGGTAGCGTATGTGCTTAGCATGCAGGAGGTCCTGGGTTCAATCTCCCATACCTCCTCTAAAAATAAACAAACAAATAAACCTAATTACCACCCCCCCAAAATGAAAAAAGTGTTCCAATATAGTGAGGGTATAGAAATCTAGGGACTATTTATTTGGGAAGCAGGATGCCTTCCCTGTTTCCCAGCGTGTAATTAGGTAAAGATTATGGTTTTGCACGGCAAAGACATAAAACATCAGTTTCATATCAGATGTCTCATAGGAAATCTGGGGTGATATCAGTTGTGCTATCAATCAGCAATAGAAAAACAATTTATCTAAGAAACAAATGATAAGGACATGTTGGTGGCTGATAACTGGAATAACAAAATTTCATTCTCGATAGGAGCTGGTAATCTCCAACTAATCTAGACGTTGAAAATGTAGATCAATAATAAGCAACCGAGTTTCTTTCAAACAGCGACTAGTGACTATCTCAAATTGCAAGCATTGCTGCAAATACAAGGCTTGCTTGTTTCTTAGTTTGGGGACATCCTTTGCAAATGTTAGTTATTAGCTGCCCACAGTAGGCGGACTCCACAGTGTGGGCCTCCAATCAGCAGCATGGGCATCCCCTGGGAAGCTGGTTAAAAATGCAGACTCTTGGATCCACTCCAGACCTATGGAATCAGAATCTGCATTTTAGCAAGGCCTTCAGCGATTGAGTGTATTTAAGGCGCACTGTCTTAGGGACCGTCTAATCATTTTTCAAACAGAAAAACAAAAAAACAGGACTTTAAGAGTAATTTTTTCCCCCCTCAAGGTCTAATAGGCATGGGAGGCAGAACTTGGGTTAGAAACAAAGGTTTCCAACTCTACTGGTGGTTCCAGTATCACACAGGGCCTCACAGCCTCGTTCTTCAGCTTCCAGCTGTGAGGCTTAGGGCAAGTTACTGAACCTCTCTGAGCCTGTTTCCACATCTAGGAAACAGGTTGCATTGTCTACCTCACAGAACTGTGGGGATTAATTAGAAAAATCTCTGAACACTTTGTGCTAGGTAAGGTACGATTCACCCGAAAAGGTTCATTGTTCTCAAATGAAAAGGCAGGCAGTGTTCCACACAATTTAAGCAGTAGAAGTGAGTTTTTTGTGGCACCAGAAGCGGATTGTTATTAATATCTCTGAAAAGCTTCATGCTTGACAGTAATGTTTAGAAAGCAGTTATTTATTTTTCCTTTTAATTGTTCCAATTTTCCAGTGAAGAAATTTACATAAGCTGCACAGCAGAGGCGCTCCGCTAGTGACTGTTATTTAATCATCTTGAAGGTTAGGCTGATCTCTGTTATTAAGAATTAGGTGAACCGGGGCCAAAGTCAACCTTTGGCACAGGCACCCACATCTGTAATTGAAGAACCTGACTCACTGACCTACTTTCTTGGCCACCAAAGCAGGAGACGGGATTACCTAGTGTTTTGCTCCATCTAGTGGCCATGCATGGTTCAACTTCTGGTTACAGAGAAATTAGCGAGAATTCCAGTTTTATCTTTTAACACTAACACACTCACCTTCTCACTATTGAGAAGAAACAATCCAATACATACATTTTTAATGCTGTTTGTTATGCTAAAATATTAGGCTTAGGATTCTTTCAAATGTACATACTAATGCAAGATAATAATGGGGTAAGTGTCCTAGAGGGAGGAAGGGTTATGAGAACTCTATTTTCAGCTCGATTTTCTGTAGACAAAAAACAGCTCTAAAAACTAAAGCCTATTAATTTTTAAAAATAGGCTTAGGGTTCTTGTTGCTGGTTGGAAAGTTGAAGACTTTCCTATTTGGAACAGAAAGACTGGAGTTATCCTTGATGCTTCTGTTGATGAAAAATTTAATCAATAAACAATCTAAGACAGTGGGAAGGAATAAACTTGGGAGAGTGAGATTTGCAAATGTTAACCACTATATATAAAAATAGGAAAAAAACCAAATTTCTACTGTATAGCACAGGGAACTATATTCAATATCTTGTAATAACCTTTAATGAAAAAGAATTTGAAAATGAATATATATGTATATATATGCATGACTGGGACATTATCCTGTATATCAGAAACTGACACATTGTAACTGACTATACTTCAATTTTTAAAAATGCAAAAAATAATCAATGTAAGAAAGAAATGCAAAATTTTATTTGCACCAATTTGAGGATTATAACCTGAGGGCAGTCTTTCAGGAAGCCCTGAGCACTGTTCTCCTATTAGAGGTTAAAGCACCGTGATAGAATTTTAGAGACAAAGGATTGCACATTAAAGTGATATGACAGCTTATTTAGTCCAACAAGGCGAGTAGTGGGTCATTGTGACCTCTTATAGGATTAAGAAAGGAAACTCCATTTTTAGTTCTTTAAGGAACTTTCACACTATTCTCTAGAGTGGCTGCACTAATTTACATTCCCACCAACAGTGTAGGAGGGTTCCTTTTTCTCCACACCCTCTCCAGCATTTATTATTTGTAGACATTTTGATGATGACCATTCTGACCAGTGTGAGGTGATACCTCACTGCAGTTTTGATTTGTATTTCTCTGATAATTGGTGATATTGAGCATCTTTCCAAATGCCTATTGGCCATCTGTATGTCTTCTTTGGAGAAGGATGTAGTTAATTTATAGAAAATAGAGAGATGAGATCTCCTTGCACGCAGGTTTGTAGACTGTTCAGAGTTGGGCATATATTTGCATTCCTGGAACTGGAGTCATTTCACGTTGAGACCTTGTTAGGGAATTGATGTGGTTAAGATGAGAAGGCTACCAGACTGAGGTGGCTCTGAGGTGGGTCTCCTGCCATGGAAGCCTACAGAAGAAAACCAAAATCTAACCCTGTATATCCCTCCAGGTTAGGAAATGAAAACGCTAAGGACAACCAATCACAGACAGCTAAAGAGGCTTTAAGATCTAGCCAGTCAAATCATTTTTCTTTGCTTCTGTACCTTCTCTATAGAAGTCCTTCGGCTATCTCCTCTCCTGGGGTGCTCCTAACCACTTCTAGTTTGGCACATCTCAATTCAAATGGGTTTTTGCTCAAATATGCTCTTAATATTTAAAAATATGCCTTGGTTTATCTTTTAACAATGTATAGACATGAATTTGGGCCTTGAGAAGTCTGATCACTGAGGGAATACTTGGAGCCTCAGAGGAGTCCAGGTTCGAAAGTGTGTCACTGAAGAATTTAAACCCTTCAAGCAAACAAATATATGTATGTATATGCATGACTGGGACATTATGCTTTACCCCAGAGAGTGACACATTGTAACTGACTGTATTTCAAGAAAAAACAAAACAAAACAAAAATCCTTCAAGAAGATTCAGTTGGTAGAAAGGAGGAAGAGGGGGTGATTTTGACTTGCTCACAATGTCTCATTCCCCACAGCTCCTAGTGTTACAGAACACAACCTGGGTCCACACACTCATGTGCAGTAAAGCCAATCTAATGATACCAGGTTGTGGTGAAGGAATGTGCCATGTTTAAGGAGCCAGACAAGGAGTCTGGGACAACAAGTGCTCAAAAACCCCGAACTTCCCAATGGGTTTCAAGGAGGCATTTTTAAAGGCCGGGTGAGGGAGGAGAATCACAGTGTATGTGATCAGCTGGTGCACAATTCTCTGATTCGTTGATGGTGAGGAAATGGGGCGGGGTTAACATTATCCATCCTTAGGCTCCAGTAGGTCTAGGGGGCTACATGCTTAGGGTCATCAAGTAGTTAATGTCTTCCATTTGATGGAGTGGTGGTTTCAGCATTTGTAAAACAACTTAGGATCAGATACTGTTATCTAAGTACTACAGAGAGGAAGTAAAGCAGAGGATGTGGGGACAGGGGTCTGTCCCAGGAAGGGTCCATACACTAACAATATACAAAAAAAGGGGACAGACATGGAAAGTGATTTTCAAGGGTCTGTCTTAGCCTCTGACTTTCCAAAAAAACTGAATGGTTCTCTGAAAAAGGAAGACATATAGCAGTCAATTCCTGGGATTCAGAAAAACTTGTGTTTCTGCAAACCTGGACATGACTTCAGAGGAAGGGTGGGTGTTATGGGTTGAACTGTCCCAAAAGATATGTTTAACTTCTAGCCTCTGGTGCTTGTGAATGTGACCTTATTTGGAAATAGAGTGTTTGCAGATGGAATCAAGCTAAATGTGTTTATACTAGATTAGGGTGGGCCTAATCCAATAATGACTGGTGTCATATGAAGAGGGAAATTTGGACAGTCACACATGGGGGGGGGGAATGTCTTCTCCACAAATGTAGAAAATAAAAAAAATCCAGTTTTATTATCGAATATGCACCAAACCAGACTATGACACACATCACAGGCAATCCCCTAATGAGACTGCAAAGAGAGAAATCTCACCCTTTATACAGCCAAGTATACACAATCCATTCCATACATGTTCTCAAGATAAATGATAACTAGTTCTCATGTTAGAAGACTTGGAAGCTTGGAAGCACCATTTGTTATATATTCTTTCATAGTTCATCCTAAATTTACCTGGTAATTGGCTTGGTCACCTGTGTTAGTAAATTGCCATTATCTGAAACGAAAACAGAACTTTCTATCCCTGTGACTCAGCTTGGAATCAGGCACTTTAGGCTAAATTCCCATGATATCAGTCGGGGAGATAGGGGGCGCCATCTTCCTTCTCGTTTACAAAGCGATCCTCCCCAGCCCCTAAGAAAAGTTCCTGGGTTGTAAAGCAGGCCAGAGGCTCATTTAGCTGTTCGAAAGATTTACATATATATCAAAGTGATGAGGAAGGATTTACAAATACAAGTTTTCTCAAGGAAATGCACTAGGAAAAGGGAGGGGGTAAAAGGTCTCTTTCCTTTTCTGTCAACAGGGAAAATTCAATCTTACTTTCATTTATCCTTACACATCTTTCCTTAGGGACAAAATAAATGTTCCATGGAAGAATTCACCCATGAAGATCCAATAAAGAGGAGGCCAAGACATATTTATGAGACCATGTTGTGGGTGCCTGGAAGCCAGCAGGGAGTCGTGTTGGTCCCTCTGTGGACAACTGTTTTCTCTCTTGAAGAACAGCAGAGATGTGGGACTGAGAGAGGTGATTAGACAGGCTTACTGACCCTGACTGGTTTCCAACAAGGGGCAGAAAGTGCTGGGCTGATGAAAGGCAGGAAATTTCTCTTATCCCACAGCTGACTCCTTAATTACAAGGACATAGTCCTACAACAGGACGATTTATGTCCCACAGCTGCTGCATTAATTCCAAGGACATATCCCAATATCTCTTTCTTTGTTCTCTTTCTTTGCTCTCTCTCTCTTTTCCCCCCATCGAAGCTTCTGTTTTAGGGCTGGGCTCCACGGGAGGAAAGAGCCTGTAATAGAAGATGTTTGGCACCATCGGAATAAAGATAATGATAGTAGAGCCTTCCAATAAAAGACCCCGTGGCAAGATTGAGGGCTGGAGCTGTCTCGATGAGCTACTTGGCTGACGACTCCCCACTTGAGTATTTTCCTCTCTTTCTGAGCAATAAAAGCAGCTATTTTTTTTTTCTCACTTTGTCCCTCTGCCTATATTGAGAATTTTCTCAGTCAGTGGGCAAGGACCGACACATTTGAAGGGGCTTGGCTCGGTGGGCTTTCCAATTTGGAGTTTCCTCTATCCACTACAGGACTAGGCATGATATAGGCAGAAATAGTCATCAGGTGAAGGATTCCTGGTAGGGAGAAATTGTCTACTCACTTGGATGCCTCTCGGCTACTCTACCCTCCCTTGTGGACAGAAGGGAGCCACAAAGTCCACCCAGACTGTTTGACACTAAGTATGGCCTAGGACTGAGCTCCCTGGGTCTCAGCAGAACAGTCTCCAAGGGGAGTCATACCCAGGAGGGGAAAGTGAAATATTCTCCCAGGACCAGGCTCACCTTTTCCATTCTTGGAGTTTTGGGGGATCAAACATTTCACCACTCTGGCTATGGTACCAATTCCTGGCAGGATATGGGTTTGATTTTGAATTTCAGAGAATAGAATTGGGCATCATTTGGGCAGATTGGGGGGGTCTGTAAGGAAATGGAGTCTTAAGAAGGTTTTTTTTTGTTGTTGTTTTGCTTTTTTTTTTTTTAAATGTAGGTATAATAACCTCCCTCCCCTTAGAACAGTGCACAGCCTGTCCTGTCAGCTTGTCAGCAGAGGAGCGATGCTTTCACTAAAAGGTCTCAGCAGATGTAACCAGGAGTGTGACCTAACTCAGGCTGTCTCAGAGACAGCCATTGGGCTCTCTATTTCTGGGGGAGAATTCTCCAGGGTCCAGGCATTCAGGGGTTGAGCTGCTGGGCAAGTTCTCCACCGAACTTTTAAAATTCATTCAGTTCAAATACAGCACTGGTGCTTAAAACCCAAACTGTTACATCATAACTAATTTGCCAGCATCCAGCTTTATATTGAATATTTTAGCTAAATTGGTCTGATTACACGAAGTCTTCTTACCGTAGTTTGTAAAATGCTCCCAACCACCCCTGCTTAACTTGAAGGGAAAGACTATCGGTTCGGTAAGGCAAAGGAGAACAGCGCCACGTAGTGGTACTCCATTGGGCAATTTCTCCCTTTGCCAATTAGACGCATTAGTTGATAATTCTGAGACGGACCCTCTGAGACTCCCAATTACGCTATAAAACTTTGGTCCAGAAATGTACAAACAAAACGCATAAAAATGTTTTGGGATTAATTTAAATATGCTTCATGATCCCTAGAAGTATTCTTCAAAAGAGAAATTCCTCATTTCTTGTGCTCGAATCTCTCGCCCTTGGAATTTCGCTAAAGCCTGTTCCCTTAATCCAAGTCAGGAAGAAATTTCCAAATTCAGAATCAAACACAGATCCTGTCCGGACGCCAAACTTGGCGGAAAAAGGGCGATCAGGCTCTTGAGCTATGACAGCGGACGAAAGACCTCTTTCGTCACTAAAACAAATGCCTTTATGAAATCTGCGGACCGATCTACGTGTGGAAAGAAGCTGGCTTCCTTTCACTCTCGGGCTTCCATCCGCTGTCTAGATGGAAAAAGAAAGTAAGGGTCGCTCCGCAGGACCCCGTACAGTGGAAGCTGCGCATGCGCAAAGCCGCCCTGAGAGCGCGCCGGGATCTGGGCGGGGCGGGGTGAGGGAAGACCCGCCCCTCCTATTTGCCTTGGCCCTCCCATCCCTCCACCGAACTTCTCTTCCTTCACCTTTGACCTCGGAAAGAAGGGGGTGGGGCTTTTAGGGACGGAAGTAGCGATGCATTGTGGGCTCGCCTGGAGTTAATCCTGAATGGAAGTGGCGCGCCTTCGCTGACATTAACAGGTCCAGGCGACTGGGATTCGGACGCAGTCTGGGATTCGGACGCCTCGGACCTCGGGTGCAGAGCTGACCGCGAGGAGGCGGCGGCAGAGGCGCGGCGAGCGTTGGTTGAGGGGACGGTTCTGCGCGGCCCCAAGAGATGGCTCACAACAAGATCCCGCCGCGGTGGCTAAACTGTCCGCGGCGCGGCCAGCCGGTGGCAGGTAACTCGGACGGGGGCTTTTGGAGCCCCCGCGCACCGGCAGGCCTGGGGTCGGCCGAGTGGGCGCAGCTTTCGTGGTTCAGTGCCTGGTAGTGGGGTTTCATGACCGAGATTTGCTTCGTGGATGAGTGTTTGGGAACGTGGACTGGAGGGAGTGGGTCGCTGGGTGGGGGCACTTGTCACTATCCGGTAAGGCTAAGTATTGTGAACGGGAACGTAGATAAGAGGTTTGTTTGGTTGGAGCCGAAGACCCAAGAACCCAGTGAACAATCCTTTGAAGCTCAGTCAGGAGTTAGTGAACCTTTCAGGGTTCCCTGAAGGGGAAGGGACCAGTGTTTGTCTTGAGATGGAGGAGGGCGGGCGGGCAGTTTCCCTCGGTGAAATTGGTCAACACTAAGACTGAAGGTTTTTTTTTTTTTTTTTTTTTTTTAGTGACTTTTACGGAGATTTTTTACCATAAAGATGTTTGACACAACAAACTTTAAATTTAAAGTGTACAGTTTGATAAATTTTGACTTCCCACATGAAACACACTTGAAACCATAAGCACAATCAAGATAGTTAACACAATCATTACCTCTCAAGGTTTCCTATTCTGCCCCTTGTAATCCCTTCCTCCTCAGGCAGCCGTTGATCTGCTTTCTGTCACTAGATTTAGTTTGCATTTTGTATACTTTTTAAAATAAATGGAAACATAGTGTGTACTCTTTTTTGGGAGGGAGTTGAGATTTTCCTATGTTCTTGTATGTGTCAATAGTTCATCCCTTTTTTATTGTTGAGTAGTATTCCATTGATAAAGATACACCACAGATTTGTTTATCCATTCACTTGTTGATGGTCCTTTGGATTATTTCCAGTTTTTGGCTATTACAAACTAACTTGCTATGGACATTCATGTACAGTTCTTTGTGTGGACATATGTTTTTACTTACCATGTGTGAATTTCTAGGAGAGGAATGGATCATATGGTAGGTGTACATTTAAGCTTCTAAAACACTGCAAACTCCTAAAGTCCGAACATTTTGCATTCCCACCATCAATGTACGAGAGTTCTGTTTGCTCCATATTCCCTCCAACATTTGGTTTGATCAGTCTTTAATTTTAACCACTGTAATAGGTGTTTAATACTATCTAATTGTGGTTTGATGTTGAGCATCTTTTCATGTGTTTCTTGGCAGTTCACATATCTTCTTTTGCAAAGTGTCCAAATCTTTTGCTTATTTTTAAAGTTGAGTTGTTTAGCTTATTTTTGAGTTGTTAGTGTTTTTTATATATTGTAAATACAAGTCCTTTGTTGTATATGTGCTTTTAGAAGTCTTTTCTCCTGTCCGTGTCTTGCCTTTTCATTCTTTTGACAGTTTCTTTTGAAGTTTTAAATTTTAACTAATTCCAACTTAATGCTTTTTGTAGAGGTGTTTTGAAACAAAAATTAAAGGATTTTGTAGTGAGCTGTGCATACTTACTAATTATGTGCATATCTATAGTATGTCTGCCTAGTTATTTTAAACTATTTGAAGAGAAGATTCTGTAGTCATTTTTTTAAACTTTTTTTTATTGAGTTATAGTCATTTTACAATGTTGTGTCAAATTCCAGTGTAGAGCACAATTTTTCAGTCATACATGAACATACATGTATTCGTTGTCACTTTTTTTTTTTGCTGTGAGCTACCACAAGATCTTGTATATATTTCCCTGTGCTATACAGTATAACCTTGTTTATCTATTCTACATTTTGAAATCCCATTCTGTCCCTTCCCATCCCCTGCCCCCTTTTCTGTAGTCATCTTTTAATTCAGGGTTTCTGATTTTTCTAGTTAGTCAGCTTTTTGTCACATTTTATATAAAATCCTCAGTCAATAAAGCCATATAAATAATGGATAAAAGTGATACTGTAAGGTAATTGAAGCAAGTCTTAGGGTGAGGAAATATTTTTCTTTAACAAAAAATGAAATAATTTTCTTTATGTTCTAACAATTTTTATAGGCATTTTCACTTGTATTGAAAATAATTGTACTTGATAGTCATTGTACTTTCTGCTTGAAATGAATTGATCACAGTTCTTTACATTTCTCTTTGTAGATGAATTGATCACAGTTCTTTACATTTCTCTTTATAGATCTTACTCTACAGACATTTTGACTTCTTTTTTTTTTTTTTTAATGGAAGTACTGGGGATTGAACCCAGGACCCTGTGCATGCTAAGCTTGCGCTCTACCACTGAGCTATACCAACTCCCTATTTTGACCTTTTTTTCCCCTTGCCATCTCTCAGTATTGAATCCTTTCTTTTTACATGTAGTTCTCTCTCTGTGGAGTTATGAAGAAACCTCTAAACTTAAATGTCTGGCTTCTTTTTTAACCTGGAGCATGCTTCCAGGGTCCTTTCATTAGAGTTACCTGCTACACTGATTTGTGAGAAAAACAAAATCATAAAGCAGGTCTTGTCAGAGTGAATATTTTTTACTTGGAATTAGAAAAAAAGTTTAAAAATTAGAATTTTAATATAATCTGCAGATGGCAAAGACACATACCGGAATACTGACTTCTTAGATGAATGGGACAAATGTGCTGATGGGGATGGATAGCAGCTGGTAAGGTGCTAGGCTCTAGGCAGTTTTATACTTGTCTAAAAAATAGAGTTTTTAAAAAAATAGACTTAAAAAATAGTCCTTTTTTCCCTCTGTCTCCTGAGGATGAAGGGTCAGGAATAAAAAGTTTTTTGTTTTTATTGTATTGGAATATTTTGACACCCAAAAGCTAGACTGTTAGTTACTGTGCTCAGTGAGTCACTAAGCTCATCTGTCTGATCAGTTGTGGGTCCTGGACAGAACCCCAGGCCTCCTGAAACCAAACTGAATCTTTACTGATACATAAAATTCTTGATAAGTCTCTGAATTTCCCTTAAAATTCTGTCTCTCTGTGTCCTAGAAGTGTTCATGCCACATTGTGTATTTTGGATATGCAGGGTTGTCAGTATTTTATAGTAGCAGAACAAGAAATGCTAGCTATATTCTTATAAGCTTTAGCGGAAAATAAGGAATCATACACATTCCCAGTTTCTACTTCCTGTTGTCTTCCTCTTATTTTGTTTTCTGATGATAAAAGTAATTCCTGCTTATTATATAATTTCTTTGCTATTTTGCTAAATATTTAAGAAAATGTGTTAAGACTGCTTTTCTCATTGTAAGTACTAGAAGTTCATGATTTTCCTGAACCAGAAAGAAGATGGTACTAATTATAAATAGTAATTTGTTCCACCATGAAGTCACCTTCTCTAATTAAACCACACTTCCTGTGAGAGAGCTTCTGGAGATAGGGCCAAGCTTGACTTCTGAGGAATTCCTTTTTTCTCCTTCTGAGTGATAGATTTCAGGTGAACACTTGAAGAAAACAGACTTCTCATTTCTTAAAGATAGATTATTCAACATAAAATTATTTTGTATGCACTGTGTGTAAAGAACTTCAAAACTAACAGTGGGAATATAAATATGATACAGTTTTATGATCATAATGATGACTTCGAAGTCATTTTACTTAGAAATACTTGTGTCTACTTTGTGCTGGTTTTTGGGACTAGGGAGATGATTAAGGTATAATCCCTCACCTTAAAGAACACATAGTTTCATGGAGTAGCAAACCATAATTTTAAAACACAGTTCTGTTGTAACAAGTGCGGTAATGACTCTATTATAGAATGTTATGGGATACTAGAGGTAATAAACCTAATTCTTTGTTTGATGTTAGGGAAAAAGGGGCTCAGGGAAGGCTTCCCAGAGGAGGTGTATATGAATTATCTTGAATAAATAGAAGTTTCCTAGATAGTTTTTTTTTTTAAAGGACTTCTCTTAGGATGATGATGGAGAGATAGCTTGGACTTAAAATGCAGATGTGGATATGAGGTTGGAGAGTATGAGCCAGATCATATAGGCTTTAGGGTGTGATGAGGAATTTTAACATTTACATACTTTTAAATTGCACTGGCAAACCGTTGCCATTTCTTAAGCATTGGGATGAGATGATTTGACTTCAGTTCTAAAAAGCTTACTTTAATTGCTCTGTGTTTAATGATTTGAAAGAGACAAGAATGGAAGTGGAGAGACTAGTTAGGAACTTGTCATGGTAGTCCAGGTGAAAGATAATGGTAATGGTTTAGAAGTAGAGTTGCAGCATAGTAGGCTGATTTGAAAGATCAATTAGGGAAAATGGAAAGGACTTGGTGTTGAATTTAGAATGAAAGAGAGTCAAAACTTTGTCCTAACTTTCTGCTTATGCAGTGGGATGACTGCTATCATTAAGGTTATTGTAGGGGAAGTAGGTTGGAAGAGGTATCCTTTAGATCCTGATTGCTCAAGCAGAGATGTTGAGTGTACGATTGGATATATGGTTTGGAATTCAAACAGGTTGGAGTTTTACAGTTAAGGATCATCAGCCTAAAGACAATATTTAAAAACACACTAGTTGATTAGGTGGGGTAAGTAATGCTGGTTTCTCTAACAAACCATTCTCCAAACTCAAGGGTTCCCATCAGTTCCTATCAACATACTGTCTTTATTTCTTGCTTATAGCACAATGCCTTGTGTGTTAGGCAGCCTTCCTGGGCAACTCTTCTCCAAGTGTTGACTCTGTGGGCTCTTTCCATCTTATGATGCTGTCCTCTTAAACTTGTGACCTCTAAGGTTGCCATGGAAAGGGAAGAGCAGGAATGGATGATCTCTCAGGGGGTTTGCTGACCAACCTTGGTAGTGTTATATCTCACTCCTCCCCATATCCCACTGGCCGCAATCCAGTCACGTGGCCCTCATCTAACAAAAGAGAAGCTGAGAAATGTAGTCATTCTGTGTGCTGTGGCAGAGGAAAATAATTAGAGTTTGGTGAACAGATAGCATTGTTTCTGCCATGCAGTGGAGAAGACCTTCTGGGCAGAGAATGTAGAAAGAATAGAAGAGAAGATTCCAAGATGGAGCCTACAAAACCTGGCATTTAGAAGTCAGTTAGAGGAAAAAGAGGGAACAAAGAAGTTGAGAAGGAATAGTCAGAAATCGGGAGTGGTGTTAGGTGGGTGGTAGAAACTGAAGGAGTCTGGTGTCATGGAAGCCAAGAGAACTTTTCAAGAAGGAAGGAGTTATCAGAAGTATGAGATGCCTGTGAGATTTTTAAGATACTAGGAAAGTTGGTAACAACATGAAAGGGAGGAAGGGTTGATTGATGGTCCTTGAGAAGGCAAAATGGAAAGGAGTCCAGAGAAGAAGGGAAGGAACTTGCCTTTAATGGGAGGAAGGACAAGGGATGAAAGAGAAAATGAACTCAGAAACAGAAAGGCTTATAACTGCAAAGGTGAGGCAGGTTTCTGCCCGATGGGGTGAGGTGTTGTTGAATAGCAGTTACATCCATGGGCTTTATGTCCATATTACCAGGGCCTTGTTCTCTCATTTACTAGAAGTGTGACAATGGGCAAGTTACTTAATCTCTCTTGCCTTGGTTTCCTCATCTGTAAAATGGGCATAATAACATTGCATACATTTCCATTAGGAGTAAATGAATTAATTCTTTGTAAAATGTTTTAAACCGTGTCTGATATGTGTAAATAAAGTTAGCTTCAGTTTCTCTTTACCTTTTCTTTTTAGTGAGGTTTAATGAGAGGCTGTCAGTTGAAAAGGGGATAGGGGAGCTTGTATACTTTACAAATGAGGAAAAGATATGAAACAGTTATTTATCATAGGAGTGCCTTTGAGATGGGTGATTATGATTTATAGTGTTGCCCATCTCCTGTGCTGTGAGATTTCTCTAGGAGCCTTGAGCTGCATAGGTGTGGGCCCAAAGAAATCAGGTGGTTGGGCTTATTAAGGTCTGGGTTTTTCTCAGGAGAATGTGACTGAGTAATGGGGGAGGAGCAAGGAGGCTAAGGGTATTTAGAGGAAACAGAATTGGACCTCTAAGACTACTGGGATGAAACATCTACCAAATTATTTACTATGTTTATTGTTTGTGGTGTATTTCTCCCCAATGGAAAGTAGGCTCCATGAGGGCATAGATTTTTATCTGTTTTTTTCTTTTCACTGCTGTATTCCAGACACCTAGAATAATGCCTGGTACATAACAGGCACTCATTAAATGTCTGTTAAATAAACTAAATGAAGTATCATAATCTAGGTGAGGTGATGGTGGAAGTGATAAGAATTGGTCAGATTCTGGATATATTTTGAAGATAGGTCTGATAGGATTTGCTGATGGATTGGATGGGGGGGTGTGCAGGAAAGAGACGGGTCAAGGATAACTCCAAAGGTTTATGCCTGGACTTCTAAAAACAGTGGTGTTACCATTTGCTGAGATGGGGAAGACCAGGAGAGGAGCAGCTTGTGGAGGTTGAACATTGAGAACTCAGATTTGAATATAAGCCTGGGATGTCTGTTAGACATCAAGTAGAGACCAAGTCAGGTAGGCAATTTGATATTTGAGTCTAGAGTTAAGGGAGAGTTTTGGCCTGGAGATACACATTTGTGAGTCATCAGCACATTCATGGCTTTTAAAGCAGTGAGACTAGATGAGACACCAAAGGAGTGAATGTAGTTAGAAAGGAGGTGTAAGGACAGAGCCCTGGGATAAAACAGAGGGGTCAGGGAGATAAGAGGGAGCCAGTAAAGGAGACTGAGAAGGAGAGGCCAGAGGGAGAGGGGGGAAAGCCAGGAGGATGTAGGATCCTGGAAGCCATGAGAAAAAGGTGATTCAGGAGCTTCCTCTTGAATTAACAATGATCAATTCTCTGAGAACTGAGAATTGACCATTGGTTTTAGCAATTGTGGAGGTTACTGGTGACCCTGAATAGTTTTGAAGAAAATAAAAATAGAAAAAAATGTTTTTTAATGAAATTTAGGTTACCGTCTCTGGACAGATGTTAAGATTTCACTTAGATATTATTTTAGGTAGATATTCTTACTGATTTTATGGTATTTTAGAATACTGATTTATATGCTAAAATAGGTGGTTTTAAAATTGGTTATGTAAGATGACTTCCCGTATGCTTATATGGTAGTTCAGAAAAAAAGGCCAAAAGTTAGTCAGCCTTGCTGAAATTAGAATCACTGATAGTTGTTTGGAGAGTGATTTTGGTTACTATGCTTCGTAACATGATCCTTTTCCTGAGATGTTTCAGGTCCGTAAAATGGAGAGCGTTCCAATTTCATATCAAAATAGTGTAATAGGAATTTTAAGGAATTGATTTAATTCACTCCATTATCAGTTTTCTAGTACCATTATCTTTAAAGGTTTTATGGCAGTAACTTTATTTTTTTTAATTAAACTTTTTTTTTAATTGAAGTATAGTTGATTTACAATGTGTTACTTTCTGGTGTATAGCATAGTGATTCAGTCATACAAATATACATTCATTTTCATATTCTTTTTCATTATAGATTATTACAAGATATTGAATATATTTCCCTCTGCTGTACAGTAGGATCTTGCTCTTTATCTGTTTATCTGTAGTAGTTTGTATCTGCTAATTCTAAACTCCTAATTTATCTCTCGCCTCCCTGCCCCTACCCTTTTCCCCTTTGGTAACTGTAAGTTTTTTTTTCTATGTCTATGAATCTACTTCTGTTTTGTAAATAAGTTCATTTGTATCATTTTTTAAGATTCCACATATAAGTGATATCATATGATATTTGTCTTTGTCTTTCTGACTTCACCTAGTATGGTAATCTCTAGGTCCATCTATGTTGCTGCAAATGGAATTATTTCATTCTTTCTTATGGCTGAGTAGTATTCTAGTGTATGTGTGTGTGTGTGTCTGTGTGTGTGTGTGTCTGTATCATGTCTTCTTTATCCAGTCATGTTGATGGACATTTAGGTTGTTTCCATGTCTTGGCTATTGTAAATAGTGCTGCTGTGAACATTGGGATTCATGTATCTTTTTGAATTAGAGTTTCCTCTGGATATATGCCGAGGAGTGGATCACATGGTAACTCTTATTTTTAGTTTTTTAAGGAATCTCCATACTGTTTTCCATAGTGGCTGCAATAAATTACATTCCCACCAACAGTGTAGGAGGGTTCCCTTTTCTCTGCACCCTCCCCAGCATTTTTTTGTTTGTGGGCTTTTGAATGATGGCCATTCTGACTGGTGTGAGGTGATACCTCATTGTAGTTTTGATTTGCATTTCTCTGATAATTAACAATATTGAGCATCTTTTCACGTGCCTATTGGCCATTTGTATGTCTTCTTTGGAGAAAGGTCTGTTTAGGTCTTCTGCCCATTTTTTGATTGGGGCTTTTTTAAAAAAATTTTTGAGTTGTATGAGTTGTTCATATATTTTGTAAACTAAGCCCTTTTCAGTTGCCTCGTTTGCAGATAATTTTCTCCCATTCTGTAGGTTATTTCATTTTGTTTATGATTTCCTTTGTTGTGCAAAAGCTTGTAAGTTTGATTAGGTTCCATTTGTTTGTTTTTGCTTAAGGTAGTAACTTTTTAGTGTGGTAGTTTAGAACTTAAGAGTTTTTATGGAAGTTCCATTCACTGGTAATTTTCTTTTGCTGTTATATTTGATTGTTAATTTCTAGAATTTATGTTGTCCTTAAAGGTTCCAACGCAGTACCTTTTTTAAAGTATAGTGTAAATTGAGAGTGTTCCATTTAAAACATTGTAAGAAAGTGATTTTGATAATTGCTAATTACAGAGTTTTAACCTGGAACATTTTCATTAATGAAAATTGTTATCCATCTTAATGTTGTTTAGGAAGATTCTTACCTCTGAAGACAATGTTGGGACCAAGGTATGATAGTCAAGTTGCTGAAGAAAATCGGTTCCATCCCAGTATGCTATCAAATTATCTAAAGAGTCTGAAGGTAAGAATCAAAACATTTTTAAAACTGCTTTAACATATTTTCTCTCTCGTTTGTTCTTCAGGTGACTTTTTAAAGTAAACCTTTTTATTTTGAAATAATTAGTTGACTAAGAGGAAGTTGCAAAAATTGTGCATAGCATTCTGTGAACCTTTCCCCAGCTTTTCCCAATTGTGACAACTTATATACTGTATTACAGCATCAAAAGCAGGAAATTGATGTTGGTATGGTACTGGTGTTTTTTATGTATATATATATATATATTTTTTTTTTTAATTGAAGTATAGTCAGTTTATAGTGTTGTGGGTGTAGTACTGTTGATTAGATTGTAGACCTGATTTAGTTTTTACATTCATTAATTTGTATGTATATGTACATAGTATATAGTTTGACCTAATGTATAGATTCATGGTGATAGTTACAGAACTGTTCCTTCTCCTCAAAAGAACTCCCTCATGCTAGTCCTTTAGAGTCAGACCCTCTTCACACCCCCATCCCTATAGGCTGGAAACTCATAGCTAACCTATTCCCTATCTCTGTAGTTTTGTCATTTTGAGAATGTTATATAAATGGAATGATACAATATGTGACCTTTTGGGATTGGCTGTTATCACTAAGCATAATGCCCTTGAGGTCCATCCAGGTTATTGTATGAATCAACAAAAATTTTGTTCCTTTTTATTGCTGAGTATTCAGTTGTATGGATGTGCCAGAATTTATTTAACCATTCTCTTGCTGAGTGCTTAAATAGCAATTTAATCAATTTGAGTTGTTTCCAGTTATGGGGTATCGCAAATACAGTTGCTATGAATATTCATTACAAGTGTTTATATGAACGTAAGTTTTCATTTTTCTGGACTGAATACCCAAGCAGTCGTACCATACCCAATGGTATGATGATTGCAGGCATGGTTAGTTTTACAGGAAATTGCCAAACTTTTTCTAGATGAAAGTTGTGATTTTAAATGTTATTCTGACATGATACTAATTATATTAGTTTCCTAGGGCTGCTCTAACGAATTACCAAAAACAGGGTGACTTAAAATAGCAGACATTTATTCTCTAACAGTCCTGGAGGCTAGAAGTTCCACATCAAGGTATTGGCAAGGTTGGTTCGTCCTGGAGGCTGGGAGGAGAGTCTTTTCCATTCTTTACTCCAAGCATGGCCAGCAGTGCTTGGTATTCCTTGCTTGCAGCTCCATCAGTGGTCTCTGCTTCATTCTTAACATTCTCCTGTGTGTTAGTATCCAAATTTCCCTCTTATAAGGACACGCTAATCCAGTATGACTTCATCTTGATTATATTTGCAAAGACCCTCTAACCCTGTTTCCAAATAAGGTCACATTCACAGGGAGTTAGGACTTGAACATACGTTTTTAGGGGGCAGAATTCAACCCATAACACCAACCATCGTTACTCTTCTATTTTATACTCTTGGTAGTCTGTTATTGTATGCTGTATTAGTACATTCAAATATTGGTGCCTATTACGTGCAAGGCTCCTATCATGGGATAGTGAAGTTACCACTTGGTTTTTGGTAACCTGTTAACTCATTCCTACTCTTGGTGTAGTTTTGGGTCTTTATTTATTTATATATTTTTATTTTAGCTCACTTGTAAACTTTCAATTTTTAACCTTCACTACTAATTACATGTTGAAAGTTATACTTAACATTTATAGAGCATTAAGTATTTCCCAGGCAGAGTGCTGAGAGCTTGGGCTTGGAAGCCAGTTAGTCTGGGTTTCAGTTCCAGTTTGCCACTTACTGCTTTTGTGGTGAAGTTGCATAATCTCTTCATGTTTCAGTTTTCTCATTTGCAAATAAAATTAATGCATATAAAGCACATAGAATACTGCTTGGCACAGAGTAAGGACTTCATTTAAATCTCAACAACAACTGTATAAGGTAAATTCTATTATTATCCTTATTTCATGGATCGGGAGTCTATTAAGAGAAATAAATTTGTGTGTGTAATAGATGTATGAATGTATGTATATACCTACAGATACCTTCACACGCAAACACATTATTCACACAGACACATCACATGCACATAAACACATTTATACATATATATATGGGCTCAGGGCGGCTTAGTCACACAATACAGTTTCTCAGTTTCCTTAGCCAAAGTATTCATATGTATTTAGAAAATTCATATTTTCTTGCTCATGTCCACTTTTCATTCACTTCTTATTTTGGACCTGGAGACAAACAGCATGGGTTCTAATTCTAACTGAGACACTGTATTATGGCATCTAAAGCTTCGTGTGTGGCAATAAGATCACTGCAGAAGCTATGTCGGAAAAGGGAAGAGAAGTAGGCTCAGGGGTAGAGATTGCAAAAAATGCCATCAAAAGTACATTTCCTGTAAGTGCGAGCTTGCTTGATTGGTAGACCTGTCCCTTATCCATACAGGACCTGAGAAATTGGGAGGAATCAACAGAGCACATTAAGGCAGCTAGTTGTATTTTAGAAGCACATAATTTTGTCTGTTTTGTGATTTATGAAATTTAAATATTTTTGCCATTTTTCCCCCTATGACAATGGAGTTGAATTTTTCTGTAGACTAGTCTCCTTTAGGAAAAGCTGACAACAGTTACTCAATAAAATCAATAACAACAAAAGAGAGAAAAATAATTTAAAAAGTACACATTGTTTTTCTTGCCATTCTTCTTAGAGAGTATATGCTTTAGAATGAGGTGGAAGATATGTGGCTTAACTGTTCTTTTACCTCGCACAGTTCAGGTGTGCATTTCTTAGTGAGACTATCTTGCTAGGCTGAATGTGATTCTAGTTGTTAAAGATTTCTCAAACCTATGGCCCCTGAACACAAACCAACTACTTTAGTTACTGCTCAATGGAATAAATAATGGTTTTGTTTCAATACAAGAGGAAAAACTGGCTGAGAAATGGGAGTGAGTCTTCAATGAGATGCATAAAAATGGCCATGTGTCCTGTTCTTTATTGATTATTTAAGGGATTTACAAGGGAATTTTGACTGTACACACTTTTTACCCTACATCCTCACTTTAGAATTTAACTGCCTAACGTGGTGTAGTGATGTGATGGCTGCTTGGAGTGTTGATTTGGTGTGTGCCTGGAGCTTGGGTTGGCTGTATTTCAGATAGAGGCTATCCCTGTTCTGGCTTCTTGTCTAATAATCACTGGAATGGCAGATGCAGAAAACTATATTAGCGTTTGTGTTTTTAGGTAAACTTTCGTAATGTTGAAGTGGAGTCTTTTGCTCATGTTCTTGTTTCATCATTATTTAGGGGTTAATTTATCTCACTTAGTGCCTGCCAAAGTTCTGTGCTTTGAATAAGACTTGGGTAAGTGATGCTTTCATTGTTAATAGTTCATTGCCAGAGTGAACATACAATCTCCCTCAGTGGAGCTGGATAAACTGGCCTCAAATATTGCCATTCAGTCAACTTGTTTTGGAACAAATTCAGTTACGAGTAAATCTGCCCTTTTTTCTTCCTTTCTTTCTTTCTTTTTCTAAAGGTTAAAATGGGCTTGTTGGTGGACCTGACAAACACTTCAAGGTTCTATGACAGAAATGACATAGAAAAAGAAGGAATCAAATATATAAAACTTCAATGCAAAGGGTAAGTCATGTATTAAGTTTCTTTAATAATGAAACCTTTCATTGAAATTTATAATCTCTTCTTTTAAAAAGGGATGTTTCTGTATTACTAGACATGGTGAGTGCCCTACAGCGGAGAATACTGAGACATTTATTCGTCTGTGTGAGCGGTTTAATGAAAGAAACCCACCTGAACTTATAGGTATGTTTGGCTTTACCACTGTTGAATGTTTTATTTTGTGATTGGGTTTTGATTCTCTTTTTCACAAGTGAGTTGGTGAGTTTTTTTTTTTTTTTTTTCATTTTTATGTAATCACCAAGAGTGTTTATTAGAGTAGTAGACTAACTTTTGTGAACTATAAAATAGATGTATTTTTCTAATTTTTATATTTTTGAGATAAAGCCCTAATAGTCCCTTTTCAGTTGTACTGTACCTTAAACACTATATATTTAATTTTTATAATTTTGGATTTTATACTGTATGTATCATTCTGAACTTTCCTTTTTTCTCTCATATTATATTTCTGAGCATGATCCATGATGATGTATGTAACTTGTTTATTTGCTGTGGTGTAGATTCCATCATATGAGTACACTATTAGTTTATCTTTTCTCCTGTTGATGGATAGTTCTTTCAGCAGATATATGTTGATTCTACTCTTTGCCAGATACAAGTTCTTAACACATCTCAGTGGAGAAAACAGAAAATAGGGATTGGTGGGGGTGGAGGGAGGGAAGGCAGGCAATAAACATAAATGTAATAAATAAGTAAATGTTCTTAAAACAATAAGTACTTAAAGTATTTGTGTTATTTTCAGTTATTTTTTACTATTATAAACAATGTTACTAGGAGTGGTTTTATAGAAATTTTAAGGTTTATGATTTTTAGCTTTGATTCTTTGCTCTTTCTGGTATTTATATTGGTATATGGTTTGAATTGAGGATCTAATTTAAATTTTTCTATATAGTCAGTCATTTGTTTCAGCACAGTTTATTGAATAATTTTTTCTCTATAGTTAGATGCCATAAATTAACTTCTTATATGTACTATTGGAATTTTTTCCCAGTTCATTTGCCTTTTAATCTTTTTGCTAATATTTAAAAACTCTCGTTGTTAGTATATTTTCTTTTGTGATTTCTTTTTAAAATTTTAAGTAGCTAATATTTTCCCCATTTAAAGAATTGACTGAAAAAATTTTAGGAATAGTAAAATTCAGAAGATAAAATAGTTGGATACAGATAAATAAGAAAACATCAATAACTTTTCTGCAAATAAACAGCAACTAGTTAGAATATATAGTTAGAGTGATCTCATTAATGTTAATAATATTGGCTAACATTAAACATTTCCTCTCTGCTAGTCACTCTGTAAATCACTTTATATACACTATCTCATTTTCTTCTCAATTCTGTTAGGTAGATATTGTCACCCTCATTTTATAAGAAACAGGCTTGAGAAGGTTAAGTGACTTGCTCAACATCATTCACACAATTGGAAAGAGTTAGAGTTTAGATCAGATCCTAAGTAATCTGAGTTGACAGTTTACACTCTAAACTATTTCTGTCTTCTGTAAAAGAAGTACAAAACACCAAGGAATAAAGTTATTAAGAAATGTAGAAGTTCTTTATTAAGAAAAATGTACTTGGATATTAAAAGACTGAAGAAATAGAGAGATTGTTTTCAAATTAATTTCAGATTTTTAATGTAATTCTGAGCAAAATCCCAATGAGACTGGAAGAATTACTATGAAGTGAATTTCTATTTGTAAAATCCACTTCCTCCATTAAGTCAGTAAACATTTATTGAGCACAGAAAACAATTGTTTGGCAGATCATCAGGCAAGATTGTGAGCAAGAAAAAATTTGAAAAACAAAAGAATAAGGGGGTTTTCCTTACCAGTTATTAAAGCATATGGTAAAGCAGTGGAGACTATAGTTGTTTCCTGGTGGTAGAGATGGAGGGGGAGGGTGTGATTATTCAACAAATGATGTTGAGACCCTTAGCCAGCTATATAATAAAATATATTTTAGGTTCATATATTTTTGAAAGGACCCATTGTAATACAGGGGAAAATATAGGTCAGTATTTATTTAACTCTGAGGTAAGAAAGGATATTCCAAGTATATCATCAAAGGCAGAACCCATAAATAAGTATTTTTTTAGGAGTGTTCCTGGACCACCTGCATCAGAATTATCTGAGGATCCTTATTAGAAATGCATGTTTTAGGGCCCCATCCTGGACCTGCATAATCAAAAACCCTGGGAATGAAGCCTAGGAACCTAACCTTTTTAAAAACAAGGGTTTGTGCCTTCTGAAACAGCCTATACTCTATGTAGTATGTATCTTTAAATAAATCTACCTTTACTCCAAAAAACCAAAAACCAAAAAGAAAAAAAAAAACAAAAAAAAAACCCAAAAACCACAAGGGTCTGAGGTGATTTTTATGTACACTTAAGTTTGAGAACACTGTCAAGAATTAATGCCTATCAATGATAATAGTAACAGCTGCTATTAATGAATGCTTATTATTTCCCGGCAGACTTGGTGGGAAACTTTAAATGAACAAATGAAGGAATGAAAGAATGCAGTCTTTTCACAACCACTCTGTGTAGTATGTGGTGGTATCCCTATTTTACAGATAAGAAAACTGAGCCTCAGAGAAATTAAGTAGGTTGCCCAAGGTCACACATCTAATAAGTATTTAAGCCAGGTTTGTAATCTAGTTTCTGACTTCAAAGTCCAGATCTTTAATTGCTTGCTACACAGGTTTCTAGATAAAAGAGAGAGAAAAAAAAAGATTCTGTATTACAAAATACAACAGAAGCAGAGCAAAAAGATATTTGACAAATTGGGAGCAATATTTGAAGCATATATATGACAGATTCAAAGTTAATATTCTTATAGACAAAAAGATTTTATAATCCAACAGGCAAAAGAGGCATTCCTCCATAGAAAAATACAGAAAACAATGGAAATGTAGTTTATGAAAGATGAAATATAAATAACCAAGAAACATGAAAAAATTTTCATTTTTACTTCTTAACAAGAGATACAAATTCAAATATGTTGTTACCTTCCCCCATCAAATTGGCAAAGATTAGAAAAAATACAGTGTTAAGGATTGGATAAAATGGTTATACACACACATTGTTAGAGTATTAATTGGTACAGCCTCTCTGGAAGGACAATTTGGTGATACTTCTCAAGATCCTTTAAAGTGTTCATACACTTTGTCTCATCAAGACTACATCTAAGAATTTATTTAAAGGAAGTAGTCAGAAATGGACATAAACATTTATGTGAAAGGAATTTAATCACAGCTTTGTAATTAAAAAATGAAACAGCTTACATATCTGATAGAAGCAGATCTTTATATTGTACAGTATGAACAATTATTTAACAAAAGAATAGTATTATGGGAATATATGACATGATACTGTGATATGTATATATATTTACACATTCACATGAATATATGTAACAAATACCTATATATTTAGGATACAACTAGAAGATATACAGCCTAAAATAGCATTGAAGCTTTTATTTGAATAATTAAAAACAACTTTTTTCATTTGAGAGAAGCCATTGTAGGGGTAAATGCTAAATATACTTGAAGAATTCAAGAAGAATACCAAGACATCTTAACATCTGGAATTGGATGTCATGATTTCAGAAGGATTAACACTCCTAGGTTTAGGAAAACACACTGACCCTTGTTATAAATTGTCCATTTGTATTCTTGGTAGAACTGATGGGAAAATTTTCTAAATTGAGTGTTTTATGAGTTACAAAAATTATAGAACTCTGCTACAATGTATTGTATATATTATTTTACATCAGTAGTAGCGATTCATGTGGATTGAAGTGGAAACATTTGCTTTGGGCCCGCCCAGTTTGGGAGCACAGATTGCAGTGGCAGTTATTTATTGCAGTGATACTCTGAAGACAGTAACAGAAGCTGGTCTTAGAGCTGGTTGCTGGTGACGCTTTTCCAAACAAAAGGAATAAAGAATCAAGTTTGTGTTCTTAGGATCTGAAAATATTGGCCTGCTTTTACAGTATTTTAATTGTGTTTTAGGATCACAGATGGAATTTTCATCAGCCTTGCACACGTTCTTGACACACATTTGTGACATAGCAAAGTTAGACTTGGATTTACTTTCAAAGCTACTCTTTTAAAAAAAATTGTTTTTAAATTAGCTGATGTAATTGTTAATTCATTCAGTTAGCCTGGTTGTGGGATAATACTGTAGACTTAGTGGAAATGTTACGTTCTTGCAACACTTCATACAGAAGCGTCAAACGTTTTCTGACACTTAGAAAGAGCTATAGCTTCATAATCCTTCATCTGAAACCTGTGGGGTCAGATGTTTCCAGTCCTTCCCATATGTTACCTTCCCCTAGGGGCAGTACACCCTAATTTTTCTTTGTTGTAGAAATTTTCAAACATACCATAAGTAGGGAGAATAGTAAAATGATACCTCACGTATCCATAACTCAGCTTCAGTAATTGTCATTTTACTGATTTTTTTTCCATTTTTCCTCTTTTTCCCTTAAATTTGTTATTGAGTATTTTAAAGCAAACCACAGATGTCATGTCATTTCACTAAAAATATTTCAGTATGCATCTCTAACTGATAAAGATTTTTGGTTTTTATATAACCACCATGCAGTTATGTCAAACAGAATAATGAGAAATTCCTGAAGGTCATCTAAAGCCTAGTACATTTTCGGGTTTTCTCAGTTATCTACAAAATGCCTTTTTAAAGTTAGATTTTCAAACCAGGATTCAACAGTGTCCACATATTGCATTTTGTTGGTATGTCTTCTAAATCTCTCTGATTCTCTTTTTTTTAATGCCCATCCACTTCTTGGAGAAAGTAGGTCATTTGTCCTATAAAATATTCCACATTCTGGATTTATCTGATTGCTTCCTCATGATATTAGTTAACATTTTCCTTTGTCTTCTGTTTGTCCTGTAAACTGGTAGTTAAATCTAGAGGCATAATTATATGTTTTAGGCAAGAATACTTCATAGGTGGCATTGTATAGTTCCTTTCACACCACATCAGGAGGCACAGAATGTCTGGTTGTCCCACTCTTAGTGGTACGAAGATGCGTAAGTAGGCTCAGGTGGTGGCATCTTGTTTCCTCTGTTGTAAACTTTTCCATCTGTCTTTTGTCAAATGACTTTATTATCCATTGATGATTGTTGCCTTAATCCAGTATTTCATTTGGAGTTGCAAAATGATGATTTTTCTGATTCTCTCATTTCTTCATGGATTAGCTGGAATTCTTCTTTAGTAAAGAACTATTCCTTCTCAATAATTTGTGGTTATTCTGAAATGCAGTTTGTACTGGAAAGGCAAGTTAAATGTTTGATTCTTTTGTTTTTCCATTTCCAGAATGATGAATTGGTATTTTACCAATCTTCAGTGGTGACTGATTAATTTCATTTTTTTGGAGTATCTGTATGAACCGATGAGTTTTTATATGGTTGATGTATGTAAATCAGTTGCAGTCAGTATTTATTCTTGTGCCCAAATTGCTCTGTCCTAGGTCATTGGGAGCTCATTCAAGTTGGTTTCTGTATCCTTTCAATATCACCCCATCAGTCTTTGATGGTTTCCTTGTTTTCTGGTACAACATGTTTTTCTTTTTTTTTTCAGTTTTATTAGGTGGAATTATTACAGTTTGACTGCACATATACAATACATTGCATGTAAATACAGATACACAATATACTGCACATTTTTAAAATTTACGTATATGTACTGTTCATTGTTTCTAAGAACTTTTAGAGCTTTAGCTTTTTAAACTTACAGAGTTATCAAAGGAATAAAGCCAACTGCAAAATAAAAATTAATTCAAAAAGCTACATCCTGCTATCAACAGTAACATTATTTATAATTGCCAAGATATGGAAGCATCCTAAGTGCACATCAATAGATGAATGGATGAAGAAGTTGCAGCATATATCTAATGGAATACAACTCACACATAAGAAAGAAGGATATTTTGCCATTTGCAGCCCTTCACTTTTTTTTTTTTTCACTTAAAAAACCAGAATTTTATAACTGGCATAAACATTTCCATTGCATCAAAAACTACAAAATGCCTAGAAATAAACTTAACCAAGGAGGTTACCTGTCTTCTGAAAACTGTAAAATATTAGTGAAAGAAATTGAAGTTGATACAAAGAAATTGAAAGATGTCTTATGCTCTTGGATTGGAAGAATCAACATTATCAAAATGGCCACACCACCCAAAGCAATCTACGTATCCAGTGCAACCCCTGTCAGAATATTTACATTTTTCACAGAACTAGAACAAACAATTCCAAAATTTATATGGAACCATAAAAGACCCCGAACCACCAAAGCAATCTTTTGTAGGTTTATTATTTTTTTTCTCTTTCTCCTTTTGGTTCTCTTTTCTTATGGTTTGATGACTAGAGAAGTTCCTTTAACATTTGTTGTAAAGCTAATTTGGTGGTGCTGAATTCTTTAGCTTTTGTTTATCTGTGAAGCTTTTGATTTCTTCATCAAATCTGAATAAGAGCCTTGCTGGATAGAGTATTCTTGGTTATAAGTTACTGCGTGCCTCAGTATGTTCCTCTTTGGGTTGATCCTGTGTGGAACTCTCTGCGCTTCCTGGACTTGGGTGATTGTTTCCTTTCCCAGGTTAGGGAAGTTTATTGTTACTATCTCTCCAAAATTTTTCTCAGGTCCTTTCTCTCTCTTCTCTTTCTGGGTTCCCTATAATGATTGTGTATGCTTCCCAAGAGAATGAAGTCTCCGTTTCCCTCAGTCCTGTGGGGCTCCTGGAGCTAAGCCCCGCTGGCCTTCAAAACCGGATGTCCTGGGGTCTCTTTCTTCTCCCAATGCCAGAACCCGGGCTGGGGAGCCTGACATGGGGCTTAGAACCCTCACTCCTGTGCGAGGGCCTCTGCGACTTAATTATCCTTCAGCTTGTGGGTTGCCCACCCGGGGTGGGGGATGGATATAGAGCCTGATTATATCATGAGCACGCCCCTTCTATTGTCTCGCTGTGGTTCCCTCTTTATGTTTCCGGTTGAAGATCTTTTTTGTTGGTTCTGGTCTTTTTTTCGATGGTAATTTAGCAGTCAGTTGTGGTTTCATTGTCGCGAGGAGAGGCAAGCTCGTGGTCCCGGTACAACATGTTTTCCAAACTTGGAATCAGTTATTTCTCTAAGGACCCTGGTTCGTTATAGTGGAAAATAGTATTTAGAGATAATCTGGGTGTAGAGAGCATTCCATAATTAAACACATTAACATTTCTGCAGTTAAATATATGAATATTCATTCACACTCAGTGAGAAAAATAGAGTATAAATAACATCACATCAGTTCAGGTCAGGTTTTGTCCCCAAATGATCTACCAAAAATCTTAATTTTTAAGAGCTTTTTTGAAATTATGATTACAAATAAGAGATTATAGATCTATATAGTACGTTTATTTGCATGTACAGATATGACTGTTTTGAGGATAAGAATTTTGTGGACTGGAGAAATGGACAAATCTGTTTTGTGTTAAAAGAGAAGTGGCTGATTTCTTGGTAAAATGGTAGACTGTAATAGGTACATAACTAATGCTTCTAACTACTTTAGGTTTTTATAGTTATAAATACCTGAGACAGATTTGTGAGTATGTATTTTCGTGAGTAATACATGTTTATTTTGGTAAAAAACATTTCTTTGATTAAATGAAAATATTTAAGATAACTTGACACATAGTAAGTTCTAAATAATTGTTTGTTTCCTTTTTCTGTTCTTACTTTTTTTTTCTCATTTAGACCAGGGGGTGTTTCGACCTCAGCACTGCTGACGTTGTGAATTGGATAATTCTTTATTTTGGGGGACTCTCCTGTGCATTGTAGGATGTTTAATAGCATTCCTGGCCTCTACCCGTTAGATGTTAGTGGCACCCCACCAGTAGTGACAGTTATAAATGTCTCCTGACATTGCCAGATGTCCTCTGGGGATGGGGCAGGCAAAATCCCCCCAGTCAAGAACCATTTATTTAGTTTGGTCAGATACATTTTTTGATTCTAAAAATTAATTTATCTGAGTAGTGAGATAGAAAGGAAATTGGGTATATTGAGATCAGGCTTTATTTAAAAAGATATGTTGCCACCAGCCCTATATGAAGTCACCTTTCTTAATTTATACTTATATTCTGGCATGTATATTTCTATAGTTATAGCTCATCTTTCTCTTCTTTTGTTGGGGAGATTGTTTCCTGTCTTGATTTGATTTTAAAAGAGCTATAGTTTTCCCTTAATATGTAGATTGATGTTAATATTTTTTGAAATGTGTAAGTTTATTTCATTATATTACCCTACCTAGAAAATGAAGACAAATTTAAATGAGAAGAGACTTGAGATAGTTAAGAGTAAGCTAATCTTTAGTTATAAACTGTGCTTTACTTGCCACTAGATGGACTCATTCTCACAATGAACTGAGGAAAACTGAAAACAAAAAGCTTTTTTGTTTTTTAAACATTGAAGTCGTATCAGACTTGGCTTATGGTATATTTATTTATGGCATTTTTTAGCATCAAATCCATAATCTTCCAAATTTTTTTGTAGAATTTATTTTAATGCAGGTTTCTGTAATCTATTTTACTTAACCCTTATCTCACTTAAAAAATCTGGTCATCTCTGTCCTTTATGATTGGATTACTGCATTCTGTTGATTGTTATTTTGTGGTTGGTTTTATTCCTTTGATAATTATGTAAGGCTAAAAAGCTAAAGCTCTAAACTGTTCTTAGAAACAATGAACAGTACATATAAGTAAATTTTAAAATGGTTTTATAAGAAAAAAGAATCCAGTCATCTAGTAATGTTTTGAAGTGTAAGATAACAATAAGGTAAAACTTTATGTATTTACATAACAATGAGTATTAAAAGAACATTGGTACTTTTTTAAATTATGTATCATTATATGACTTAATCACTTAACTGGCATTCTTACAGTTCCTATTCATTAAATATTTAGTAAATTTTGCTAGAGTAAAAATTGGATGCAAAAATAGTAGTGGTGTAGGTGAGAAACATATCTAAAGTTAGAATATTTGTCTCTTAAATTGGTCTGAAATAAAGTAGGCAGGAAATTTCATGTTGGTTAAGATACATGTTAGAAGGGGAGGGTATAGATCAGTGTAGAGTGCATCCTTAGCATGCATGAGGTCCTGGGTTCAATCCCTAGCACCTCCATTAAAAAATTATAGTAAGAATAAATAAAATTTATAAAAAATACATGTTGAGTAAAAAAGTCTGTTTACAGCTGACATCTTTGAATACTTTTGAGGCACCTTTTCTTATGAAGCAATGGAGATGCTGAATTTATAGTTTTCGTGATTATAGCAATTTATTTCTAAGGTTATCTTTTTATGTTCAAGGCTTGTCTCTTCATTTTTTATCTCTTCTCTTCAGAAACTTTGTCCAGTTATAGCCTTGTTCTTTATTACTTTCGACCTCGTAATTTAACCAGGTCCTCTCAGCCTATAAGTGTATCTAAGCCTTTCATATTAAACTATACCTCCCCCAAACTGCCCCCCTAAAACCCCACATGTTTCTTTCTGTTTTATATTTCTCTTTCCCCTTCCTAGCTTTCTAAAAGAGTGAGACTTGAATTCATTTATTCTCATTCACTGCATTGCAATCTGGAGTTCCCCCCTCTGCACTCTTAAACAAATAGTGACTTTCAGTCTGTTGGTCTCTAGATAACTTTAAAGTAGTTTTATTTTTATTGTGCTGTGTATCCATCAGTTATTTTCTGTATCTGGTCAATTGTCCTGAATGTGTGTGTGTGTGTGTGTCCTTTAGAGTTGTGTGTTTGATGAAATACCACCTTATTTAAAGTGCTTGGAATCTTTTAGTTTTAAGATAAAACTTTAGACCTTATATATAACTGTCAATCAGTTAATTGCATATAAATCAATATATAATATTTAATATATTTATTATATTTATAAATGTATGACAGTATATTTATTAATATATAATATTATACGTATAAATATATTTATTATATTTAAACTTCTAGCTAGTGCTATAAGTTATGCTTGTAACTTAAACTGACAAGTTTAATAGTTATGAGAGGGCCAAGTTTTAAAAATGTAGTTATTTTATAAAATGGTTGAAGTATTTTGAGTGCACATTGGAATTTTAAAGTGAAATGTGGCCTCTGAAGTGATTTATTAATTTTAAATCAAAACTGCTTTATTTTCTAGGTGTTCATTGTACCCATGGTTTCAATCGTACTGGTTTCCTCATATGTGCCTTTTTGGTGGAGAAAATGGATTGGAGGTATTTGTTTCTTGTATTTAGTGTTTGATACTTAGTAACTGATAAACTTCTTTACTGATTTTTTTCAGTTTTAGCATTTTATATTGCCACGTTTTTGGTGAAGTCATGATTAACATGATTTGCAGTGGTTTCCATTTTAGATTTGGTTAATCTTTAGAATACCATTCGTTACCATTCATTTTGTACTAAGTAGCACTTTTGAGTGCTTGTGGATCGCATATAGGATGTGTTTTCTTTTCCAGATTTTTTTTTTTCACATCTTACAGAATTACCAGAGACAAATTCTCCCTATAGTTTGTGTATGTTTTCACCCTGGAGGTTACTCTTGTATTTCTTTTCATTTTTAGTATTTCCTTTTTTAATAGCTGTTGAGTACTAGCAAAAACTTAAATGCTATGTGGAAAAGGTATTTTTGGGGACAGAGTTACTCTTTTTAAACCAATCAGCATGTCTTTATGAGCACCTGTTTGTGAAATGCCTTTTTAGATTCTCAGAGATTAGAACCTTAGTTACCCGAAATACCTGAGAGAATGGGGTATCACTAACTGAATTTCCTCATTTACTTTGAGGATCATCGTTATTTTTGTTTACAGAGCCTTTCATGCAGTAGGTCCTTCTCTGAATATAATCAGCTTCTAGCTCTGCCTTTCTGGCCTACAGATGCTCTGCACAATAACCCCAGACTCCTGTCAGACTCAGTCTGTGCTTAGCCTTTCTCAAATGACTTGCTCTTATTGCCTGGGTCTGTTGAAAGTTACTGAAGAACAAGCATGCTTTTCTTTCCTTTTTTTTTTTCAAATTGCTATTCACGTTCTTTGACTGATATTTTTGCTTAGCATCAGACCTCAACCTTCAAGGCTTTACTTAAATTCTTCACAGACTCTCCCCACGTCTTGTCTGTACACTCATTACAGTTTACCTCTAGAGTTTAGGAAATACCAGTGTACATTATAATAACACTTTCAGAATGAATTTATCTCTTAATAAATTGAGTGGCTTGAGAGTAGGGGGACCGTGATTTGTCCATTTTATAAAACCTCTATTGTGCTTTGTATGGTGCCTTAAATATAATAAGTGAATTTTGATAAATCTACATAAATGGAGAGTAGTGAGGAAATTGCATGGTGTTTATTTTCCATAGTATTGAAGCAGCAGTTGCTACTTTTGCTCAAGCCAGACCACCAGGAATTTATAAGGGTGATTATTTGAAAGAACTTTTTCGTCGCTATGGTGATATAGAGGAAGCACCACCCCCACCTCTATTGCCAGATTGGTGTTTTGAGGATGATGAAGATGAAGATGAGGATGAAGATGGAAAAAAGGAATCAGAACCTGGGTCAAGTGCCTCCTTTGGCAAAAGGAGAAAAGAACGGTTAAAACTGGTAATGTTTAAAAATATTATTATATAGTCTTTTCCTTTTTCTTCTACAGGTCTCTTGAGATTTATGCAGATGGAATGTTGACTATGTTTGTTTAGCTAGATTTGTAAGGTTATTTCATTCTTGATAGCCATGGATCTTTTCCTTTTCTACAAGAAAAGTTTCACTTACGTAAATTCATCCTGGGTTTTTTTTTCCCCTTTAAGTAAACCAAAGAACTCTTAAATGGTAGAGTGAGAATTTATTGTTTTCTTTGCAAAATATTGTGAAATTCCAATTAAATACTGAGTGAAAGTTTTTACTAATGCTTTGCAAAATTGTCTCGTAGTTTAACTTTGCATATAAATTCTGTTCCTTTCCATGGGTGGTATTTTCATAATTTTCTGTAAAGTTGAGCTCAGAAGATTCTGATTTTTTCTATAGCCAATTCTTCTTACACTTCTAGAAATAAAGGGCCTAACAAAAAACATTAGGTGTTACCTCCTTTTCTTGGGAGACTAGGAGAGATTTTGAGAAGAAAAATGCTGGTTATACTTGTACATTCGCAAATATACGGTGTAGACCAAAGGGGAGAGTTAGGGAAAGTGTAGGGAGGTTTAAGTGTTAATAAAGTTAATAATTAAGGTGTGTGGGATATCATGATTGAGGAGTAAACACCACAACTCATTTATTAATAGGCATTGATTCAGAAGCAAGGAAGAAAATGCCTTGTTTTATATAAATCATAAAATACAGTTATTTTGGGCTTAAAAAAAGTCTCTAGTTTGAAAAGCATTGTTTTAATATGTGTTTACACATTTCAGACTTCAAGACTGTACGACCACTGAGAAGGGTAAACTGCTTTGAAACATGAAAATAATTTCAAAAATAACTTATTTTTTTAGTCTAACTCATTATTTTCCGGATTTAAATGTCTGAAATTTTGGAATTACCTACCTAGAAAAATAAGAATCAGATCCTAAAGAAAGTCTAATAGCATGATGTAACATATAGATGATTACTTTATATCATTTTTGAGAGAGAATTCAGCTATATTTTTTAAGAATAACATTAATCATGAGCACATGTTTAATATGTTTTTGAATTATGATCTCATATTTCTTTGTGTATAGGAGTTTAAAAGAAAGAGTTACTATTTTACAAAATGGGGTCAGGTTTGCAGGGTTTGTTTTTCTTTGCCAGCAGACATTTATTTTAAAATTTATTTAAAAAAGACATTTATTTTAAAATATCAGGTGCCAATAAATCCCTCTAGTTGCAAATGAGCTCCAGTAGCATTAAGAGAGAAATAGCCAAGATGGCCATGTTTCTTTAGGGGAGTAAATGACATATAAAATAAAATCCCAAACCTTGTTTCCCCTGTTGTATTTTGTCAGTTACAAAGAGGAGTGTTTAAAAATTCCCCACTATGATTGTGGATTTGCCTGTTTCTCTTTATAGTTCTATCAGATTTTGCTTTATATATTTTGAGGTGTTACTTGGTTTATACAAATATGTGTAAATGATGATTTTATCTTTACAGTGTCTTTTAATTTTTAGCATTGTAAAATATCTGATATTAGTAGGATGTTACAGGTGTTCTTTTGGATGGTGTTTGTATGGAATATCTTTTTTCTGTCCTTTTACTTTCAGTCTTTATTAATCTTTTATTTAAGGTATATCTCTTATGAGCATCATGTTTTTGGCTTTATTTACCTAGTCAACAGCTTTTGCCTTATTGGAGTATTTAGTCTGTACATTTATTTTACTGATGTAATTATATTTACACTCACTGTCTTTTTTGTTTGTTTATCCCACTTGTGGTATGATTGTTTTTATCTTCCTTTCTTGCCTTCTTTATGCTTAATTGTTAACTGTTCTCTCACCCCATCCTATTGCTTGTTATACTTTCCTTTCCTGTTTTTTTAGTGGCTACCCAACATTTCAGTATGCATTTTTGACTGTTAAAGTCCGGTAAATGTTAGTTCTTTTGCCGTATTTTAGACAAAGTTTAGAAACTTTGAATCCATTAACCTTTTCTTGCCCTTTTGGTGTTGCTTATTTGAATTCTCTCTATATTTTAAATCCCATGAAACATCATCATCATCATTACTTAATACAGTTACAGTTTATTAGATACACCCATGTATTTATCCTTTCTGCTGTTCATTTTTTTTTTTTGTAGTTCTACTTGCATAGTTTTCCTTTTAACTGAAGAGCTCTCCTCCGTGTTTTGTTTAATGTGGGTCTGCTGTGACACATTTTCTCAGTATTTGTGTGAAAATGTCTTTGTTTTTCCTGTCATTTTTAAGAATATTTGTTCTTCAAAACCCAGATTCTAGAATTCTGGGTTGGCGTGTTGAAGATATTATTCTATAACTCATTTCTGTTGAGAAGTTGCTTCTTTGAAGGTTATTGTTTTTGATTTTCAGCAGTTTTACTGTGATATTTCTACCTGTGCTTTTCTTCATATTTATCCTGCTTTCTATTAATAGTGATTCTTGAATCTGTGGTTGGATTTTTTTTTTCCCCAGTCATAGACATTTCTTAGCCATTTTCTCTTCAAGTATTGTTTTAGATCCATTACTTCTCCTTTCTCCTTCTGAGACTTAACCTAAGAGACCTTTTAAACTTTATTATTAAAAAAAAATCTCCTGTGTCCTTTTCTGTATTTTTTTATTCTTTTATTTTTCAGTCTGGATATTTTCTTCTGAACCTATCTTCCAGTGTGTTCATTCTGTCTTTAGGTTTGTCTAAGCTGCTATTAAATTGATCCATTGAGCATTTAATTTCAGTTATTTCACCTTCCTTCTGGAATTTCAGTTTGAGTTTTAAAATAGCATTCAGTTCTCTGCTGGAATTCTACATCTTGTCATTTAGGTTTTTGAATTTATTAAGCCTATTCTAAAGCCTATGTCAGATAACTCTAAAACTAATACGTAGATATCCTCTGGGTCTTTTTTTAGTTTTTCTTGTGCCCTTTTGATTTCCAGTCAATTGTAGATTTTCTCCCTCCCCATATATGGGTATTTCTGCTCACTAGACACTATGTATGAAAAATTGTGGAAATAATGTGAAGCTCTGCATCCTGTTGTCTTCCTTCAGAGAAGATTTTCTTTTGTTCCTACATAGGATTAGCGATAGAACGTCTTAACTCAGTTAAGAATTGAACTGTTTAGAAGCTAGGCTTTGGTTTTGGGGGGCTGCTCTGTTTTTGGTTCATCCTAGTTCATTATGCCCCTTTAGGAATTCTCACTGAAAGCCTGAACAATTAATTAAGCAAGACCCTTCCTCCTTGGTGGCCTAGAATTACAGTTTTTGTTTTCCCATTTCTATGAAAATTGCTGAAAGCTCTATTCAGTTTCTTAGCCTCTCAGCTATCATTTTTGAAACAGTGCCTGTAGAGGAAAATCCTAGAGGAGGAAAGCTACACCAGAAGTCCAGCTAAGCTCTCTGGGCTTCCCTTCTCTCTCAGTTCTTGGCCCTTCAAGTCCTTACTGCCTTTTTAATTCTCCAGTGTCTTCAAACAGGTACTGTTAACATTTTGTCTAGCATTTTCTCATGGCTGTAGAATCAGTCTTGTTAAGCTGGTCTGCCATTGCCAAAAGCAGAAAGCTTCTCTTCTCTGTTTTTGGAGAAAGCAGTTAGGTTTGATTTCTGACAATGAGGAAATGTTGATTTTCAACAATATTTGTGCTTATACTTCCAAAGGCAGAGTTATGAAAAAAGAAAATTCTAAAGCCTTACGCATTTTTCCTCTTTTTAAATCATAATTAGTAAATACTAAAATTGTTATCTTTTTTAATTTATAAAATAATATACTTAACATTAAATAAAGTGTGAAAACTAATAACGCTTTAACTTTCATCCTACCGTTGGCATTTTGTCATCTTAAAACAACTTTTCCCCATTTACTTACCTGTTTATCTCTTTACTTGAAAAGTGTACACAAGTAACATAAAGATCAATTTTCTTTGTAAAATAAAAATGTGAACACCTGGAAGTATATAGGGTAAGAAGTGCAGTTATCCCTTCATTCCAACTCCATCTGCTCTTTACTTTTTGGTGATCCTTCTAGATACTAATTTTGCTATGCATTTGCATACATATATTCAGTTTTGATCTTGTTCCCCCCACCCCTTTTTAACATAAATGTATTTTTCTTTGGCTTTTTTTTTCCCACTTGGTTATCTTTTTTTTTAGTACATATAGAACTACCTCATTCTTTTTAGCTAGCACCAGAGGGAACAGTTTATAAAAAGCAAACAGAACATTTCTTTAGAAGATAAGAGAGGCTGTCATCAATCTATAAAATAATGGCAAGCTATTATGAAGAAGAACCAGTTAGAGACCCTGGAAATGATGATTAAAAAAAAAAAGTCAGTAGATGGGTTGGATAGCAGACTGAGGTTAGCTGTGGAAGAGATTTCAAGCCAGAAGATCTAGCTAATAAATTCTTTCTGGATGTAGCATAAAAGGACAAAGAAATAGAAATAGTTTAGAGTTCTGTAGTGATTTCTGTGAATGACTTAATAAATATGAAAACTCACAGAGTGGACAAATACAAGAAGGATTGGAAGTGTTCACCTGAGGATTATTTTCTGTGGTGCAGTTGTGCCAGGTCAGACTAGTGATTTTGAGAAGCTAACAGGAGGTGACAAAAGGACACAGTTGTGTTAGGGGTCCTTTGTACCACTTCTGCTTCTGGAGATTTGCTAGAAGGACTCAGCGTATAGTTGTACTCACAGCCTAGATTTAATGCCGCAATGTGCTAAGGATATCCAGCTGGATCATAAGGGAGAAAGACAAGTGGAGTTTAGAGGAGTCCATGTGCAGGCTTCCTTATGCACTCTCCTAACATGAGGGGTTGTACAGAGCTCACTCTTCCCACAGTGGTGGAAATGCAGTGGCATATGTGTGATGTTTCTGTCTGTGGAAGCTCAGTAGAGTCTCAGTGCCCAAGGTTTTAATTCATGGTTGGTCATGCAAGCAGCTTGTGCCTAGCATGTACCAAAATTCCAGAATCCCTGAAGGAAAGCATTTGTTCAGATAGTTTCGGCATGGTCAACCAGCCTTATTAGTTGACTGAGAACACTGAGAGTTGTGTTCTCAGATGCCACCCAGGGGCCAACCTTGCAAGCAGTCCTTTTATGTTAACTCTTTTCTGCACACTGATACAGACTATTTGAATAATTTGGTTATGATCAAAAAGGGTGACTTAAGAGTGATAACTTGCTGCTGACATAGTCAGAGATCCTTTTTGGTATGGAATAAACTCAGGCATATTAATACTTGTAGATAAGGAGCTAGTGGAGTCAATGAAGTTGAAAATGAAGGTTGGGGAATAAATGATAGAGCAGTTTCTGAGGAGATGAGAGGAAATGGAGTTTAAGAGCAGATAGAGAAACAGGTCTTCAGCAAGAGGAGGGAAGTCTCATCCTTAGCACTGAGATTGTGATTTTTCCTCAGTAAATTTCAGCTGTCTCTGTATGGAGGTGGGGAATATTAATGGCCAGTTGACAAAAGACTGAGTATACTTAGTATGGGTGTGATGGAAGGAGAGGAGAGTGAGAAGTACTAAGGGTATCGGGTGAAAAATAATGGAAGTAATCAGCCATAGGATCTAGATTGAATAGGAAATAAGGTCGGTGGGGGAGCTGTTTGACTGAAAAGGGAGTGACGGGCTGTTAGTCTTGGTGAAATTGCAAAGTGAGCATAGTGAGAGTAAAAGAGTTAAGCCATTTAATGAAAGAGGTGAGAGTGGCAGGTTGGTTTTAGAATGTTGAGGGTACTCAATCAATGTGGGTTGAATTGAGGAATCAAAAGGTGGAGCAGTCTGGAATGAGGGTGGTGTGACCATGGAGCAATGCGCTCAAGTTAAGCAAAGATGCAGGTCATCAAAAATGAAATTACCTAACTGTGAAGCTTAGGTTGTTTGATGGCTCAAATTATCTCAATGGATGTTCATGTTAGCAATATAATGATAGAAGTTAGCATGGTGAGTGAGAAATACTGTTTTTGATGAATGTGGAGAAATGACTGGAGGTCAATGTATGAAGGATAGAGTGTTTTATTAGTTTAGATTATCTAGTTGCAAGTAACAGAAACTAACTCAAACTAGCTTAAATAATAAGAGGGATTTATTATGAGTAAATGAGTGCAACTCAAGCACAGGAATATAGCTGATTCCTTGTTTACCTGGGAGATTTTACTATCTTACATCTTCTAAGTTTACATGTTATAATTTTAGCCACATGCAGAGACTTTCACTCTCTGAGTGCAGATTCAAAGTTACCAGAAGAGAGAACCTGATGGGTTCAGATAGAGTTAGGGGTTCACTCATGCTCCCATTAACTTTGGCTGGCCTGGGATGTTATCTTCTAATATCATATCACATAGCTGTTAGGGTCCTGTCTTTGTGGATGGAAAAGGCAGCTCTTAAAGAAATAAATCCAGCCACAGTGGATATCTGCTCTACCACAGCTGAGTGATAAAGCTGAATGGATTTGGTCTAAATGGAAGAGGAGCTCTTGAAAGAGGCCAGGAAACCAGTGAGGATATAAGGGAATTGTTTACATTACCCCCATGGGACTTGGGCAGTGGGAGAATGAGTAGCTTTCACCTAAAAAGTGAGTGGCCTTCTTGGTGGAGAGCTAGCTTTTAGTTAAGACATAGGGTATAGGTGTTCATGAAAAAAGTTGAGGTTATAGGGAAGGTTATTTATGAAAAAGAGATTCTAGGGTTTACATTGGAACTCTTTGGGAGGGTGGTTAGTGAAAAGATGAATCAAGAAGGGGCTCCAAAGCAATGAGGACAAGACCATCAGAGAGGAAGGGTGACTGGAGGGTTGACTTGAGTGATATCAGCAGTATGGTTGAGAGGATAACAAGTGTAGCTGTAGTTAATTGGCAGATTCATGGTTGGAAAGCTTTCATTTTCCTTTTGTTTCAGTTGAGGTTGATGGTAGTTAGTAGTTAATGGAGGCAATCTAAGAGTGATTAATTCTTTGTAGCTCACAGCTCTTAACGCAATGAACTTATTTTGGTATGAGAATTTATTTTTGTTAGAGTTTCTCTTTCCTGACCCTTGTATTGATATGATTATGATTTGAAGTAATGTACTTCTTGTAGTCAATTCTGATGGTTCTTTCGGGGTTTGTAACAGTGGTACATGTCCTATACTTGGCCCTCATAGTCCTAAGACACCTTTATTCATCTTTTGAGCACATGCTGCTATCGAATTGAAAGAGTATGACTTACAGGTATTGCTACTTGCTTCTTTGAATGGATTAATCTAGGATCATCTCTTTGAATAAGTCTATTAATGAATTTTCTTCATTACTAACATGTCTTTATTATACATTACATACATACTTACTTACTCTCTTTATATGTGCACACCCCTCTCTCTCACGTATAGATTGGTCCCCATCTTCTGTAGTAATTTCCTCATTTCCCTCTGATCAATCATTCATTCCTTTTGTCCTGTTTGGGATATCCATACAAATTTCCATTTTAAGGCTGTTTATGAAATACACGTCTTTCATCTTAAGTATACATTATCTTCTTTTTACTTTTGATTTTTTTTTAAATTCCCACAAATGGTAATTTGTTAAAAAGTGAAAGTAAATGTCAATGACTTTAAAGCTCAATTACTGTATGTTTGAAAATCGTTTGAGACTTAAGACATTGCTGTTTATATTTGGGATTAGTGATCATTCTAGGAATTATTACATCATTTTAGATAATGCAAAATTATATTTTCATCAGAAGAAACTTATAATGACATTAAACAGCAAATTACATTATCCCAGAGTTAAAGTTACTGAATGTTATTTGTGCATGGAGTACATCATGCTTGCTGTTTTTATTGGACTTACTCCTATCTTTCTTTTTACTCAATAATTATTGCAGAAAAAAATAGGGAAAACTAAAAATGAAAAAGAAATTGGTGCAATGTAGGAACAACTCAGGAAGAAGAAAAATAAATGGATGATGGACATTTGCTAGATGATTGGAGTTATGTTTTTATAAGCAGACTCAGTAGTTGTTAAGTCTGTACTGAGACTCAATATTCATTTGTTCTGTTAAATTAAAAAATATTTAGCTTGTTCAACTGTGTAGACCTATTAAAGTTTTTCTGTAGTAATATTGTAGGAAAGCACTGGATTGAATGTTGATCATATTCCTCTGCTTTTGTCCTTTTTGCTATTTGTTTAAAAAAGGAGGCAATGTTTGTGTTTTTAGGATTAAGTTATACTAATTTGAACTTTGCTTTTCAGAAATTATCATTGATTGTTTTGACTTTGCTTAGGGAATACATACTCATAAGTGAAGTTAGATACCTTCCTCATGTAAAACTTAAAAAAATTCTATGCTATTAATATCTTCAGAATAAAGATGCTGAATATTGAACTTTTAGAATGCTTTCTCTTTTTAATTAGTATATACAAGATGTAATTTTATCAGGATGTTGAAGTTATCTGAGTATCTCAATAGCTAAATATGTTAAAAAAATCTTAACCATCTAGTTATTGATTAAGCTTTCCTTTAAAAATACTTTCCCTCTTTAGTTACTATATTTAATGAAAGAAATGGTTCTACAATAGAAATTTCATTGGCTAGTAAAGAGAGGTGATAGTGTAATAGGAGAGGAATGATACTCTTTGATCCTTTGGCCCATGGAACCTCTATTTAAGGAAAACAAAGTAGATGGCATTTTTGATAACTATAAAATATGATTCAGAATTAGGGGCAAAAGGTAGGACCAGTGTCTGCTGCATCAGCTCAAGACTCTTCTAGATTTGACAGGGATGTATGTGGGCTAAATCTTATATTCTTTTTTTTCCTTTCCCAAGTAGTTCAGTTGTCAGATCTTTGCCAGAAGGTTGATCATTGCAGCTTACAGACCATATTTTTTATTCCCTAATTAATAGCTAGAGTTGTTTTATAGATTTTTCTTAAGACTGATGCCAGCCCTCTTATGAGTCTGAAAGTAATTTTAGTGTGAATCTAGACTATTTTTTTTCAGTCTTTAAAATTTCCAGGGGTGTTCTTTATTTATTTGATATATAAATTCTGTCTGCTTCACTTCTCTGTGATATTTTAAAAATATGTGCTTGCTATGAAATATAATAAGATAATTTACGTAGTTCTGAGTTAAAGAATTTAGATTAAAAATTTTGTGATGAGTAATATTTAATTTTATGTTGATACATTTGATGACTGTAGCTTAGCCACTTTGTCTACTGTTACGTTCTTATTTTAGTTTACAAAGATACATATTGTAGGTGTTATCCCCTTAAAATCCAAACTTCATAAGCCATACAACTTTCCTCCCCCTCCCCAAAGTATAATCATTGGTGAATGGTATAGTATAGACCTGAGTTCAAATTCTGTTTTTACCACTTTTCAGAATTGGTATAAGGGTTAGAGGAACTGTAAAATGCCAGATACTTTTCCTGGCTCTGAGTAAGTGGTAGGTAAGTTATAATTGATGTTATAGTTACTGAGTAATACTTATGGATGGTTTGACAACATGATATAGACACTGGGCTGTATATATACATTGAAAATCATATGCTGGATAAAGGAAATGAGTGTACCATCCCAGGGGAATTTATAGAACCTCCTGTAGCAGACCATTTGTTGTATATATTTGCTTAGATTTGTGGAAATAGATGAATCTGTCTCTCAGTTTGGTCTTTGTGAAACTCTAATTAAACTCTAATATACTTTTCTTTTCCTTTAATTTTCAGGGTGCTATTTTCTTGGAAGGTGTAACTGTTAAAGGTGTAACTCAAGTAACAACTCAACCAAAGTTAGGAGAAGTACAGCAGAAGTGTCATCAGTTCTGTGGCTGGGAAGGGTAATAAACATTTTAAAGTTTTAAATAAAATTTGTTATTACTCTGCAATACTTAACATTAATGCAAACAGTGACATACCTTCTTTGTTTCTTGAAGTTTGTGTGTTTACATCGAGTTCTTAAAAAGATATCAAGCAAGAATTTATTAGGTTTTTCTCAAAATAAACAGTGTAATAACTAGACAGTTGAGCCAAAATTAGATGACTCACACGTCTTCCTAAAGGAATAGAAAATTACTGTTGTCACTGTCTAGTATTTACTTTGTGGGTTTGATTCTACTGTTGCTGATTAATGTTTCGGTTGCCCTTATTTTATTAATGGAGAAGAGGCGAAACTTGGATGTGTCTCATTTCCCAATTTATCTGTAATAAGACACCTGGGAGAATCAGCTATAAATATATTCTACCCCTTACCACGCCTTGAAGATATTTATCAGACATTTCATGGGAGAGGATTCAGGAGAGAGTTCACTGCTCTTATCTGTTGTTCTCAAGTCTTGGTCTATGGTCATCTAGTGATCATTGCTGCCTGTGACAGAAGATTATAATACAGCTGGAACATGATGAAACAAGGTTATTGTTAAAAATTACTAGTATAAAGAAATCTTTGGACTGGTATAGGCAGATCAGTCAGCTAGAAATAATTTTAACCAAAAGATGAAAATGGTGTTGAATTATTATCAGTTTCAGTGTTCTGTTAAACTCTTGCCAGTGTACTTTAATCTTGACCTAAATTTCTCTTGTTTTGTCACTTCTGGTCATCTTTTGAGCAGAGACTTGCCAACCCTGCAGAGTTATGCTAAGTTTGCAGTGTTGTGATGGAGGAGTATGGGGTCTAGAGCAATGTAAGATAATAAGGCAATATTTAAACTTCTTCCTGAAGTAAGAAACTTGTAGACATACCTGCTTTACTACTTAGATCATGTGACTAACATTTAAAAATTATAGCCCAATAGTCATAGTATAGTAGTGGCAGTTAGCATCTTGTTAACTTGCCTTGTAAAATGTCAAGAAAATGATAACCTTTTGTTAGCATTCTAGTGAAAGCTGATATTATTCCAAGTGACATTAATCTCATGATAGGGAGAACATTGTGATAAATGTTTGACTCATGTGAGGTTGGTTTAAGACATATATTGCTTTGTATGGATACCAGCCATAATAGTAATACAGTGTTCTTTTCTAAGGTCTGGATTCCCTGGAGCACAGCCTGTTTCCATGGACAAGCAAAATATTAAACTTTTGGAGCAGAAGCCATATAAAGTAAGCTGGAAAGCAGATGGTACTCGGTAAGTTAGACTTCTAAAAAAAGTTGTACTAATAACCTGAATGCTTGAAGAGTATTGCTTTGTTGTTGGAGAAGGTTTGCACTCCTGGGAGTGACTTGGACAGCAAAAGAAGCATGTTTCATATATTGTACAGTTTTTGTTTTGCTAGTATTCTTAGCTGTGTAATATAATTATCTCTGATTCTGCTACATTTTTGGTCTCAGAGTTATGTTAGTTTGACATAAATCTGTACAAATTTAAATCTGATAGTGTTTTTTGTTAATAATGCTGTGTTTTTTGGTATGTCTGCTGTCTACTACCTTGTTTTCTATGGTTGATGGGCACTTCTAAAATTAACAGATGTATTATTAGTTTATAATCTAAAAATTACCAAGTCTCCCTGATTCATTCTGTATTTTTTTCCTTCAATAGTTTTTCTTTTTTGCTTAACCCTTGCTAATAGCTTTTGTAATTTTATACATTTTTAATGTGTGTTCTTACAACAAAGCTTAGCCTCATATTCATCTTCCTAAGCTTAAAAATATTTATTAGTATAAATTTTGTTTCTTCAGTAATATTTAACTTTTTATTTTTTTTGTAAGCCATTTTTTATAGCTTTACTATATGTATTAATTCATTTAGCAAGATGTTATAATAGCTGAAGTAATTATTTTAACAGATATTAATATAGAAGTCCTATTAACTTCATAATAAAGAAAATGTTTTAGAATAATTTGGAGTACGTGTATATATGAGTGCATATATACACACACTCATAAATACATATATTTCAGTTTTTTCCCAACTTTATTGAGATATAATTGACGTGATAATGTATAAATTTAAAGGGTACAACTTGATTGGATGCAGTTATATACTGCAAAATAATTATTGCTGTATTATTAGCTAACACCTTGATTGATTTTCATAATTACCATTTCTTTTTTTGTGGTAAGAACATTTAAGATCTATCATCTTAGCGACTTTCAAGTATATAATACAGTATTATTAACTATAATCACCATGTTGTATATTAGATCCTTAGAACTTATATTTCTTATAACTGGTAATTTGTACTCTTTGAGCAGCACCTCCGCATTTTTCCCCACCCACTCAGTCCCTAGTAACTGTCATTCTAGTCTCTGTTTCTATGAGTTTGCTTTTTTTAGATTCCGTATGTAAGTGATATCATACAGTTTGTCTTTCTATCTGACTTACTCCACTCAGCATAATACCCTCAAGTTCTATGTTGTTACAAATGACAGGATTTCCTTCTTTTTTATGGCTGAATAATATTCCATTATGTATATATATTCCATTTTATATATATATATACACACACACACACACATATACACACACCACATCTTCTTTAACCATTCATCTGTTGGTGGATACTTAGGTTGTTTTCGTATCTTGGCTATTGTGTATAAAGCTGCAATAAAAATGGGAAAAAAGATATATAATACAATACTTAAATCAAACAGTATGAACAAAGTGTGATGTTTCCAGAGAACCTACATATAGTTTGACCTTTGGGAGAATTTCAAAGGTGGGATCTAGAAAGAGAATCTGTACTGGTCGTAGTGGAGATGCAGTGGAAGGGAGAGTCAGTTTTCCTTGGGTGAAATGCAATACCAGGAGAATTGATGAAAAAGTGCTGCAGATACAATTGGAATTGAACTGTCTTGTAATTGGGAAATACTGCTTTTTCAGAGATTCTGTAGAATATTCTGGGAAAAGATAATTAGAACTTTAACAATAGAATTTTTCTGTGTACTTGCTTAATTAGCAGAATTTGTAAAGAAACAATCTTCAAAATGCATTCATTCAAAATCAGTTCAGCAACTTTGTGAAAGTGGTGATTTATAAGTATTCTAAGTTTTTAGAATTAATCTCACAATTTATTTTAATTCTTTTTAATCTGAAGATTAAACACTACAAATTTAAATGGTTTCTGAATTATTATCTAAGAGAAAACCAAGTTATTATTTTTTTGTAACCACTATAGTAATGCAGATAATAAAATAAAAGAAAATAACTCAGAGTATAAATTTGACATAAGAAAAATGTAACCCTATGGGAATCATTTGTAATGGAAAAGCAAAAGCCCTGCAGTGAATTGATGATCATAATGAAAACAAACTTCATGAGGGCTGGGACTTTTGTCTTTTTAACCACTGTGTCCTCAGTGCCTAGAATAGTTCCTGGCACATGGTAGGCACTTGATAAATATTTATTGAGTGAATTAGTCAGTGAAAAGCTGCCAATGTCTTCGCATGAAAGATATGGAAACACGTGGGGTGGTTGTGAAATTTCTTAGGTTTTAAAAGATTACAATTCTTTGTCACATTTAGTTTCCAAACAAAAATGTAAACCATTTAGCCTCCTCCCTGTGGCCCCCTAACCCCCCAAAAGAAGACTATTTCAAGGAAAATGACACACTGGGGCAGAATAAAGCTAGATGACCCTAAGAAAGAACTTTTGTTTGAGTTTATATAAGATAAGGATGATCTGATACCCCCATAAAATTGTTGTAAAAGGAGTAAATGAAGTAATTTAAAACAATTATCATATAGTAGATACACAGTAACAGATAGCTACTGATTTATACATGCATATACTTACCTTCTGTCTTGTATGTGTGTGTGTGTGTATCCCTACTTTGAGAAAAAGGTAAATGTGGGACTTGGCTTACAAGGAAAATTATTGCAGGAATTAAAAAGAAAAGCCACTTAAGCATTCATGGAAATGTAATTTATAAAAATCAAGTAAGGGAGTTAGATACATTTGTATAATGCTCCTTGGAGAAAATTTATGACAGATTCATTCTTCCTGAACCCTGGTCTGGGAATCCCCTTCTTTCTTTCATTTAGAAATTATATTGAGAACTTGTTACCTCCAGGGCTCTGTGTCAGTGCTGAATGGATCAAGGGTGCTTAAGACAGAACCCCCATCTCTTAAGTTTTTCATCTGATTCACAGTTCAGCAAATGTTTCCTCTTCTTTCCTTCTTTCCTTCTTTCTTTTTTCTTTTCTTCTCTTTTCTTTTCTTTTCTTTTCTTTTCTTTCTTTCTTTCTTTCTTTCTTTCTTTCTTTCTTTCTTTCTCTCTTTCTCTCTTTCTCTCTTTCTCTCTTTCTCTCTTTCTCTCTTTCTTTCTTTCTTTCTTTCTTTCTTTCTTTCTTTCTTTCTTTCTTTCTTTCTTTCTTTCTTTCTTTCTCTCTCTCTCTCTCTCTCTCTCTCTCTCTCTCTCTCTCTCCCCCTCTCTCCCTCCCTCCCTCCCTCCCTCCCTCCCTCAACATTTAATTAATTTATTTTATTTATTTATTTATTTATTTATTTATTTTTCTTTTGGGGGAAGGTAATTAAGTTTATATGTTTATTTTAAAGGAGGTACTGGAGATCGAACCCAGGACCTCATGCATGCTAAGCACACACTCTACCACTGAGCTATACCCTCCCCCACCAAATGTTTTCTGTTAGGGCCAGATAGTAAATATTTTAAGGCTATGTGACCATGTGAACTCTATTTCAATTACTCAGCTCTGCGATAGTAACACAAAAGCAGCTGTATTCTACTGCTCTCACATAAAATGAGAATAACTTTGTTATAATAAAGCTTTATTTACAGAAACAGGTGGCAGGCCAGACTTGGCCCTTTGGTCATAGTTTGCCAACCTGTGATTGAATATATTGTCCTTAAAAAGACTGTTTTTACATCACAAATTTATTTCCTTTTTTTAAGTAAAAATGTGTAAAAGTGGACTTAAGGTAGGGAAACAAGTTTAACATAAAGATTAAAAAAAATTTACTTCAGTAGTGGATAAAAGAATTTGGCAAGGTAGCAGGATACAAGATTAACATATAGAAATCAGTTACATTTCTTTACATTAACAATGAAATATCAGAAATGGAAAGTAAAAAAAAATCCCTTTTAAAGTCACATCAGAAAAAAAAAAAAGGAATAAACCTGACAAAGGAGGTGAAAAACTTATATGTGGAAAACTACAAAACGTTGATTAAGGAATGTAAAGATGATTTAAAGAAATGAAATAATATCCCATGCTCTTGGATTGGGAGAATCAATTTTGTTACAATTGGAAGAATCAATATTGTTACAATGGCAATGGCCGTACCCAAAGCAATCTACATATTTAGTGCAGTCCCTATTAAATTACCCAGGACATTTTCCACTGAACTAGAACAAATAATCCTAATTTATGTGGAGTCACAAAAGATCCAGAATTGACAAAGCAGTACTGAAGGAAAAGAACAAAGCTGGAAGAATAACCCTCCCAGACTTCAGACAATACTACAGAGCTACAGTAATCAAAACAGTGTGGTATTGGCACAAAAACAGACATATAGATCAATGGAACAGAATAGAGGGCCCAGAAATACACTCACACACTTTTGGTCAATTAATCTTCAACAAAGAAGGCAAGAATATACAATGGAGAGAAGACAATCTCTTCAACAATTGGAGTTGAGAAATGTGGACAGCTGCATGTAAATCAGTGAAGTTAGAACACTCCCTCACACCATACACAAAAATAAACTCAAAATGGCTTAAAGACTTAAACAGAAGACAAAACACTATTAAAGCTCCTATAAGAAAACATAGGCAAATCATTTTCTTTCATAAATCTTAGCAATGTTCTCCCAGGGCAGTCTACCCAGGCAATAGAAATAAAAGCAAAATAAACAAATGGGACCTAATTAAACTTACAAGCTTTTGCACAGCAAAGGAAACTGTAAACAAAACAAAAAGACAACCTATAGAATGGGAAAAAATATTTGCAAATGATGCAACTGACAAGGGCTTAATCTCCAGACTGTACAGACAGCTCATACAGCTTAACAGCAACAACAACAACAACAACAACAACAACAACGCAATCAAAAAATGAGCAGAAGACCTAAATAAGCAATTCTCAAAACTCCAGTGAGGTATTACCTTACACCAGTCAGAATGGCCATCATTAAAGTCCATAAATGGTAAATGCTGAAGAGGGTATGGAAAAAAGGGAACTCTCCTACACTGTTGGTGGGAATGTAGTTCAGTGCAGTCATTATGGAAAACAGTATAGAAATTCCTTAAAAAACTAAAAATAGATTTACCATATGATCTAGCCATCACATTCCTGGGCGTGTATCTGGAGGGAACTCTAATTCAAAAAGATACATGCACCTGATGTTCATAGCGGCACTATTTACAATAGCCATGACATAGAAACAACCTAAATGTCCACTGACAGATGACTAGATAAAGAAGATGTGGTATATCTATACAATGGAATACTACTCAGCCATAAAAAAGAGTAAAACGATGCTATTTGCAGCAACATGGATGGACCTGGAGATTGTCATTCTAAGTGAAGTAAGCCAGAAAGGGATAGACAAATACCATATGATATCACTTATATGTGGAATCTTAAAAAAAGAAACAAATGAACTTATTTACAAAACATGAATGGTCTCATAGAACTAGAAAAAATCCATAGAAATTTATGGTTACTGTGGGGGAGGCGGGTGGGAAGGGATAAATTGGGAGTTTGAGATTTGCAAATACTAACTACTATATATAAAATAGATAAACAACAAGTTTCTACTGTATAGCACTGGGAACTATAGTCAGTGTCTTGTAATAACCTATAATGAAAAAGAGTTTGAAAGGGGATATATGTATGTATATGTATGACCGAAACATTATGGTGTGTACCAGAAATTGATACAATATTGTAAACTAACTATACTTCAATAAAAAGAGAATTTACTTCAGTAAACAAGAAGAAATGTTTTTCTTCTCATCAATTATGTTATTGCTTAGCCCCTGGTACTTTGACAGGGTTTTTTATATAATTGACTAAATGTATAAATGTGAAAGGTAAATTGTCTTTTTATTTTTCCTCATTAAAAACCATGTCCTATTCCTTTGTTATAAATGAGTGTTTGACATGTGGTCATGCTGTGTATGTCCTGATAAATGTACTTAGTGACTTGTAGAAATAGCTATTGTAGGGATAAACTATCTATAATATGTTCAGGTAGCTTCTCTATTTGCTGCTCTAATGGTTTTTATACAGAACAGTAAAATTACCCCAGGTAGTTAGTAACTTGCTTGGGTCTCTTGATAAGAATCTCATTAATAATGTTTGCAGCAGATGTTTATTCTAATGAGTGGAGCTGAATGTTCAGACAGGAATAGTGTAGATAAGGTAATGAGATGCTACGCTAGAAAGTTTTATGTACTGAGAGGAATATTAAAGAGGTTTCAGATGTCTTTGGAATAATTTTCAGTGAAATGCGAACAAAAACCAAACTATGTTTTATGCTCTATAGGAACAGAATGAGTAAATCAAATTATGATGAAGTAAGTGATGTGTATACTACTATAAGTAATATTTGTTCAGTTATTCAGCTATTTTTCAGTGCCACTTGAGGGAAGAGATCAGAGCAAATAGAAATTTCTGTTTAGCTCTGATTTTCTTTTGACTGCAAAGTAAATCGTTTTTTATGCTGTATAACATAAGAATTTTGACTGTATTCCTATTAAATAAGAATGTATCTTCTAAGTTATTTACTAGTAAGTATTAATTAGAGCCATAACATTATATCTAGTATTTAGAAACTCACTAGTAAGTAAAGTTATCCCTGGAAAGGATTTTTAATTTTGAACTATTCTAGGGAGACTTAGAGTTTTTGTGGATGCGTTTGAGGGGCCAGAATCCAGAGAATAAAATATTTGCTTTAATCATGTAACTAGGTAGTGGCATAAGCAGCGGTACAACCCTCATTCTCTAGCTCTTTTTTCCCCCATTGTTCTGTATTCTAGAATTTGAACTTCTGAAATATGGCTTAAGGTAGTTTTTCCTCATTATATGGTTGACTAATTTTAGGACCTGAAAGTTTAGCACCATACCACTGATGATAACCAAAAACCCTTTGAGAGAGTGTTGACCAGACCAGTTACATCATTTAAAGACTCCAGCCTTGTTTTTTAACAGTAGTTTCGTTAGAACTACTCTGAGGGATCCAGGCCAGTTTTCTTGCATCTGGGAGGAGCACAATAAAGCTGTGACTCCTGTGTTTCCTTCTTTCTTCTTTTTTTTTTTTTTAATCATTGAGAAGGAAGACAAAGAATGATTAGAGGTCAGTCAGAATCACTGTTTACTGATCTGAAGCTATACTTTTGATGATATCTGGTAGTAAATAGGTTAAAAAAAGAAAGTAATTTTACTCTTACTCCTTCTCCAAGCCCAAATCTTACTTGGAGTCTCATTATATAAAATAGACAAAATTGGGACTGCTTTGGTTGTTGAACAGTTTGGGACAGCATGTGGGGTTGCATTTTGGGTGGTCTCTAAGGTCACTGTGGAACTTTTTATTGTTTGGGTTATGTTACCGTCATGATTATGTTACCATCATAGTAAGCTTTTGTTAAAAAAAAAGAAATTCAGAGATGCAAATTCAGCAGGCTTTAGTTGGCTCTGAGGGTTTGCGTTTTTGAAAAGCAAAGTTGATTCTGACTTCTAGCCAGATTTGGGAACCACTACCCTTAATGCCCTGTTGAACATTTTAAAAATCAGTGACCCAAACCAGAGCAATGTTTAGCCAGCCATTGCGTTAAAGATGTAGCTGAGAATTTGTCCATTAAATGATTAAAGGAGATTCATATAAAATGCTTATTACTGGTATTCAGTAAATGTTAGTTATTTTTATTTTAGTTTAAGACTTCTTGGAAAATCATTTTTACAAACCTACATTTGGTTTCCCAGGATCCATTCAAAATTCTCTTAGGTTGTGGGGTAGTTACTGTACAGTAAGGAAAGCAGGTATAGGACAAAAACAATCTAATATTTTAAAACAAAACTTTTGAACAGATATCAGCTAGTCCACATTTTTAGAATTTATTGAAGGATAAAAAGATCCTTTAAATATTAGTTTCTTTTATTAAATCCTAAGTGAGAGAGTTACTACTTATTAAACAGTTAAAACATATGTTGCAAACGTAGGTGCAGTCCTTTGTTAGAATTTGAGATTGCCCATATCCTAGGGGTAGCAAATATCTAGGACTTTGAAACGTTAAAATAGTTCCTTTTTGTTAATATTTCTTAATAGATATATATTTAAATAGAGCTAGGCTGTGGGACCCAAATATATGAGGTGAATTTGTCTCTCTGTTTATTCATACAGTCCACAGATACTTATTGGCCATCTACTGTATACCAGAGGTTTTGCTGGACTTAGCAGGTGATTAGAACTAGCCTGTTTAATATGATTATTATTATTATTATTGTCTTAATATGAGCATTTTCCATTTTTAGACCATACTTTTAAAAAATACTACTTAGTTGCTGCCATAATAAAATTGTTTGCTCTCTATCATTGAGGCATTTGGACTGTTTCTAGTTTTTTCTTTTATAAGTAACTCCTTATACCCATCTTTGTATAGGTTATGGTGAAAATAGTATTACTTGGATAAAGAGTATGGAAACTTCTAAAATCTTTGCTAAATCTTGACAAAGGTTATGTGATATACCCCAAACATCATTGCTATAAAAGAGCCCATTTTGCTGAATCCTGGGCAATTCTGCGTAGTTTCACTTAGTATAAATAATAATGTAGCCAAGTTGACAATCGGAAATGAAATTTGTTATTGATTTAATTAGCATTTGGGGGGAATGGCATAAGTCTATTGTGTATTTTGGCTATGGCAACAGTTATATTTTAACAGATAACACGTGTGGAGGACTTAGGTCTACTAGACATTGTTCTGAGTATTTTACAGAGCATCTCATGTACTGTGCACAAGTCTGAGGTGTAGGTACTGTTTATCATCCCCATTTTATAAATTAGGAAAATGAGGCATATAGAGGCAAGTCAGTTTTCCAAACCCACATATTTTTGTAAGTAATAAGACTGGGATTGAATGTGGTGAGTCTGGCTCCAGAACCTAGGATCTTTACCATTGGACTGTGTTAGTCATGTATTCTTTTTCCTGTGTTGCCAGATACTGTATTCATTATTCATTTTCAGTATTTCTTTGATTATTTTTACTGTTTAATTATTACAGGTGAATTTTTGTCTTAAAATATACTTATTCTGATGATGTTTTGCTTCCTGCCTACTGTCTGATCCTCAGTATGGACAGATGTGATTTGTGCTATTCTTTAATACACTGTAGAAAACTGTATTGGTTTTCCTTCAGATCGCTTTGTGATGGTAATTGGACTTGCATTGCACCTTTCACTTAAAGGGAAAATCAGTATCTTTGCAGAAATAATGTTTATTGCTTTACTAGATAACTCTTAAGCTGTTGTAGGCGGTAGGTGGTCTCAAAAGATGATACAAGACGCTGTAGGAAAATAAAACACACTTCCTGCCCTTGAAGCAGCTCTAAGATGTAGTGAGAGATGTAGTAAAACTATGTATAGCACAAAGCAGAATACATAAAGAGAGATAACAGAGAACTGCTAAGGAGCATTGCTTGATATTCCATGTGAAATATGAGGGCTTATTTTGATTTTAGGAGTATGATAATGGGTGTCCTAGATGGATTTTTACCTTTCGTAGTGGTATAAAGAGATACAGACACATTTGTTATTTAATGTCAAATAGTACTACTGACCACACTGGAGGACATTTGCCCCCTACTCTCATCTCAAATATAGAGCTGTCTGTTGTTTTGTTTTTGTTTTTGTTTTGGCGGGGGGAGGTAATTAGGTTTATTTGTTTGTTTATTTATTTTTAATGAAGATACTGGGGATTGAACCCAGGACCTCCTACATGCTAGGCATGCATTCTAAGGCTCCCCCCACAGAGCTATCTGTTGGATGAGATAGTAAGTGGATTTTCATTCTTTTTTTTTTTTTTTTTTTTTTTTTTGCAATTTTGTGATACTTTAAGAGCTAGTTATTTGCTCACATGTACTAGTCCAGTATGTACGATTATAGAAATGGCAAGTACTAGGTTGGGTAAAAAAGAGAAAACAGATCTGTTCTTCTTTATGAATCAGTAGAAAATTGTTTGAAAGAATTATAATTGATTTTTTTTCAGAAAGTATGTTTTATACAAAAGAAAATTGAACGTAATCGCCTAGGTCAAGGATAAAAGTAAAGTAAAACAGTCTTTGGAATATTTCTTTTGATCTTTTCTTCTCATGAAGACTGATTGTTTTATGAAGATCAAAATGTTTTCCACACCTTTCTGCCTTTTGATCTTAAGTGCTGCCCAAGCCATTTTAAGTGGCTTTTAAATTTTATTCCAGATCAAGGCAATTCTGAGTAATCGATGTGGCATTACTCTCTCATGGAAGACCAGTTAAAAGCATACTGTATTTCACGTATTTAATTTTGTGTGGCTATGAAGTTCTATAAAGCATAACCTGTAACATTCATGGTAATTAGTACAAATGAATAATATATCATTTGATTTTGCACTTTGAAGTCTATAATGATACTCAGTATTTTCATTATGAACAGAGCTACTTAATCTAAAAGTAACTAATTAAAATAACCAAGAGAGGCTTCTTACCCACAGAACAGATAGATTCATGAGATTTGTTTACTAGTATTGGAACTAATTACCCAATTTGTGCAATGAATAATAATTTTGCTATATTTTGTTACCTTGAAAGATTTTGAAATCCTCATAATTAGGTCAAGATCAGTGAATATGTCTATACCTTACTAAACCTTTTCCATTATTAGTGGTTGTGACTTTTTCTATCTTGGACTATATATATAAATAATTTCATTAAAAAAATTTTGTGTGTGTGTGATTCTGGTCCCAAAATGAAGACTTTTAATGAACAGCTGATAATGACTTTAAAAATACTTTTCCCCATTATAAAAGTACTTTGTATTCATTGTGGAAAATTTAGTAAGTGAAGATAAGGAAAAGGAAAAAAATGAAATTGTTTGTAATCTCACGAGTTAGAGAGATGTCTGCTAATGGTTTTGGTATGTATACTTTCAGACCTGTGTCTGAGTATATGTATTATTTTGTTAAGTGAAAATGTATTCACTTCACAGTATTTTTTAGTGTATATTGTGTGCCATGTATCATTCTAGGTGCTGGAAATTGCAGTGGTCCCTGCTATAATGGAGCTTCTATTAGATGAAATATGTTTTCTACACAAACTGTTTAGTATCTGTGATTTATAGAATGGTAATCTTCTGTTTTTAATTAATGCATTCTAAATATTTTTCTTTTTCATTAAACATTTTTCTATTAGATGACTAAAATAAAATAAATTCTTTATTAAGATAATCCTTGTTTATGGTTAAATAAATTATTACTGGAAAGTTAATGATGGAGATCCCTTCCCTATCCCCTCCTTCAGTTGGTTTTGCTCCCTAAAGGCAAAAACTTTTAACCATTCTTTTAATCTTATTCTGTAGTTATCCCCAAATCTCAAAATAATATATTTATGTTACTGTTTATTAGTCAACTTTAGGTAAGTTCCTATTGTGGTCTCTGAGGACGTAACTCACCAAAATCTCTGTGTCCATATTTTCTTTCTTTTAGATTCTCAGTATGTGAACTATTATTGTTAGCTCTTCATTGATCATTCCCGTATATTTAATCTTCCCGTTACTCTAATAACCCTCATGTAGTATTTCTTAGCTCTTGTAAGATGAGGACTTCAGCATTCCCTGTCTTCCATCTACTTCCTTATGTCCTCTCTAGCTTTAATATTGTCAACTCTGTTTACATTTACATCCTGTTTGTTAAACACAGGGTTTTTGTTTTCTGTAAGTGTATGGTTAAATTTAAGTGGTGAAAATACTTAAATTTTTTTTCCACTGGAACTATTGTTTAGATTAGCGGAAAGGAATAGATTTCCTTTTTTTATGGAATGAAAAGAAATCACTCTAATATTTCAAACATGTAGAAATTTAATACATATAATTGGTTACAAAGGCCTTTCAGGATGGAGAAGCAAAAGGGTCACCTGGAGTTCAGCAAGCTGCTCCTGTCTCTGGTTGGAGCCTGGTTAGCACTTGCTGCCGAGGTGCTGGAGGGGGTCCCGCCTCCCTGGCTGCTGCTGTTGGAACTCACTTCTGTTGCAGCATAGCATCCACTCACCGAGGGGCTCTCCACTGAGGAGCGGTGCCCATCATCCTGTGGCTGCTGCCTTCAGTGCCGCCTGCGATGCTGCCAGGGGCAGATCAATAGGTTTTTCTCAGTCTCCTTCTAGGGAGCTGGCAAGGTAGTCTGGAAAGTGTCATTTGCTTACTGCTTAAACATAGGTACACTGAGAGCATACAGGGACAGAGATGGAGCTGACCATCAAAAGACAGCTAACTTGCCCAGAGTTCAAAGTCATGACTTCTCTGCCATTTCAAGTAAAATGTTCCTTTTGTTGAGTTAAATAGGTTCTTTTTTACTCTAATAATTTCCTTTCCCCTCTACTTAAGTTTTTTCAACCCTTTTCAATAATTTTTTTTTATTCCCCAGTTTTTCTCTTTTAGATCCTTCTATGATTTCTAGCCTCTGTATAAATCTCTGTTCCTAACTTTTATCCTGGTTGGATCTAGCTTTCTGGATTCCATGTTTTTCTTTCCTCTCCTTTCTTTCCATCCTCCCTCTTCCTTCCTTCCTTGCTTCCTTGCTTCTTTCCTTCCTTCCTCCCTCCCTCCCTCCCTCTCTCTTCCTCCCTCTCTCTCTCTTCCTTTCTTTCTTTCTTTCTTCCTTTCTTTCCTTTCTTTCCCTTCCTTCTTCCTTCCTTCCTTCCTTCCTTCCTTTCTTCCTTCCTTCCTCTCACTGTGCAGGGAGGGATACCTCCTTAAATCACTTCCTAAGAAAGTATGTGTAGGAAGTAACCTATAAGCATGCTTAGGTGTATGAAAATGCTGTTGCTCTGGTCCTGTATTTAGTACTTTGGCTGTATATAAAATTTTAGATTAGAAATGATTTACCCTCAGAATATTGAAAACCTTATTTCTATATCTTCTTTTAACCTTCACCACTGATGAAAGGACTGATATTACTTTGATTCTAGTTCCTTGTAAGTGGTCTGCCCCTGGAAACTTTTAGCATTTTCTCTTTATTTTTGTCCTAAAGTTTCCCAGTAGATGTCTAATTATGTGGGTTCCTCCCTGCCCTCTCCACCTTTTCATTCATTGTGCTGAGTACTTGGTGATCTCTAAATCTGAAAACCTGGGTTCTTCTGTACAGGGTGATTTTATCTTGTCTGATGTTTTATTTCCTCTTTTCCCCCTCCTATTTCCCCTTTTTAGAGCTACTATTGGTTGTTACACCTGTTAGAATTGAGATTCTTTTTCTTCTCTAATCTTTTCTGTCATACTTTTCATCTGCTGATCTCTTTTTCAGCTTTCTGGGAGGTTTTCTCATTTTCTTTCTATCTTTCTAATGATTTACTAATTTCAGTAATTATGCTTTTAATTTTCAAGAGTACATATATTCTTACTCTCTACTTAATACCTTTTCATGACAATGTGTACTTAATTTATGGACGTAATAGCTTCCCGACTCTCTTCTGAGAATACTAAGTATAGGGTATAGAGTGACCTTCTCTTTCTTGAATCTTTCTTCTTCATGTTTCTGGTTTTCCTCAAATGTATGGTGATCTTTGGTTGGCTGTTTACATGTAAAAATGAGGCAGAAAAACTGCTTGGAAGCTCTAAATGTGGGTGGGGTTTGTCGACTTGTGTCCTTTGCTTTATGATAAGCAGTTGTGCTGAAGAGCCCTGCAGTCCTATGATATGGAGAGATCTTTGCTTCTGGGCACCATTGCCCATGGAATTGCTTTACTGCAGGGTTTGGTTCAGTTTTTAGAGAAGGTCCTTCTGATACTTATTTACTACCTATGTGTCCTTCTAATGTCTGTCTTATCTTATCTATCTACCTACCTGCCTACATGTCTTTTCTGTGAGTTGTGGGGGTTTATGATTAAAAAAAAATACCCAACTTTGTTATCATTTTGATAGTATCTTGAGAGGAAAAGGAGCCATACATGATTATTATATTCCCTTGTATGACTGCATCACAATTTATTTGAGAAATTCCGTGTGGATGAAAGATTTAGATTATTTTGAAAATTTTTATTTTTATAACAAACAGCATGTGATAGTATTATTCTAGGTAACTTTTTCCTTATGAGTAATTATTACCTGATAGTTCATTATAATCCTTTATTGCTCTATTCTGTATGCTCTAGAATGCATTTGTGAGAATGCATCACATTTTTTTAAACTAAAAAAATTTTTGTAGCATTTTCTGCAGTGATACGTAAGGACTATCTTTGAACTAGTGTTTTTAATGACATTAAATAGATTCATCAGTGAAACATTTTTTTCAGTCACTTTTGGTTTAGTTTTGGCATTTTATGACTGCACTAGATGGCAGCAGAGGACTAGCTTTAATTCAGGCTGCTTTTGTGATGCAGGAGAATTCTAATACCCAGTGCACTGTATTAGTTTGGGATTTTTAAATCCCAAAATATTAGTTTGGGATTTTTAAGAATTCATTAAGGATTAGGGGGAATCATGCATACAACAGTATTGAAAGCATAGCAGTTTTGAGAATGTTGCTGTGTTCTTTTGTGCATTGCATCTGAATTATGATATTTGTAGATGACTGTGTAGTGTCATTTTGGAACTACTTTTTTAAGAACGAGTCTGCCATATTAAAGTCTCAGAAAGTGTTATGTTTGCTTCAGAAAACTGATGTTCTTTTTTTGGAGTCACAGGGAGTAAAAGAATGATGTGAAGATTCTCTTTTTATCCCACAGGGGTTTTGCTCAGCTGTTTGTGTTGGGAGTAAAGGAGTCTATAGAAAACTCTGTGTTGGAAAGTAACTTCTATTTTCCATAGTGAATTTTATGTTCACAGGGGTAGAAAAGTCGTTTAACTTGTATGTGGTATGTGAAGAATAGTGGTTTTGATACATGTGCTTCAATTATATTTTGGGAAAGAAATTTCTATAACCATATGCTTTCTTTTTAAAAAATCTTATGTCATTATAGTATTTTTACTTTCTTTAGGAACTGCTTTTAATTTTTGCATGTTTATGGCAATCTGATTCCCAAAAAGCAAGCATTAGTATCTCCGAAACTAGGTAAAGAAATTGAAAATAAGTAATTTTGACAGCTCTTTTTTAGCTTGTGAGATCTGATTTGAGGATTTTATATGCAGCCCGTCTTAGTACAGTATGTTCCTGGCTTTCAGCCCAGCTCTAATGTTGCTGCTGTTGCTGATGTTTTTGCTGGCAGGTGAGCTTTTTTGGACAGATTTTATTTTAGTAACATCTTAGACTTCAGAGAATTTAATTTTTAAAATATTTTTGCATGGGCAGAGAACTAAATTGTCTCCCCATGAATTATTTAAAATGGCTTTTAAGCCTTTTAACTGTTATATTAGTCTGCTAAAATGTTAAACTACTGGTTAGAGGTATAGAATACAGCACATAACTAATACAAATAAAATTGCTGCTTAAATTGTAAACTTTAAGCAACTGCAAGGAGTCTACTCTGTGATCTGGCTTTGGTAGTTGCCTTAATATTGTGAGTCCATATTATATTTATTTAGTCCAGTGTTTAGCTACTATATTTAGTATTTAGCTGTGGAGATTATTGCATCTAGAATTTTTCCTGGTACTTTTATGTGAACATGAACAGAGACTAGTGGAAACCAGTTAATTTCTAAAAGTGTGATCCATTAAACATTAGGTACTAAAAAAATGGGGAAATTAGAAGTCATTTAAAATATCTGGTACACTTAAATATAATTATTTATTTATATTTCCTCTTGTGCATGAAGCAATATTAAATAAAATCAAGTATCATCGTGTTATGCATCTTCTACATGTGCTTTATATATATATATTTTTTTTTCAATTGAAGTATAGTCAGTTTACAATTGTGTCAGTTTCTAGTGTACAGCATAATGCTTCAGTGTGCTTTTAATTATCTTTCTTAAAAATAACCTCAGTGGTGCTATTAGTCCGTTTATAAATTTAAAATAAATAATGGGATTTTTGTAGTAAAATATATAATGGCAAAGTATAATATCTGTGTTAGAAGTAAAATTATTTCAAGTTTCTTGTAGGTTAGGTCTTTTTCTCCCTTTCACTGAACTAATTAAGAAAAATATTCATTGTTCTAGTAGAAATAACACACAAAAAAGATATTGCTTGCTTTAAAAAAGTTTTCTAATTCTTGACAAGTTTTAATGGTAGCTGTTCTGTACCATTAAATATCCATCATATTTACACATCGTATAATGTATGGTCAATTCAATGGCAATAAAGTTTTGAGAGGAAAATTAGTTTGTACCTATTTTATTTTGATATACTTTAAGATTATTTATCTGAATCTTTTTTTAAGTTGAAAATTCTGAAATACATCCAACTTCAAAGTTTTCAAATAAGAGAGAATGTGAGCATGTATTAGATATTCTGTAGTTAATAAAACCACGGACATATAAAGATGATAATGTTATAAAATTCTAAAAACAAAAATACTTAAGTATATTAGTTTGTAAAACAAGTATAATTTTGGGAAGCAGTATAGTATAGTGGTTAAGAGCTTGGGCCTTGAAACTGAACTACTTGGGCTCAAATCCTGAAGCTCCTGTACTTGATAGTCACGTGACCTTAGGAAAGTTATATAACCCTCTGTATCCCAAGTTGCCCACCTGAAAAATAAAGATAATATTAACTACTTTATAGATGTTGTGGGATTAAGTAATTTCATCCAAAGCACTTAGAATAAAGCTTACCACCTAGTAAGTGCTTGGTAAATTTTGATAGTTACACTTTCTACCAAATTAATAGACTCATTAAAATGAAATAAGCCAAACTGTAAATTTCTAAAGAGAAATTCCATAGTCATGTTAAAATTCAATTTTTAAAACTGTACCTATTTAAAAAAAAGAAAATTTTAGACATGGTCCATGCCCTTAAATGAGCGAAGATCTGATTGCAGAATTAAAATGGAATACGTGAGGGAGCAATATGAAATATAATTGCCTATAAGTGACATGGGCGGAGACTCTAGAACATAGGAGTTCTTAGGAGGAGGATGGCTAGTGGAGAGTGAGTAACACGGACAAGAGGAGCTACAGGAAGGAAGTCATGAGATGGAAACAGGCTGACTGATCTGGGCTGACCTGATAATTGGTGTAAATCCAGAATCTCTAAGTTCTGACTGTTGGACAGTTAGGTGCTAAGGCTAAAGGAAGACAATTGTTACATTGGTGACTGGTTGAACACTCAAATGTTTATATTTTTAAATATGTCAGAGTTTTAATGATTGCTGAACCAGGTCTTTGATTTAAACTTTGACTGTTTCACGAACTCCTACCTCTTCTTGAATTGTTCTTAGGAAGTTGTTAGGTGGGAGATCCTTTATCTCAGTTTTCTTGAAGTTTAAGGCCACCTGGGATTACTGAGTCAGTTGGTTAGCCCAGCCGCCTTTGAGGGACTTAAAAGAGCTGTTTTTCAAATGCAGAATGTGGTAGGAGAATGTTTTTCATGATGATACAGAAGGCAGGGAATGAACACTTGAAGAGTTGCTGTGGAAGGGAAAGCAGACAACTTCTGTGACTGGAGGGAAAAAAGAAAGAGGTGATGTCCCAGAAAGCCAGCCCCACCAAGACTCCTTGAGGGGTTTTCCTGTCAGGAGGCACAGCAAGACCCTCCAGCAACGATATTTCTCATTATCAGTTATAATTCAAGGACTATTAGGTGAATCTTTCTGGGGGACTTAGTGAAAGCTTTTATTGAAAGTAGGTCATATTAGTATTCACTCAGGTTAGTCTAGCCAACAGTGCGTTTCGAAAGTTGCATAATGTAAAATGTGAAAACTAGGATTATGATTAGAACTAAATTGTGATCCTTCGTCTTCTTTTCCTTCTCTTTTTAGTTTTCTTTTCTCCTTTTACCTGTTACTAGCATCAAAACAAGAGTATTTCTCATAACTAAGAAGAGAAAAAAATCTATTGAATATAACTTTTGAATAGGCATTTTGGTGGAAGCTCTTTTTCCCCCCATATGTTTCTAAAAATTTTAATTCCTTTTGCTTATTTTGACTTCTGTTTGGTTTCCTGTTTTCTTTTGCAGTTGGAGTGTTAAAGGTGGTTAGGGGTTATTATTCCAGTGCTTTTCATAACTTTAACGTGCGTATGAATTTCCTGGGGATCTTGTTAAAATGTAAGTTCTGATTCAGTAAGTCTGAGGTGGCCCAAGATTCTGCATTTTTAACAAGTTCCCAGATGATGCCAATGCTACTGGTCCAAGGACCACACTTGTAGCAAATAGCAAGAATCTGCTATTTTTTTCTGAGATTGAGGATACCAAAGAGAGATAAGTTTGTTCAACAACCTATACCTAATTAACAATTGTGGGCTTTTATTTTTTAGTGTGATGAAAAGTCATATTTCTTAGCACAAAGAAATATTTACAAACCAGGAGAAATCTTCCTCTCCCCCTAATTAGATGGCAGCTCATTTATTTATCAGCCACCTTTACTCAGTTTGAATGTTAAAGATGTATCTTAAGATTTTCTCTTGCTAATAACCTTATCACTTTTGAGGATTTGAAGAAATTGATTTATTCAACTATGTCTGTATTCAGTTATTGTTTTAGAGTTCTTGCATTTGAGACTTTAGGTGACCATTAAGAAAAAAATTTAAGTGAACTTAGAAGATATTAAAAATACCTATATTATATTCAAACCTGGTTTGAGGTAGAAGCTTCTTCCTATAGAAGGGTAAATTTTATGTATTTATGTAAAGTGACTGTTAACATATGCTTTACTCTCAGACAGTTACGAATTGGTGGGGTTAATAATCAGATAGTTTTTGTGTCTTTGGCAGTGCCTGTATGAATACTTTCTGTTCTCACTTGCGTTTGAATCTAGCCTGGCTTTTCTTGTGCCATAAGTGCTGTTTAGGATTGTTGCAGGGCTGGGGGTGGGATATGTGTGTCTGTGTGTACCTGTGTGTATATGTGCACACACTACTTGGGTGAAGTGGAACTATGTAAGAACCTTTCCAGCCCTTTAAAATCCTATAATTCTCTAATTCTTTGTAGAGTGGTGGAAAGGAGGAGGGAACATACTCTAGCCCACAGAAGTAGCACTTAGCAAGATGCATGTTCCTGGTAGCAAATACATTCAGTCCTGATTTGACAGTCTTTTTACTAGTTGAAAGGTATGCTTTAATATTTTGTTTCTTACACTTCCCCAAACTCTGTTAATTAGTTGACTTCTTAAACTTGTACAGTAGGAAGAGACTCCCATCAGTCTACCCTTTTTTTTTCTCCTTTGCAAAAGTGAGGTTTTTTTTTTTTGAGTTTTTTTTTTAATTTAAGTATAGTCAGTTTACTTGATCAGTCTACTCTTATTGTTATGTTTCTTTTAGGTTGCTAAGGGAAATATGAACCCATATAAATTTAATTATAATTTCATTTAAATTATGCTGTTACTAATTTTTATCTAATGATCTAGATTGTAGGACAAAAAGACAATAACTTTCCATTATGTGCAGTAGCTTTTGGAGTAATTGTGTATTTATTTATATGTACCGTCATTGTTAGTAAACCTTAAGCTGCTTCAGTACATTGGAATACTTTAGGCTTAGGTTTATTTTTATCATTTTAGTGTTTAGAAAAGTTTCCTAGACAGATTGGGAGAGCCACCTGGTTCAGGTTCTTTTATTTGAGCTCTTTGTTTTGAGTTATCGCTCAAGTAGTGCAGCTTCTGATTTTACAAAATTTTCTTGGGTTATAGTTATTCATGGAAAAGTGAACTAAGAAAGTGTTATTGTAGTTGTCATCTGCCTTTGTGTAAATATGCTTGTGAACTTGGGGTTGTGGGCTGTGAGTAACCTTCACAGGGAATTACCTATGGTTTATTTTTCTACATTTCAAAATTCCTGGTTCACTCATCTCTGCCTCCCCTCTGTTCAGAGGGATGTCCTCTTCTTTCCTGACTACAGGAAACGAATTCTTTCTGTCTTATTCAGGCTTGGTTTATCAATGACCTCAACTCTTTTTTGGATTGTGTAAAGTAGTAGTTGTAGTATTAATAATAATGATATCCAGCATTAGTTAAGTACTTACTATGTGCTTTGGACATAATATAATAACAATAGCTTACATTTTATTACCGTGTTCCAGGTATTGTTCTGTACCCTTTGTGTATTAACTCATTTAATTCTTTTTCAATTTTTTTTATGGTAAAATACACATAACATGCAATTTTCCATCTTAACTATTTTAAAGTATATAGTTCAGTGGTATTAAATATGTTCATAATGTGTGCAAACATCACTGCCATTCATGTCCAAAACTCCTTTCATCTTGCAAAACTAAAACTCTATACCCATTAAGTGATAATTCCCCATTCCCCAATTCTTCCAGTCCCTGGTAACATTTTGGCCTACTTTTGGACTCTTTGATTTTTCACTACTCTAGGTATCTTGTATAGGTAGAATCATACCGTAGTTGTCTTTTTGTGACAGGCTTATCACAATGTCCTCAAGTTTCATTTGTATTGTAGAATGTCAGGATTTCCTTCCTTTTTTAAGGCTGACTACTATTCCATTTAATGTATATACCACATTTTGCTTATCCATTTATCTGTCAGTGGACGCTTGGGTTGCTTCCACACTTTTGCTATTGTGACTAATGGTGCTCTAAGCATGGGGGTACTAACTCATTTAATTCTTGCAACCACCTTAGGAGGTGGAGATTTTTGATGAGGAAACCACATCTTAGAGCAGTCATGTGATTTGTGCAAAATCACGCAGCTAGGAAGAGCCTGTCTGGGATAAATGTTCTTAACCACCACAGTAGATGCCGATGTATCTTTCTATGTTGGTACCTTCTGTTTTGCCTACTGATATCTTCACCCCTATATACTGTATATTAATATATAATTAATGGTATGTAATAAAATACCTTTTATTACTAATGTTCACAAATGACATAGTATATTGTTTTATCTTTTACTATTTGCTGTATTTCAGCTGTAAATCAGCTCAATTACAGAGTAAAGTTGAAATTCCTTAAAATGGACTTTAAGTCTCCCATTTGCTTCTCTTCTACCAGAAGTGATTATTTTTTGTACATATTAAATATATTTATTTTTTGAGGGGGGAAGTAATTAAATTTTTTAATTAATTAGTTTATTTATTTTAATGAAGGTGCTGGGGATTGAACCCAAGACCTTGTGCATGCCAAGCATGTGCTCTACCACTGAGTTATATCCTCCCCACCTTAAATTTATAATTTTTAGAAAACTTGGAGTGATAGAGTGATTTGAAAAGAACTTGTTATTTAGACTGTGAGAGAGTTCATGGAAGGGAGTTTTGAGTAAGAGTTTGAAGATAATGTATTTTAGGACAAGGTGGTGTCGTAGTACAGATACACAGGCTTAGCAATAGATGTGTACAGATTTCTGGGCAGTGGAGGATGGCAAAATGAGAAAGGGATAAGGAGGCTGCAATTCTGAAGGTAAAGCACATACTTAGGAGTTGGACAGTTAGAATCATTTTATGATATTTGATGAGATTTTTAGTTCCAGTCTGTTTTTTAAGTGGTCTAGATGGCAAGCATGATTGAATCTGGTATGACAGGCTCTGACCTGGAATTTTCTAAGAACCCATAGTGATAGCATGTAAACAAAGTAAGCAAATTAAATTTTTAAATTGTTGAGTGGTTTGGAACAAATTTGCTCTAAATCTTATTGTGCACTTGACTGTTTGTATTTCGTATCATTAATTCTGTGGAATGGCAGGGAGGAATCTAGAAACTGACACTGGCTCTATGTCTTCCCAGATTTTTTATAGTGTTGATTTTTCAGCTTTGCGTAAGATGAAAAGTTGCTGGTTTGAAGGGGGTTTCTTGAAACAGAAACATCTATGCTTTGAAAATTATTCAATATCTGTTAGTAGAAATAGGCAGACATGATATGTTAGTGAGAAGGCTTGGAGGATTTGTGATGTTTTTTTAATGGTAGATGCCCTTTGGTCTTCGTGATTTATTTGTGATGAGTTATCTAAGTTGAAATAAAAGTCAGAGTCTTTTGACTGATGATTTTTCCGTAGACAAAGTTGACCAAGTAGCAAGCTTAAACAAAACTTGGATGAAGATAACGTAGTGGAAAATTTACTGTATAAACAACATATGAAACAAAGATGACTATGTTTAGGTGGAAGACAGTTAAATGTTGGCAAATTGTTCAAATGTTCAGTGGCATGCTTTTGGCATACCATTTAATACACAATTAACATTCTAAGATCAAAGGCTGGTTAGACAAGTTAGATAATTAAATTGGTGGGGAAGTGAATGGGCTTTGCAGTTTAAAATTAAATAATACATGTTGTCTGTTTAATTACTGTTGTGTGTATATAACTGTTCACATAATAGAATGAAGCTGTGGGCTTAAAATGATTTTAAGACTATAAAACTTTAATCACATCTGTTTAATGACTTTAAATTGATGTGATATGAAGATTAAAAACAAGCTAATCTTTTGAAGAAGTCTGATGTGCTTATAGAATCAATAAATCAAGATAAAAATACCTGTTGGGTTGGAATCTTTTATAATGTTGAATGAAGTTTTTGATAGTTTTTGATGAGAAGAACTGGGTCTTCACATAACTGTGTTAGAACTATGTCTTCATTTCAGTGATTGTTAACAGCAGAAATAAAACTTTTAGAAAAGATTAGGCGGTTGTGGTATTACTGTTTGTGTATATATTCGCGTTAATTTGATAATGTGAAAATAAGAATGACCTTGATATGAGTTCTTTGAAATTTCTGGGAAGATGAAAAAAAGTAGAGCTGTACTTCTTCAAATTGTTTTTGTTTTCAAAGGTTGAAATGTTATTTTTGCCAGATAAACAGATAATAGCCATTGTGTTTCAAAGTAAAGTTCATGTGTAGGATTACATTGTTTTATCATCAAATATTGGTCTTTTTTGTGGACACAAGGCAAACAATGATGTTTAAAGTTATCTGAAGTCTTTCTGAGATTCCTTAATATATGTTGGTGGACTTCAGGTTGTGTTTTCATAGAATTCTGAATGGTGGTTAGGTTTCTAACCTAGCCTATAAATCTTGCTTAATTCCCAAGGTAGCTAAATTACTTATGATGTATGTCTGCTGAGAAAAGTGACAACGCAGGTAACTAAACGAACTATAATTGTGTCAAATTTAAGAAGTTTATAAGAACTCTATTTTGACTTGTTTAAAAACTGTTGATTAGCTTTTATAAAATAAGAAGGAGGTAGATTGAGAGTATGATGGAGATTGTGAAGGGGACTCTAACACTGATTCTTTATTCTGTCTACATGGAGCAAATTATGACTTTTAATTTTGCTCAGTACAGATGCTCCATGCAGATCACTAGCCTTGATCAGGGCTTTCTTAGGCGCATTAATGGAACTAAGTGACTGAGGCGAGGAGGAGGAAAATGTTTTTTTCATTTAACAAACCTGTGGTAAAATGTATGGAATATAAATTTCCTTTTTCTCTAAGAGTTGAAAGAAATGGGGGAAAATGGGTTAAAGAGGACATGGATATGCTTTGCAAAAGAGATTTACTGGAGATAAAATTTACTGAGCAGTGAACTAGTGAGAGAAAAAGCCAAAGTGTGTGCATCAGCCCCTTTGGGGAAGGAAGAAAGCTGGGGTTTAGCAAGTCAGCTCTTCTTGTATCATTTGTGAAGTAAGGTCTGCCAGGTGTTGGTGGGTAGGGGGCAGAGTCCAACCAACTGCTCTTATGTCAGAAAGGTTTATAATTGTATCTGAGGAAGTGGCTCTAAACTGTGAATTCTCTTTATAGGAAATTTTAATGGACCTGAATTTATTTCTGTATATCTCTACAGTCTCGAGAATGAAGTTTCAGGGACTGTGTACCAATTCTGTTTGGAATAGGAATGAGAGGAACTGTATGTAGCTGGTTTCAGAACAGTAGAGGTTTGGCAGTGAATTCTCATGAGAGAAAAGGTACAAAGGGCAAGTAAACTCTGGGCTTAACATTATACACTTACCTCTGTTGAAGGACAGGAAATAGATGGCATGTCTCTTGGTATGAAGTTACTATGTAAAGAGCTAGTATCCTGTAACTTTTGGTATTGAGGACATTTTGAGGGACATTACAGTGGGATTATGTCATAGGCACATTTAACTTACTTGAGTTGAGCTGCAGGTGGTGGGCAAAATGGGAAAAAAAAAAAAAACCAGAACCAGCATATCCATTAGCATTACATTGACTGCAAGCAGTAGAAATCAACTTTGGCTAATTTAAGAAAAAGGTATAAAAGAATATATATATTATATAAATGAAGGCTGTCAAGAGAACCAGTCTCGGAAAATGGATAAGAATCCTGGGAAGCCCGGCAGCAAGGACCAGAGGCAAGGTCAGACACAGGAGCACTTTGAGTTGGAAGCCACCATTGACACTTGCTGACGATGCCTCTGCTGGTGCTCTGAATAATTTTTCAGCTACTCCTGTGCCCCACTGTCACTCAAGTTAAAAGTTTTGGGTATGGAGTATTTGATTGTCTGACTTAGATCCTGAGCCTATTTCCAACCTGCTAGAGACAGGGATGGAGAAAATCTGGGCCTGTTGGTTTCCAATGTAAAAATGAAAAGATCCATGTCTGTAGCCTATTTGTCACTTCTCCCCGACTAAACTGAGCAAGTACTTCTTCCTCCTCCAGTGCTCTGTGGCTCAGTAAATAAAATGCACCCAGTTTCTCCTGCCAGAAGCTTGGAAGTCATCCTTGAAAAGGCTGTTTATGCTTGTTTCTAAAATTTCTTAAAGTCCAAAAACGTATAGTGAGGAAAGCAAATATCATTGATAATTCCACATAGAGATAATTCTTAATCCTTTGGTATAGGCTTCCCTGTCTATTTTATTATAGATACAAAATTTTATCTCCCTATTCCTTGTAATTATACAATCTGATTTTTAACTTGCTTTTTCTTCATTTAATATATTATGAATCTCTTCCCTTATTAATGAATATTTCAATAATGAATATTGGTGATAAATTTAAATTATAAGATGTTTAAAGACTATTTTACTCTTAGGAATGTGAATTAGGACTCTAAGATGCTATTAGTTATCAATATTTTTTTTTTACCAGTTTTCTTTTATTATATACTTCCTAAATTGTATTAATGTAAAATCAGTGGTTTTACTCAATTAGCTAACTTACATCTCAGTGACTGCCCCAAAAGATGGTTTCTAGTTAAGCTGGAAAACCAGCATTTAAAGTAAAGCAGTTTATAAATTTGGCTTTTCTGTTATCTATATAGCTTTGGTATATATACTTTAGTATAAAAAGTGAATCAGTGTTCTCTAATTCAGTGAAACTTCTGAATTAATATTTGTCTTTTAATGAGGATGGATAGAATACAGATAATTTAGTAATTCTGAATATTAAGTTTGCAGTTGAGGTAATTTCATAATTAATAGGAAATTATATTACACTAGTGATCCACGTCCACTGCAGGTAGAAGCATTATTATATACTAAGCCAGCATCTGAAAGTATATGGGATGATTTCCTTTTTTTTTTTTTAAAGATTCTATTCATCCAGAGACTTTGGAGTGATATGAAAATATTTCCACATGCCTTACTTTCCTTCCCTAACGTGAAATTAGCTCCTCATTTTTCATGAGTATCACTTAACAAAAGAACTTGTGATTTGGAACGTCTGGAGTTCAAACCAAAAATCACATCCCAGAAACTTTTGTTTCAAAGTTGGAAAATTGATATGTGCAGAAGAATCCCTAAATACCAACTGCTAAATAATTTCTCTTGTACCTCTGCAGATGTAAGCTGTGTTTCCCATGAGCAATCCTTTATAGTGAATTCCATCTTCTAAAGCCTTCTCTTCCTTGGTCTTTTAAATCTGTTTACACATAGGTGTATGCAGACAGTATTTTCTTTTAATAAATATTCCATCTGAAGTAAAAAGAAAGGTCTGATAGTAAGATACATACACATACATATATATCAAATAAGTGTGTTAAAAAATGAATAGAGAATAATTATGACAGGAAAAGCAAATGTACCAGCACCCTGGGATTTAATACTTATTCTATTTGAACATTATATTTAATTCTGAGCTTCTGGGCAGCCAGTGAAAAGAAAAATGTAATTTCTGTCTTCATCGTATGATCAAAAGAGGTAAACCATTTTTTTTTCTGAATTCTAAAATTTATTAGCGTAAGTCATCTTTTCTCAAATTATAAATATAGAACACTAATTCTGCTGAATATTAACAGATATCAGGATTAAGTTTAGTAAATAATGAGCTAAATAAGATAAACAGACTTACTGTATATATATATATATATATATATTTTTTTTTTTTTTTTTTTAACTGGAGAAAAAGTTTAATGTATATCTCCTGTATACATGGAAGAGACCCAGGAAAACTGGGTGACTCCTTTTATGTTTTCTTATAACCTTTAATGTTCCTGGTATGTATCTTGACTTTCCAAGAGAAAGATATATTGTTTCCCTAATTAATTTTGCCTTGAAATGCTAAAAGTAAATAAAAAGCTTTGCAGAATGCTGGCCTAGGCCCTTAAACAACATGATAGATTGTGCCTTCAGTACCATTGTTGCAGAATGTATCACAGTGCTTTTTTATTTGACCTATTCTTGTATTGATTTAAATTCTCTTTGAAACACAACCCAGTGCAAGGTTGACGTCTTCCAAGAAGCCTAGATCCTCCCTGTCTACTGGGAATTGCTGCTTTTGGAAAGCACGTGCAGGAAGGTTTTGGGAACTAAGCATTCCCATTGTCTGCCAGCCTGCTGGCCTGGCAGTTGGTCCTGGAGTCTCTCAGATGCACAGCAGTCCAGACTGAGGCTGATTTTCTTTTTCTGAGTGAACCTGAGTCTCCACCATCCCTGTCTCCTAGGGCTACAGCTCTTTCAGTGTGTAGTAAGTTCTCCACCTCCTCCCCCGGGGCCTGCTGGGAATAATTATTTTGAAACACTGGTAGCAGCAGGGTTCCAGTCCAGTCTCTAAATGTCAGCCTGTTTGGTTTGCCTTGCTGCCCTTCAACCTGTTGACACATGCTTCTTTTACCTTAATCAGCCCTCCCATTTCTCCTCACCTATCCTGAACATCTCTCTTTGCTTTTTTGAACACATGTTTATGGGAAACAAATTACCCTCCAATATGTTAGCCACCAAGTACTGCATTACATTAGCTTACATCTCTTCGTTGAGCATTTCTTCTGGCCTTAACTTGATTCAGCTCCATCTTTCAGTCGCTGCTTCTTTTCTTTCTGACATACCTCCTGGGTAGGAGATTAGACAGACCAGTCAGCATGCTCCTCCATTCCCAGGGGTACATCCAGACTATTATTCTTCCACTGTTTCATTTAACAACAAACAAAACAACTTAACACAATGATTGTTCTGTTCCTTTGAGGCTCATGCCTCTTAATTTCTTAATCTATTGCTGTCAAATTTTCTCATTCCTTAAGGATGGTACCTGGATACAGTCTCCATTTTCACCCTAAATCTTGCTGTTAACTGCTTCGTAGTATAGCCTGTTGGTCTGTAATTTCCTTAACTTGAATCTGTCTGGACTTTATATACGATGTGAAGCAGAGTTCCATTTTTGGTGATCCACTGATTGGGAATCAGTGATGGTAACTTGGCCATTTGAAGAATGACACATTTTCAAGTTTATAAATTTCCCCATCTATTGATTGGCTGATAAAAATGCTCATGAGCTTGTGTTTAAAAATATTTTAATTTTATAGCAGTGAGTGGGAATTGTACCTGAAATGGTGATACATGGAAGGAATTAGCTGTTCTGCTCAGTTGTAAGAGAAGGAACATTGGATACTTTGAGGGCTGGCCATTTGAAAATCACTTTCTTTTTTTCTACTGCAAAGTAGAGTAATACCTAATTTGTATAGTTGTTGGACCAATGAAGTGCAGCAATTGCATGTATGTGTGTTTTGTAAACTTCTATGTTTAAGATCTAATAAAAATTAGAGAACTGTTCTCTCCTAAGTTGGGTTATATAAGGTTGCTCTTGAACATCACATTGTCTCTGTGAAAAGATTTGATTTCTCTGTATCCTGTGTTTTAAAATAGGAAACAAAGACTTAAAAAAAAAGAATATTTGTTATTTGTGGTACTTTAATCTGCATGATGGTGGAGGGGGGAGACTCTGGTGAACATTATTCCAGGAAGCTGTTGTAAATCTAAGGAAACACAATTTAACTGTTATTTCTTACAATCCGGTTCTTGAATTATACTGCTAGCATTATTTATTTTTCATTTTTCAGTTTTATTAGGTAGAATTGGTACAATTTGCACGTATACAATACATTGCATGTAAATACATGTATACAATATACTGTACATGTATTTTTAAAATTTACATATATGTACTGTTCTTTGTTTCTAAGAACAGTTTAGAGCTTTAGATTTTTAAACTTACATAGTTATCAAAGGAATAAAGCCAGCCACAAAATAAGAATCAACAGAATGCAGTAATCCAGTCAGAAAGGACAGTCAAATGTGCTTACACATATTTAAGAAATCAGTCATCTAAGTTATAAATAATAAGTAGTTCACTTGTGTCCTTTTTTTTAGATTCCACCTATAAATATCATGGCATTTTTCCTTCTCTTTCTGGCAGTGTTACCTTTTTAATGTTTCATTTACAGGTATATGATGTTGATTGATGGCACAAATGAAGTTTTTATGATTGATAGAGATAATTCAGTGTTTCATGTTTCAAATCTGGAATTTCCATTTCGTAAAGACCTTCGTATACATTTATCAAATACTCTCTTAGATGGGGTAAGTTGTATTTTATCTTTAAAAAAAATTAAACATTACTGTTTTGCTTTCTTTGTGCAAGTAAATGTGTATTTTTATTAATTAGACAATTTTATTAATTAAATTTTAAATCAAATCTAGTTTTTTAAGAAAGTTTTTTTATTGATGTATAATTGACAAAAAATTGAACCTAGTTTTTTTATTAGGTTGTTAAATTTCATTTATCACTTACCTGTGCTTACTGTCACTTGATCATTGTCTTAGATACAGAGTAAGCAAAGAAAATTAAATATTAATTTTTTTGTGTGATTGAAAAAAAGATTCTTATTGAATAAAACATTTTATTTTATTGTTTGTTTGTCAATTGAATTTTAATTATGTGATATGACATATCACATTTTCCCTTGGTTCTTTAGCTATATGGACTAATAGTTCTTGCTGAAAGAGAATCGTGCCTTTAAAAGCAACCACTGTACTTTTCCATTTGAATTTTGAAAGCTGGTGAGAGTTTTCCCATTCAGAAAATCTATATTTAATAATGATAAAATTACTTTTTAAAAATGTTTTAGCTTTCTGCCATGCAAACTGCTTTCTTCTCCCTAATTCTAAAAATATTGGTTCATTGTAAATAAAAATTAAAATAACATAGAATATTACAAACAAAACTGGCAAAAATCACCTGAACTTCTATCGTTGGAATAAATTCTGTTACCATTTTGATGAACATTATTCCAGACTTTCCTCTGTGCTGAAATATTCAATCTTACATCTGTTCCTGAGGGATTCACATTCATATTAGTAATAGCAACTCATGGCATAGATTCTGAATACAGGTACCTCTGCCCTGGTTGAAAATGAGTGCTTTGGTCAAATATGTACACACATGGATAGTTACATAATTTTGTGTGAAAAGAGCTGAATGTTACATGTGTTTTGTAACTTTTTTTTTCATTTAGCAATATGTTTTGGACCTTTTACACATTAAAGTCTGAATGATAGACCACTGTGTATGTAAACACTGGAATTTGGGGTTTCCAAACTATCTTGATTGTGAAAATTATAGAGGATACTTGTTAAAGACACGAACGACCTATCCCAATAGCCTATCCTAGACCTAATTAATGAATTAGATTGTCTCAGGGGCCATGGTATCTGTATTTTTAATAAGTGTCCAAGTGATTCTAATCAATTTGAGAAACAATTTTATGATTTATTTAGCCAATCCTCTTTTGGTGGACATTTGGATTTTTTTTTGTAGGTTTTTCTGTTGTAAGACACACTTGAATGCATAGCCTTAATACTTTTTCCTTTCACAATTGTGAAGTTTTATAATTAAGATTCTTAGAAGTAAGATTGTAATGTGTATTTAAGAGTCTTTTAAATATAAGTAACTGAACTCCAACTTAAAGTAACTGAGGGAAAAAAAGAACTAAATTGGCACAAATAATTAGGTTTTGGCTTGGCCTGCTTCAGGCCGGATCTGGAGTCTCAAATGATGTTGGTCAGGCTCTGTCTTTCTCTCTTTGCTTTACTTGTCTGTCTTTCCTCCTCTTCATGAAGGCTTTTTCCATGTGGGAGGCAAGCTGCTTTGCAACCCAAGCAGGAAGGGAACCTTTTCTCCCGATATCAATATATCAATCCCAGGGAAGATTCCACAGGGTCTTGCCTGAGTTTTGTACCCCTGGAAGAGTGACAGTGGAGGCCAGGAACCCTGGTAGCAGGACCACCTGGAGTGCAAGAGGAGTAGTGTTACCAAGGAAGGGACGGTAACAGGCTATATTGCACAGTGTTCACTGGGCTGGATTGGAGGACATGCTCATATTGAACACTGACATGTATAATTGCCACCCTACTTTCCAGAAAATTTGAACACATGTACAGTTCTGCCAGCTGTATGTAAATGATCTGTACATTGTCTTAAACACTGGGTTTGAAAATTTAAAACCTTCTGATTTGATGAGGAAAGGGATGACTTTCTCATGTTAAGGGACAATAGAGCACAGTGGTTAAGAGCCTTAACTCTAACTGATGGTGCCTTACTGGCTTCTTCAGTTATTACATGAGCACCCTTAAATCATTTACTCAGTTTCCTCATCTGTAGTGAAGTTAGACTAAAAATAGTACTTAGTTCTTGATGCTGTTGTGAAGATTAAGTCAGATAGTTTTTAAAGTGCTGGTAATAGTGTCTGGTACATAGTGAAATAATGTATTTACCTCTTTTAATTTGCGTTTATGTGAATTGTTAAGGAGGTTTAACATTTTTTTTTCTTTATTAGTGTATTTAGCAGAGTTTAGAGTTACTGTATTTCTTCCGTGAGTTGCTCATTCAAATCTTTTATACATTTTTCTATTGGGTGTTCATCTTTTTCTTACTGACTTAAGAGAAGTTTTTGTCTGTTGGGGTATTTATGACACATTTTGAAATAAATGTATTTTCACTTTTTCTGTTTTTTGTTGTGGCACAAATTTAAATTTATGTAGGTAAATTATATATACCTTGTTTTTTAATATTTGGCTTTTGTGTCATTAAAAAAGATATTTTTACCTTAGAATTATCATAATACATAGCTGTATTTCCTTCTAATACGTTTATGGTTTCATTTGTATATTTAAATATTTGATCTGTCTACAGTACATTTTGATAAAAGAAATGAGATAGGGACACAGTTTTATTTCCAGATGTCTAAAATGTTGCCTCAGCACCATTCAGCTAACCTATCTTTCTTTTTTAATTAGATATATCATTTTTATTGTAATAGGAATTCCCTTATCTCATTGTTTGTTTCTTGATTTGCTTTCCCATTCCATTAATATCTTGGTCTTCCAGTGGTAGTTTTAGGTTGATTTAAATGCTCTAACTTTCGCATACGTTTTAATGTCTGATAATCCAAGGGCACCCAGTTTCCTGGCTGTTCTGAAGTTTGTCACTTAGAATTTGCTCTCTTTTTTTAGCTTTTGGATGAGCAAGGCTATTTGATTGAGAAGTTAGGCTGAATTAGTGTGTTACACTTTATGTGCAGATCTGTACAACAAGAAGCTTGTATTTCTCTCTGCAGAGAGATCTCTTGTAAGCTTGTCTCCAGAGAGACAAGCTTTCTGTTTGCTGTTTGGTGATATGGTTCATCTCTCTGCTGCACCTTCACTGTTTTTCTTTGGAGGGAAAAGGGACTCTACATCTTTCTTATAACTTCCTACAACTTTAAGTCTCTTTTCTACAAGGATACTACTCATGTTCTTTAACATTTCTTCACTTTTTCAACATTGAACCTTTTTCCCAAGGTGGGTTGAATTTTATCTGGCTAATATTTTCTGGAATTCATCTGAGAACACTTCCTGTCTTAATCAAGATGAAATTTGCTTCTCTATTTCTGATTTATATCAACAGATATGGGGATGATAGGGAGTAGCTTGCGAATGTTCACTTGAACTCTTAATGAAAGAATTATCCTAATGAAAACCACATGCATAAAGTATGTATTTATTTGTTTAACAGAGTTGACCTGAATGCTTGTTGCCCCCATCCTTTGTGCTTTTTAAAAAATTTACCAGCTAACTATTGGAGTGTGCAAGCCAGAAGATGGAAGACTGTGATTGGAGAATGGGATGTTTGAATTAGTCACTTCTGAGGTATAGTTTTGGGGGATGAGAAGGTTCAGGATGTGGCCTAGAGAGAGTGAGTTTGAGGTTGTGTGGAGAAGAGCAGTGGAAATGAACTCAAGGAAAAGTTTAGATGGATCATAATGAGTGATGACAGAAGTCCAGGTAGAGGGGAAGACTATAGCCAGCCAGGTACTAGAGAGTAGAAAGAGGAAAGAAGGTAGTATAGTTGAATGAGACTGATTGGCAAACAGAGACTGAGCAGAGTAATGATCAAGTCACAAAGAGTTATCTATACTAGGGGCTACTAGTAAATTTTTTCCTGTGACAGTGTGTGTAGTAAAATATCATTTTGTAAACTTTTTATATATGTAAACTTTTAAATATTTGGGTGTGTTTGTGTGTGTGTGTAGGTGCCTGCTATGTGTGCACACACACACCCCCTTGTGGTTGATGGAGCCACTGCATAAGGTTGGAGAGATAGTCCACTGTAGTCCATTCTCACTGTAGTTGTTGTGACTGGCACCCCTGGAGTTGTGCTTTAGGTTAACTGCATAGCCAGTACAGCAGCTCTGGTAGGTAGTTCATGGGAACAGCAAGAACATTTGTTCTGATTTTTGTTACCTTCATTTTATTTAAGACAGTTTTTTTTTTAAAGCATTGTAATTAATAAAATAAAAGGAAGAAAAAGATTCTTAAGTAATAGCATTTGCCAAAGTTTAGTGTAGTTTATCATTTCTATCATGTGCTGTGCCAAAAGTGCAGGCATTGCCTAGAAGATTGAGGAGAACGCATCACTCTTGAGACGTTCACTTCGTTGCCTAGTCGTGGAGAATGATAGGTAGTGAATAAAACAGTAACCTGAGGGATGGTATTTAAAACAAGTCCTTTGGTGGTTTAGAGGAGAAATAAATTACATCTAGTTAGTTAGGAACTGAAGATGTTTTATAGAGGAGTTGTCATTAGATATGGGAAGATTTCTTTAGATTTTTGTTGGACCTGGGCTGAGGGCATTCCAGGTAGGAAATAATGCTTAAAAATAAGATATTTAACCATCTGCAGATTTCACTTAGCAATACTATTATTTTCACCCCAAACCTGGATAACTGAGAGCAACATAATAGACTCTTAAGAGGTTTTAAAATAGCAATATGATTCATGATGTCAGTTTACTTGGACCAGAATTATAGTTGCCATATCTGTTTTTTCAGTTAGTTAATTAAAACAGTTCTCTGTAGTTTCCTGTTTCTTCTACATTTTCATTTGCAAATTGTTTTTGTAAAATTCCAAATCCAAGAATAACTCAAACTACCTAATTGTCTGGCTGTCAGATGTGAGCATTGAAGCTTTTGTTTTGCTCTCTAAATTATGTTTTTTGACCCACAAAATGTGGAAGATAGGAGTTAAGAAATACGGCATTTATTCACTTGGAACAAATTAGTGAAAATTCAATCAATTTCACACTGAGGCTAAAAGGAGGATATAACAGTTAATCATTAAAGTTAATAGCAGAAATTTTGGAAAAATGTCATGTCTTTTCAACTATTAATTTTTTTAAAGGAATATGCATGCTTATTGTTAAAATTTTAGAAAGCCTGTATGTTATAAAATACAGATGTCAAGAAGAGATTACATTTTAACATTTTGATGTATTTCCTTTTAGTCATTTTGTTGCACATACATTTATAGAATGCATATAATCAACATGTACATAGCTGACATTCAGTATATGCTGTATATCTGCAATTCCATCATTTCCTTTCAATCTGAAGAACTGATTTTAGGGTTTTTTAATTTTGATCTTATTTAAAAAATTGAAATATAATTCACCATTTTAAGGTGACTAATTCAGTGTTTTTTAGTATTCACAAACTTGTGTAACCATCATTGCTAATTCTGGAACATGTGATCACCCAGATGGACTATGATAATTAGAATCAAGTGGGCCTTATCTGAAAGGATTTCAAGGAATGAACTACCTTTGAGATGAGCTTTGAAGGCCCACAGGTTTTCCAGAGGGCAGTTAATTACTTCCTCTTATTAAAAACCCTTCAGTGGTTCTCCATTGTCCAAAGCATGAAAGACTACTCAGCATAATATTCCTTATATCCGGGGTGGGTCATGCCTAAGTCAGTCTCTCTGTCTTCCTTCCTTCCCTCCTTCCTTCCTTTGTTACTGTGCAATGTTTCAGGCATAGAGCAAAGTGATTCAGTTTTGCACACACACACACATATACACATTCTTTTTTGGATCTTTTCTACTATATGTTATTACAAGCTATTGAATAAAGTTCCCTGTGCTATACAGTAGGTCCTTGTTGTTTATCTATTTTATATATAGTAGCATGTATCTGTTAATCCCAAATTCGTAATTTATCCCTCCCTGCTATGGGCCATGTGTAAGTCTTTAGCATCATCTTTGACTGTGAGCCCTTGAACCATAAATTCCACCTATACTGAGCTTTGGACAGCTTACCACTTTTTTCATGCCTTTTTAATACCATTTGGCTCATCCACAATCCTAGAAAATATCTACCATGTTTTCCAGGATTCAACTAATGGATCATTCACCTTATTTTCAAACCTTTCTCTTACTCTTCAAGTGGAAATAGCTATTCCTTCTCCATAAGTTTATTCCATATGTCCTTATTTGGCTGGAATAGTATAGGTGTATACTTTGTCTTAGTACAGTTATTAATAGTAATCTATTTCACTCTTAAAAGTATCCTGGTTTAGACAATAAGCTACATGGTCATTCTATATATATGGCCATCTATCATTAAAACTATAACTTTTCCTTGGACCTAGCTACTTACATATTTTCCTCTCTTCCTGCAACAAAGTCCCTTGAAGATAGGGACTATGTACTTAACTTCTGCAGGAATTAAGAATGTGTATTATGGTTTGGGTTCAGGAAATACTGGATAGATAGGCAGAACACTGGATGCCTGTGGACTTCAACCAAAGGGAATGGAATATAGAAAAGTACAGAGGATAGGAAAGTCAAGCATGCAGGAATTTTTTTTTCTTTCTTTTCTTTGTTGGGGGAGGGCCCATAATGAAGGATTTAAGCTTCAGGTTTCTCCATAGCAATATTTGGTGCCAAAAGATGGTGGAAGAATTTCTGACAAGTTCCTGAGGGATAGACAATTGATGTGCCTTGGTGTAGTTTTCTTCAGGTTTCTTATGCTTAGGGTTTGTTGAGCATCTTTTAAATGTGGGTGTACAATTTTCATCAAAAGTAGACCTTTTTTTGTGCATTTCTACCCTTCCTCCCTTTGAAGATTTAATTACTAATGTTTTCATTAAAACAAAACAACCTTTCTGTGTTTCTTTTTGGATAGTTTCTATTCCTTTGTCTTCAAGTTCACTGATATTTTCTTCTGCAGTGTCTAAATTGCTGTTCATCTCAACCATGGTATTTTTCACCTCTGGAAATTCATTTTTAGCCTTTTTTATGTCTTCTTTGCCCTTACTTACCTTTTTGAATGTATGGAATACTGTTATAATAAGCCATCCTCATATTCTTGGCTGCTGTCTCTAACATCTCTCACAGGTTTAGGCCTATTTTGATTGATTTTTCTCCTCTTTATAGGTTGTATATTTTTGCCTCTTTACATACCTGATAATTTTTGATTGGATGCCAGACATTTTGAATTTTACCTTGTTGAGGGCTTGATATTTTTGTATTTCTATTAATATTTTTGATCTTTGTTCTGACATGCAGTTAATTTACTTGCAGCTTTTGAGTCTTGTTTTAAAGATTTACTGGATGGACTAGAGCAGTCTTTAGTCTAGGGATAATTACTCTCCACTACTGAAACAAGAGCTTTCTAAGTACTCAGTGCCCTGTGAGTTATGAGAGTTTCTAATCTGGCTAGTGGGAACAGGCATTGTTGCCAACCTTCTTGGGTCTTTCTAAGATTTTGAGGGTGCTTCTTTGCCTGGCCCTAAATGGCTTCCTTATATGCATACTCTGCTGAATATTCACGGGGGTCTATCTGCAGATCTCTGGAGTTCTTTCTCTGGGCAGCCACCTCTCTCTCTCTCTCTCTCTCTCTCTCTCTCTCTCTCTCTCTCTCTCTCTCTCTCCCCCCCTCCCTCCCTCCCTCTCTCTCCCTCTCTCTCTCTCTCCTTCCCCTTCCCTCCTTCCCTCCCTCTCTCTCTCTCTTCCTTCCTCCCTTCCTCACCCTTTCTCCCCCTCTCTCATACTCTGTACTGAAAACTCCTTCCTCATTGGTCCCCCCAGACAATCTGTTTTGTGTTCTCAATTCAGGGAGACTGGCTCTACAGGGACTACTGAGATCCCCCTACCTGCATTGAAGCCTGGAAACTCTCCTCGACCAATAAGCTGGGACAATTGTAGGGCTCATATAGTTCATTTACTGTCTTGCAGGGGTTACTGTCCTTTGTTGCTGGATGTCCAGTACCTTGAAGATGATTTCTTCATGTATTTTGTCCACATCTTTGGTTGTTTCAGGCAGGAGGGTAAATCTAGGTCCTGTTTCTCCAGTTTGGTCAGAAGAGAAAATGTGTTTTACACTTCTTAACTAGATTTTATTTATTTATTTTTAATTTTTATTTGTAAGTGTGGTAAAAACTACATAACATAAAACTTACTATCTTAACCAATTTTAGGGATACAGTCCAGTGGTAACTATATGCACATTGTTGTGCAGGAGATCTCTGGAACTTTTTTGTTCTGTAAAACTTAAACTCTATACCAGTTAAACAGCTCCCCACTACCCCTAGCCTGTGGCAACCACCATTCTAGTTTCTATTTCTTTGAATTTAACTACTGTAGATACCTCATGTAACTGAAATCATATAGTACTTGTCTTTTTGTTACTGGCTTATTTCACTTAGTATAATGTCCTCAAGGTTTATCCATGTTACAGCACGTGATAGATTTCCTTCCTTTTCAAGGTTGAGTAATAGTCTGCTATATGTGTATGCCATATTTATTTATCCATTTATCTGTTGATGGACATTTGGGTTGCTTCTACCTCTTAGCTATTGGAATAATGCTGCTATCAACATGGCTGTACAAATATCTCTTCAGGATATTGATTTTAATTCTTTTGGCTATATACCTAGAAGTGGGATTACTGGGTCCTGTGGTAGTTTTATTGTTGTTTTTTTTGAGAGAACTATTGTACTTCTCCCATAGTGGTTGTCCCATTTTATAGTCCCACCAATACTGCAGTCCAGTTTTCTTAACTAAATTTTAGACTTAGGTAGTTTATGTTTACCTACTTTTTTTCTGTAACCTAGGGTGATAGTGGCAGCTGTAGGGAAGGGAGACATTGTGGTGAGGAGGTTGTTGGGAAGAATGCAGCCTAGGTATGGGGTCTTTGTTAGAATCTCTGGGGTCTGTTCTCTTTGGGTGATTGTTTTCTTCAGCTAGTTGGAAGCCATACTTTACTCCAATAGTGCTCAGATTATTTCTCCAATTCAGTATGGAGTCCTTTAGCCTTTATTTCAGGCAGAAAGAGTGTTCTGCTATTTTAATTACTCTTCATCAGAAGAGGGGGGAAAATGAAGACAAGAATAACCACTGAGTTTGCGTCAGTAAACAGTTTAAAATAACAAGTGATTTATATCATGTGTTGGATTCAAGATGATAACCATAAATAAATGTCTATAGCTTAATGAATATATGTTTGAGAAAGAAATCCATGGGTAATAGTTTCTTAACTATTAAATTATTTGTCCTAAATCAGTGTGTTCTTTGTAATTTTAGATGGTTATGTATGGATATTCTGTCATGAAACTGGTTAACAGAATACTGCTTGGTTTTCTAGGAAGAATATGAGGAAAGAAAAATAATTTTAGGTATAAACCTATTATTAAGAATTAAAATTTTATAAAATAATACGTTTTATATGTAATCATCCTTTAGTGTCCTTTATCTCTTTTCTGTCAGAGTGCAGAATTTAAGTTTTTTTTCACTTAATGGCTGTGATATATCATACTCTCTTGTCCTGTTCCCTTTGTTTGTAGTAGAGTGATAGGGAACTAAGAAAGACCATGTGGGTCACGTGGGAGTTTTATCTATAATAAGGGCACCGTTTATACCTATGGATTTTATAATTAAAGCAATTGGCATATAACAAAACTTGAAGCAATAATGATTTAACAAAATTAATTTTTAAAATGTTCCTGATACTTGGAATTTAAAAACTGTAGTCCCTTCATCCTGATAGTTGCTTAGTAATTCAAACATAAAATGTATCATAGTAATTCAAATATAAAAAAAATAAGGAGATATTATGGTATGATTTTATCGCCATAGAGAATAAATTCATGATGGGGATTTTTGGGGGTGCTGACAGTCTGTTGATTTGATCTGAATGTGGGTATGTTTACTTTGAAATTTCATCAAGTTGTATATTTACAATTTATGTGCTTTCTGTATGAATGTTATATTTTAATCATGCTAAAGAAATTGCTATCAACGTATGAATAAACTTACCCTCTTTTCTCTTTCAAGGAAATGATTATTGACAGAGTAAATGGACAGGCCGTTCCTAGATACTTGATATATGACATAATTAAATTCAATGTAAGTACCTTTTATGACTTATAAAATAAAAATTGTCACCAAGGTAATTGGTTTTTAACAAATAAAAAGTGTTACTGCCTTAGAAATAGTAGGAAAGAAAAATGATGACTCTTTCAAGTTACTTGATACTTTTACATCTCCTTTTCTTTTCTCTTTATTGCCTAATATTTTGCACATTTCTTTGTCTTTGGATTCTTTAGGAACCTCAAGTGAGTAAAGAAAAACAGTTAAATTGTGATAAAATAATACAGCATTTTGTAAAATGGAAAAATTCTCTGTGTTAGTTATCCTGTACTCAATTAAAAAAAGTCTCAAGATTTTATTACTGTTTATCACTTAAAAAAGACCCAAAAACCATGAGTGTTGACAGTATAACATGGAGGTACAAATATGTTATTAATGAGTACAAGCAGGAAACTTAAAAACAGGATATAAACTTGCCTGTTGTAAATAGATATAAAAAATAGGAATTATATTCTCTACCCTTTCCTACAATTTTAGACTCACCAAGAGTCTGCCTGTTAATGTTTAATTATAGTATAAATGTCTAAATTATTTCGACAGTACAAGATGGCTTCTGTAAATAAATGCAGGAAGTTTTTTCAATATTGTATGTATATCCATGAAAAGATATAATCGTTCCTCTAGACATATGTTATTCAAACTGCACAGTTACTTAGTATTCAAACAGACTGAAAGCAGTTAAGATTTCTGGGATTAGAAGTGTTAAATTTTAAGGTTTTGAAAATTTATAACAAAATTTAAAAAAAAATCTCTTTTTGGGGATATACATTTTAAATTGCAGTATTAACATTCAGGATTGCATTAATCCAGATTACTTTTTACTGGATACTTTCCATGTACATATCTCACTTTTTTGTTATATTTCAGAGTTTCGAATTTAAGAAACTCAAGGTCAGAAACCATCAAATTTTAATTTTGTTCTCTTTGTGGGAACTATATTCCCCAAAAGCAGTGCATTCCAGAATTGACTTATTCTTTATCACAGATCTGGAATAATGTTCATTGGCTTGTAACGAGACATAAAGGGTGGGGTGGCCTTGTTTCTTTGAGAAGGGGGGCGCGCTGTCTCCTTTGCCTCTTCATAATGAGCTCTACTTTAATACTGTTCAGTGCAAGCTCACATCTCAGCCTGGGAACTTTGTCTTAGACAACAGTTTTCTAATTCTTTAAAAAAATATGAAAAATTTTAGCATACACAAAAAATATAGAGAATAACATAAGGAATACTCATGTACTGACTTCCAGATTTGTTGAAGTTTAACAGTGTGTCATTTTTACTCCACTGTCTTTTTAATAAGAAATAGGTCACTGCAGATTCAGTAGAAATTTCTTGTGCACACCTCTCTTATCCTATTCTTGACCCTTTATCCAGAAGCAGCTTCTACCCTGAATTTGGTGTTTGTTATTCCCAGGAATGTTTTTAATATCTTTACCAGCTAGGTGTAGATCTATGAAAAATATGTGATCTTCTTTTGCAAGGTTTCCAGATTATATATATATCGTTGTACTATACTATGGTACCTAACATTTGCTACACCTGATTTTGTTGAGATTTATTTGTGTTAATACATGTGTTTAGTTCATTCACTGTAATTACTATTGAATATTACATTGTATAAATTTACAGAATTTATCTTTTTTCCCTTTGATGGATATTTGGGTTTCCATATTTTGCTGCTGTTATACTATTATTGTATGGAGCAACTTTTTTCTTTTTTTTCCTTTCTTTCTTTTTCTTTTTAGTGGAGGTACTGGAGATTGAACCCAAGACCTTGTGTATACTAAGTATGTGCTCTACCACTGAGCTATACCCATGCCCCTAGAACAATTTTATATACTTTTTGTTGTGCATATGTGTCCAAGTTTCTCTAGGACAGTCCTCATTCCTGGGAAGTGATCACCTGGGAAATGTTTTAAAAAGTTCAGTTCCTCATCTCTACATCATGAGGATTCTGATTAAACTGGCAACTTCAGCTATTTTGCTGTGTTGCTAAATTTCCCTCAGAAGTAGTTGTGCCACTTTACCACAGTTGGTATTATCAGACTTAAAATTTTTTGCCAGTTGGATTGTTTTAATTTGCTTTTCCATGACTACTAATGAAGTTAAGCATATTTCATGTTTATGAACTTGTTTGGATTTTTCTTTTGTGATTTAATTGCAGATCCAAGTAATCTGCTAATAGCTTTCTTTTCTGGATTCTAATCCTTCCTTAGTTATGTATCTGGCAAACAATATCTTTTCCAAATTATTATCTGTTGATGCACAGTTGTTTTTCATTTTAGTAAAATCAAACTCACTAGATCCTAAAGTTTGTGCTTTTGTGTCTTCTTTAGGAAATTCATCAACATATTGCTGTAAAAATGATTCATTTATGCTTATCTCTAGGTCTACAATGATTCATTCAATAAGTATTTATTGAGTGCCTGCTACCATATTTCATTGACGTTAAAGTCACATTTTTTTCTTTTTAATTTTTTTAATTTACTTTTTTGGGAGAGGAGATCATTAGGTTTCTTACTTATTTTTTTTGAGGAAGTTCTGGGGATTGAACCCAGGACCATGTGTGTAAGCATGCGCTCTATCACTTGAGCTATTCCCTCCTCCCAGGTCACATTTTTTTCTGATGTTAAAGTATATTTGTAATTGAAAGTGTCATGTAATTTAATTTTTAAATTTACTATGGAGCTTTCATTGATAGTTAACTACTTTGTTTATTTTGAATCACCAAGTCAAGGTCACTATTAGAAAATTTTTTTTGAAATGGTAGTTTAAAACTTTTAAGTTCCTTAATTTATTATTTTGTCCAGCAAGAATTTCACTGATAATTTTTTTATGTGTCAAGTATTATTCTAGGTATTGAGTATACACAGATGAGTAGGACATAATTTCTTGCCTTCAGGGAGTTCATAATTTAGTTGATTGACCTCCAAAGAAGGACAACAGTTCCACAACAGTTCACTGGGATTTAGGAAGAAAATAGGAGAACTTCTGTTTATTCTTAATCTATTATTTAATTTTTGTCTGCTTTATAACATTATAGAGTTGTACATGTATGCAATTTATTAAAATTAATATGCATGTATTATATACAATTGTTAGGATATGTGTTTAGATTGGATACAAAATCAAAAGAAAATTGCAGACCACTGGTCTTATGAATGAGAATGTGAATGTAAAGAAATAGTTATAATAGTACTTTCAGTATAGTATCAAAGATATATGAGAGATACAGAAATATATGAGAGGTACTAGAGAGTTTTCCAGCTTACCGTGGGTATAGTTGAGTCATTGAAACACGGAATTGCAGACAAAGGAAGTGACACAAATTAATTTTGAAGGATTGAGTCTTAGAGGTCAGGAATGTTGGATGGTTGTTAGTGTACTTGATGTGTGGTGAGATGTGAGACATAGCAGGAAATGAGAATGGATTGGTGGGTAGGCAGCCAGATTACTTGAACAAGGCATTTTAACTTAGTTCTGTACATAATAGGACACTATTGAAGGGTTTTAGTTATGGTGATGATATGATCATACCTTTATTGTTTTGAAGAACTCCACTGGTAGCGTAGATAGTGTTTTGAAGTGAGAAAGAACTCAAAACAGGGAGGCCTGTTCATCAGTAGTTACTGAGTGCTTCCTGTAGTCTGTTCTCAGTGATTCAACACCTATCTCTCAGGAACTTCCTTTATGATAGGCAGCAGAGATGTGAAGGTGAACTTACTTTCAATCTATTCTTGTTTTGGTGAGTTTATGTATATTTTAATGTGGAAAGTATCCAGGAGGGAATTTAGATTACTTACCTATTTTTAAACAGTTACTAGACTTTTAATTTTATTTCTTAAAAAAAAAATAAGAGGGCTTTCTTGTTTCACTTTAATTTTATAGGGGTCTGAATTCATCTAATAAATAAGCCTCACATTTTAGGTTTTCAACCTTGTTAATGACATAGGTGACATGGAAAAGATTGTGCATGGACTGTGTGGTTATTTACTAACTAGCATTTCCTCGATAAATACCCTTTACAAACAGTTGTATGTCTTTATGTAAAGGGAACATTTTCTGCCTCATACCGAGCTTTTGCTCACTTTGTCTTGCTCTTTATTCTTTGCCAAGTATCAAAATTGTCATGCTTCCAAAGCTGAGAAAAAGTCATCCTTGAGGCATATTTATTGTTCACAGATTAAGCAAATGTTACCACCCCTTTGTAAACATTAGGTTGGGTAAATGTTGGGTTGAGTAATATAGATTAGAGAAGAGGAAGAAGACAGAAAAGATGGGGAAAATACATGGAAGGGTATCCAGTTGTAGGGTAAAGAAGAGGTTACTTGATATGCTATTGAGGTGAAGCTGCTAACCTGGACCATTAATGTCACCCAGATGATGTGTTATAGCTATATTTGTATATACTATTGGGAGAGGGCAAGCCCCTACCCTCAACTCATACAAAAGCATACATGTGCTTTTTATGTCATGGTTCAAACCATATATATGCTGTATATGTATATCATAATGTATATACTGTATATATACATATGGGGGAGAAGAGAACTTTCTCTATAACTGTGTAATTAAATATATTACATAAACCTTGTTCTATATTAGTTTTCGGAGTTTGAGAATGTATTTGTCTAATAGATATCTTCTGCTTCTTGATGCCTGTGAAGTGTTAACACTTTAAACAACAAAAAATATCATAGGTGACTTTGTTGCTTATTTTTGTGTATTGTTTCCTTGTACTTGCCTGAACTACATGAATCTTAGGGTTTAGTTGTTTTTTTTTTTTACTGGAGGTACTGGGGACTGAACCTAGGACCTTGTGCATGCTATACATGCACTCTACCACTACTGAGCTATACCTACCCCCCTGGATTTTAGTTTTCATTAGAGGATTACTAATTCATAAAAATAATAAAAATGATTAGCGAATATATTAACACTTTAATTCAGATGTGAAAACTTTGGATCAGTTATCAGGGCTGGCATGTGTGGTTGTGCAGGCTTTGTACTGGGCAGCTCCAAAAGATGCTATTTACATAGACTGCTATGTACAGTGTGACAGCTTTGATAATTACGCTGAGAAAATAGTTTTTAGTGTTGAAATTTAAATAATTGTTTTGTTTAATTCAGGCACAGCCGGTTGGAGATTGTGATTTTAATATTCGTCTACAGTGTATAGAACGAGAAATAATAAATCCTCGACATGAAAAAATGAAGTCGGGGCTCATTGACAAAACACAGGAACCATTTAGCGTCAGAAATAAGCCATTTTTTGACATCCATGCTTCAAGAAAGGTAAAGTTTTCTAATTAGCACTTCACAATGTATCAGAATTCAGCTTGCAAAAGGATTATGAATGACATTTTGCTGCCCTCTTGTCTTGGTTTTTCCAGAAATTACTTGAATTGAATATAGTGCTATTTTGGACAAATATGAATAATTCCCTGATCTGCTCTTTAGTAAGGCTTTTTTTTTTTAATTGAAGTATAGTTGATTTACAATGTTGTGTTAGTTTCAGGTAGTACAGCAAAGTGATTTTTGTATGTGTGTGTGTAAACACACATGTGTGTATATGTGTATGTATATAGATGAGTGTATATATGTATGTATATGTGTATATATGTGTGTGTATATATATTCTTTTTCAGATTCTTTTCCATTATAGGTTATTACAAGATATTGAATATAGTTCCCTGTATTATACGTTAGGTCCTTGTTTATCTGTTTTATTTTAGTAAGATTCTTAGTGGTGGAAACATAAACTGGGTTGCTTTCTTATTTCTCATAATAGTTTTTGATTCATGGCTGTTGGTTCATATTATGTTTTTTAAAAAGCTGTAAACAATATAGAATTATATAGAGTGAAAATCACCTATTAGGCCTTCTAAAGGTCAATAGTGTTTGGTACATAGTCTTATTTAAACAATTAATTTACATATATATATACACACACATACATATACATGGAAGGTCTTTTATTTATCTTTGTTGTTTTGACACTTAAAATGCATCATGCTAAATATTATTATTTAGTATGGGACTTACTATTTCACTTAACAATATGACTTGGAGATATTTCCATGTCCTGCAAAGAGATTTGCTACCATTTTTTAACTGCTGCATTGTATTTGACAGTAAAGATGTACCACCATGGAATTATTATGTTTTGGAGGAGGGGTGGTTATGATTGAATAATACAGGAGATAAAGCAACATAAACAATTACAAAAGTTTTAAACTTTTTTCTAGTATAATCTCACATGTTAGATGATGTAAGTTTTTGTTGTATTTTAACTGCTTCTGCTCAAGTCCACTCAATTTGGTATTAGCTCTTGGATATAATTTTAGCAGTAATCTCAGCACTGTTGAATGCCTATCTTTTTTTGTCTACCAAGTTATCCTTCTACTTTCTTTAATATTTTGCATAAATGCCTTCTTGGCATGCGACTGGTGCCATGGTCTTCCCACAGTTCACTGTTTGCCTTTTGTGTTTGTTTTGGCAGCAGGAATATTACAGGGGTGCCTACAAGAGCCTGTGCACTCCTCTGCCCTGCCCAGTCGGTGGGGTGAGGATAATGTTAATACTTAAAATGGGCTACACCCTTAGTGGAAATCTGCTATTGGAGCTATGTACTCTCATAGAAATATTTTCTAAATTATTATACAGTGTCAACGTTGGGGAGAAGCCAAATTGTTTCAGTTTGCATTTGTTTTAAAAAAAATGAATTTGACAGCTTGTGTTGTCATAATTTAAAGTTCAGCATTTAAGAAACTGTGTCTTGGTGTAGTTTTATTAGTTTAACTCAGTGCTACTTAGAAATGCTTAGAAAACTGTCCTTAAGGGAGTTAAAGTGGTTATGTAGAGCAACTCTTCATGTAGTCTTTCACTAGAAAAACGTGATGCTCTTACTTTTTTTCCTTTATGCTTATATAATCCCCCCTTTGAAATCATCATTGGATATTCTTTTTTTTTAAGCAGTTCTAATATTTGGAATTGTAAATATAGATTCCCTTTTCCCACCTTTTCACTTTTTACCCTTATTTTTTGTTTTCAATTTCTCTTCCCAAAGTATAAAGCTGTAGAATACAGAGGGGGAAGCACATTGTATTGCAGAGACGGTCTAAAGGGTAAGACATGGTAACACCAGTTATAGAATAGCAGCTACACTTGACAGGTTGTTGCTGTAGAGATTAATGTATGAAAAAAACTAAAGAAAGATAAAACTTGAGTCCTGCAACCTTATTATGTTTATCTTTGCCAATGGGAGTTGTGAAATAGTGATATTACAAATGATAAAACATTTGTTAGGGAAGTATGTATCATTTTTATGAAGAAGGCTAGTTTTTTTTTTCCAGTTAATTTTTTAAACATTTTTTTATTGAGTTATAGTCATTTTACAATGTTGTGTTAAATTCCAGTGTAGAGCACAATTTTTCAGTTATACATGAACATACATATATTCATTGTCACTTTTTTTTCCGCTGTGAGCTACCACAAGGTCTTGTATATATTTCCCTGTGCTATATGGTATAATCTTGTTTATCTATTCTACATGTGCCTGTCAGTATTTATAAATTTTGAAATCCCATTCTGTCCCTTCCCACCCCCCGTCCCCTTGGCAACCACAAGTTTGTATTCTATGTCTATGAGTCTGTTTCTGTTTTGTATTTATTTGTGTATTTATTTATTTTTTAAGATTCCTCATATGAGCAATCTCATATGGTGTTTTTCTTTCTCTTTCTGGCTTACTTCACTTAGAATGACATTCTCCAGGAACATCCATGTTGCTGCAAATGGCATTATGTTGTCGTTTTTTATGGCTGAATAGTATTCCATTGTATAAATATACCACATCTTCTTTATCCAGTCATCTGTTGATGGACAGTTAGGCTGTTTCCATGTCTTGGCTATTGTAAATAGTGCTGCTATGAACATTGGGGTGCAGGTAACTTTTTGAAGTAGGGCTCCTTCTGGATATATGCCTTGGAGCAGGATTCCTGGGTCATATGGTAAGTCTATTCCTAGTCTTTTGAGGAATCTCCATACTGTTTTCCACAGTGGCTGCACCAAACTGCATTCCCACCGGCAGTGTAGGAGGGTTCTCTTTTCTCCACAGCCTCTCCAGCATTTGTCATTTGTGGACTTTTGAATGACGGCCATTCTGACTGGTGTGAGGTGATACCTCATTGTAGTTTTGATTTGCATTTCTCTGATAATTAGTGATATTGAACATTTTTTTATGTGCCTATTGATCATTTGTATTTCTTCCTTGAAGAATTGCTTATTTAGGTCTTCTGCCCATTTTTGGATTGGGTTGTTTGGTTTTTTCTTATTAAGTCATTTGAGCTGCTTATATATTCTGGAGATCAAGCCTTTGTCAGTTTAATTTGCAAAAATTTTCTCCCATTCCGTAGGTTTTCTTCTTGTTTTATTTCTGGTTTCCTTTGCTGTGCAGAAGCTTGTAAGTTTCATTAGGTCTCACTTGTTTATTCTTGCTTTTATTTCTATTGCTTGTGTAGACTGCCCTAGGAGGACATTTTTGAGATGTATGTCAGATAATGTTTTGCCTATATTTTCTTCTAGGAGGTGTATTGTATCTTGTCTTATGTTTAAGTCTTTGATCCATTTTGAGTTTATTTTTGTGTATGGTGTAAGGGAGTGTTTTGGCTTCATTGATTTAGAAGAAGGCTAGTTTTTATATAGTTTTAAATAAAATCTACAACCATGAAAATGCACTTTTTGGTAGAAAATAATAGAATTTCATTTCTGTCTATAAAATCTTGAAGATAACTTTGATTTTAGGACTTTATTAACATAGCTCTTTAAACAAGCTCTTCATTTTGTCTAATTTGATCTGTCATAGTAGTGAAGGGATAATGAGTTGTTCAATTTTTAACTTAATATACATGCATAGATGTTAGAATGCAGCATCCTAAATGTAATAACAAGTAGCAATTTCTTAAATTATAATTTTATTTGCATTTACCATTTGAAGGCTAATTAAAAAAGAATTGTTTGAATCGATTAAATATGGTTAACAAAATTTTAAAGTCAGACAGTAGATAGTTTTCTATGTATCATCTTCTCAGAAGAGTTATCAACCATTTCTTTATGTACGTGTAAGCAAATACATTTATTTATATTCTTACCACTCTTAACCCAAAAGGCAATTTGTTTTTTATTTATTTATTTTTTTATTTAAGTATAGTCAGTTTTTAATGTTGTATCAATTTCTGGTGTACAGCATAATCGTTCAGTCATACATATACATACATATATTCATTTTCATATTCTTTTTCATTATAGGTTACTACAACAAGAGGTGATTCTTAACACCCTTTTCTGTACTTTGCCTTTTTTTTTTTTAAGTTAACAATTTGAGTCCCCTGGCCTCAGTATTGGTACATATGGATTGCCTTCAGTATTTTTTTTTTGTAGATGCACAGATTTCCATCTTATCAGTGTACCATAATTTATTTAACTCTTCCATAGTCATAGACATTTGCATTGTTTTAGTCTGTTGATAGGTTATCGTTTGTTTGTTTTGCATATGGATATCCAGTTGTTTCCGCACCAGGTATTGAAGAGATGGTTTTTTTTTTCATTGAATTTCTTTTGCATCTTTATAAAAAATAAGTTGTGATGCATGTCTAGGTCTACTGCTAGATGCTGTCTTCTATGCTTTTGATTTAGTTGTCTGTCTTTGAGGTAGTACTATATTGTCTTGATTACTTTTATTTATAATAAATCTTGAAATCAGATAGAATTAATCTTCCAGCTTTGTACTTCTTCTTTGAAGTTGTTTGGCTATTGTAGGCCTTTGCATTTTCATTGAACTCTCTTACTGCATTTTGTCATTGTTTGTAATAATTTTTCAGTTGATTCTCTTTGATTTTCTGGGTGTTCAGTCATAGTAAGTGTAAATTGACAGTTTTATTCTTTAGTTTTTTTCATATGTTAATTTTTGTCTTGTCTAATTCAGTTACACGTAAGTACAATTTTAAATTGTAGTAATAGTTATTGGGATCCTTGACTTGTTCCTGATTTGAGTGAGAATGCTTCTAGTGTTTCTTTATTGTATGTTGTCTTTGAGTCTGATATCTACTTTATCAGGTTCAACAAATGTAGGTTTGGTTCTGTTTTACTGAGTCATTTTACTTTTAATCAAGAATAGGTTTTCAGTGTTGTCAAATAGCTTTTTATCTACTGTAGATATAATACTTTTTTTTCTTGCTTAAATCTTTATTTTATGAATTAAATGAAAATATATCCTAATACCAAGGCTTTCTTTTGTTCCTGGGGTAAGCCCTACTTAGTGTTAATATGTTATTGCTATTATTAATTTATTTTTTTGAAAAGCCTTTTTTTTTTTAGAGCAGTTTTAGGTTCACAACAAAATTGAAAGGAAGGTACAGAGACTTCTCATACTTACTGCCACCACGTGTGCATAGTCTTCTTCTTTGGTAAATTCCTCAATTTTACTTTAATATGATTAAGCCTAAACTTGAATTATTTCCCATTTGCAAAGATCTGTTTCTGCTAAGTTATTTCTACTAAGTTGTCTTTCTTCGTTTCCTGTTCATTTGCTTCTCTCAACTCCATGTTTTTCCCTTGGGGGTAGTTAATTATGTTCCCTGCAGGGTTGAACAAAGTTAGGATTTAGTCAAAGAACATGCAAGAAATTGATCTTGAGTGATTTTAGGAAATTGTGCTTGATTAAAAAAAATATGCAAGACTCCACCCTTCTTTTTCATCTCACACACTCAAATTAAAAAAAAAGAAAAGAAAAGAAGAAAGGCCTAATAATGTCTTAAAAGTTTCTAACAATAAACTTGTTTTTCTCTGCTTGGAGTCCTTTTCCTTTCTCATGTCCATCCAGTTTGACTGCTTTATTAAAATTCTGTGGAAAATATTTTTACAATGATTTGTTTGTTGCTATGTTGAAAGTAAAATATTTGCTCTGTAGGATGAATGAGTAATAAATGTGAAGATCTCCTTTCTAATTGTTGAGTAGATTAAATAGAAAATTAAAAAAGCCTCTTTTTTTTTTTACTACATTTAATTTTTCAAGGGCATGTACTCGTCTACTTTAATAAGAATTTTATAAATATTCATATTTTTCTTGCATAGTTTGCTAGATAGGAAATTTAGGTTTTTATGTGTATTTATGTATTTCATTTGGCATTCAGATTTATTTTCTAGGTATTGCCTTACTTTTCTTTCTTTTCTTGTTTTATCCTTAAATATAAATTTATAGTTCTTAAGTGTTTGTCTAAGGCCAGTAGTTCATAAAGAATATCTAGCCATAAGGTTTGTTATTTGTATGTACAAGTGTTATATGACTTTATCAGTGTCGTATTGTTTGCATCTTAGTAAGAGGAAAAAGTACCTTTGAGAGTTTGTTTTTGCAACTGTGGTTGAAGAGAAGAATCTCTGGATTTGAAGATCTGTTCTTCACACATAGAGGTTTTCAATGATTATGCCTAATTTTTTATGTAATTACAGATACAATGGTGAAACTATTTTGGTTTAAAGGCAGACACAAGAGAAAATGAGGATAACTATGTATTCTCATATTTCTGGCGTTCAGTTTTGTATTATCTAGTCTATTAATGTCATTCATCACTGAAATTGAATATGGCCGATGGATCTTTTTAGTCTCATTCATTTACCATTTCAGAGGAGAATTTAAGAAAATCACAGTAATGCATAGTAAAGCGAATTCTTAATTGCTTTATAGTGAGCCTCAAGATTTATTGTCTGAGGAGACTTCTGGTGCAGTAAATCTTGTTCACTGAAACATGAAGAATCATTATATCTGGTACCAAATATATTTTAAATATTTCTATGGACTCAGTTGTAACGTGAGGAAATTTCTGAATGTTCAATATCACAGCTTAAATAATTTGTTTTTATTATTAGCATTAAGAAAATATGTATTAGTAGATTCAGAAGAAAAAAAAAGATTATTGGCCACTAAAGTGATTAGGAGGCATTTTTTTCCCTAAAGAATCTAGTAGATTAATTGTTCTAACCAACTGTGGTTGTGACTTTACTGTAGGTTAACAAAGGCACAGGATTGACTTATTGCACAAATGTCTTCAAATCAGTTGAACGCTTTTTCTTTTTTTAAAGTGTGTGGCTCTCAACAGTGTGAGCCAATACTTTGGTATTAGTATCTGAGCTAGTAGTTTTATTAGGATTTTAAAGCAAAAGACAGAAGTTAAATAATAGCTTTTGCTCTTTCCTGTTGCATAGAAAATTAAGTGAACCTTCTGTCATTGTGGAACTGATAGAGGATACTTCATCCTAGCATGTGAGTTTAAAAGTAACTTTTAAAAGTACATCTTGTTTTGTTTTAACTAAAGAAAAAAAGTTCACTACCCTCATCACTTTGCTGAAAGAGTAGATAATTAACAGTTTCAGACTTTCCTTAAACCCTGCAATATATATTTCAGTTCTCCCCCAAGTACTAAAAAGATGACTGTAAATTGGAGTGGAAACATGGTTGTGAAAATGTAATCTTTTGGAGTGGATTAGGAAAACCAGGGACATATCTTTTTTTTTTTTTTTTTTGTAAATGGATGTCTGGGGATTGAACCCAGGACCTCGTGCATGCTAAGCATGCACTTTACCACAGAACTATATCCCTCCTCACCAGGGACATAACATTTTTTAGTTGGATTGTATTTCTTAATTATTGAACACCCATCTTGTCATTTTTATACCCCAAATAGAGCCAGTCTTACCAAAAGTAAAATATAAAAACATGTCATTGTTGAAGGATTGCAATAAAATTTTAAAATAATTTATAAAGTTGCTAGGAAAATGGATCTAGGATTTCTCATTTTAGGTGCTTTACTTCTTATTGCAGCAGTAAATATATTTGAATATGTATTGTATAATGTTTAGTCATACAATATTTAGTCTGTGGGTGATGATTTCACAGGATGCACGCAAATCATTGGAGAACCTGATTTGATTGTAGAGTCACAGATTAACTACTCCTAATATGTGGCATAATCCTGTTATCTAGTTAATTGGGTGTGATTTTACAAATACTAAGTCGATTTAGAGAAGCCTTAAACTCATCAGTGACAGCATTCTTGCTAAGGCTTGAGATACTGAGGACAGATGCATGAGAACAAATTGTAAAGCACAGGTGTGATTCTAGTGCCTAGAAATCTTCCTTGACTTGTGGTGGGGTTACAGTGTGGTAAACCCACTGTACATTGAAAATATCAGGAGGAAAAAATACGTTTAATACACCTAACCTACCAAACATCATAGCTTAGCCTAGCCTACCTTAAACGTGCTTAGAATTACAGATTAGCTTGCATTTGGACAAAATCATGTAACACAAAGCCTATTTTGTAATAGAATGTTGAATAGTTCATGTAATTTATTAAAAACTGTTTAAAAGGTGAAAAGACAGAATGGTTGTATGGGTACATGATGGTTGTAAGTATCTAAGTTGTGTACCTTCATGATTACATGGCTGACTGGGAGCTGTAGCTAGTTGCCACTGCCAGCATCACAGGAGAGTACATACCACATTTTGATGTCTTGGGAAAAGGGAAGAAGATCAAAATTCAGAATCTGAAGTACTGTTTCTACTAAACGTGTATCACTTTGCACCACTGCGAAGTCAAAGTATAAGTAGAATCATTATAAGTTGGGGATTGTATTTCGTTCTGCAGCTTTAAGTAATGAAGTTTCAGGTTATCAGAGAACCCTATTGTTCACACAGAACTGTGTTTTTTGTACCTCATTTTACCAAATAAGATGCTATTAGTTATAAGATTATGCCCTTATTTTACGTACTGCTGAATTAGAGCGACCTCTACCAATTAAATTGGATATGTCATCAATTGTAAGATATATCCTGTTTTCAGAGATGTGAAAAAAATGTGGGCTGTGAAATAGGCAAGTATATCTTTCCTGATAGAGAGAAGGACTCTATTTTCTCCGTGCTAGCTCATAAAATTGGTTCAAATAAACTAAGTATTTGAATAGATTAGGCTGAGATCAGAGCATCTATTGTTTTTCTCTTGTTTTCCACCAGTGTGTGCCATTATGCCATCAGTCTTGCTCACTTTGTTAAACATGTGTGCTGGGTTCACAGTGGGGTGGAAGATAGAGGGATATTTAAATGAAGTTTCTATGAACACATGGAATATGGCAATCATAAGTGTGATGTGCAAAGGAAACATTTAAGAGCAGTGGTCATAATCAGAAAGAACAGTATTGTATAGTCAGTGTTTTCTGGGAAGCAGTAGTGTACTATTATGAAAGAAGATCAGTATAGAATATAGTTGACCCTTGAATTACACAAGGATTAATGGTTCCCACTCTCCACAGAGTCAAATTCCAGTATAACATCACAATTGGCTAGCCCTCTGTATTCGCGGTTCTCCATCCTTGGATTCAACCAATTATGGGTTGTGTAGTACTGTAGTATGTATTTATTGAAAAAAAATCTGCATGTAAGTAGACCCTCAGGATGGTGGCACATGTGGAGAAGACCATGACTCACACGTTAAAGTCTGTGTTGTGAGTTTGATAGATGTCATTGAAAAATTAGGGTTAGAGTAGCTGGTGGATATGACCAGAGGATTGGGACTCTTTGTATGAAAGTAAAAGGTAAATTCTTGGAAATAATTTTAAATTGCTATGAGATTCTACCATCTGGATGGGGGTTGGGCGTGTGTTTATTAGTTGCATGAGGTCATTAAGCACTCCCTTTAGGATTTGCTCCTTTTATTCTTTCTTCTTGGAGCTTTTTAATCCATGAGCCCTATTTTGCCTTCTCTGTTATGGTGTCTTAGTGTAATAGACTCTTCCTACTTGAAACTTTTTTCTTAATGCCCTTCTCTTCTCTGTAGTTCATTTGAAATGCTAAGAAGTCATTGTAGGAAAAAAAGATGATTTCTGTTACCTCCTTTATCATCTGAATGTTTGTAAAAAATATACTTTTGGAGGATACTTAAAGTGGAGAAGAACAGTACTCTAAATATTAAATAATTTGCTCTAGTTCATAGGTGTTATAATAACAGCTGTATATTTCTGAATTAAAATCTTGCCATGAATTAAAATTTGCCAGGTCTGTTGAATTATAAACCAAAAGAAAATAGGTTGATGACTTTAAAGGAATAGGATAATTATCTTTATTGAATGCATTATTGTGGATATAATTTTACTCATTTACAAATTAACAGAAGTCTACTATTCTTCTATTTACTATGAACCTGAAAAGGAAAAGAAAATGTCTAGTCACATAAATGGTTTTGGAGATCTAAACAGGATTCTCTTTAGAAAGAACAATTAAACTTTGCAAAATTATATTTGTTACTGATTTGAGCAGAGGCTAACTTAATTTTATTAAAGTTATTCTCAGTATTTATTTACCCAAATTATTTTTTCCTGTTGATTAAGTTTTTTGCAGCAAACATTTTTAAACTGTGTTATCATACACAATTAATTGGTTGCTAATTTCACAGCCTTATTTTGTCAGTAAATGTGCATTAATCTTTAGGATGACTAGTTTTGGTTCCATATGGATGAAATAAAGTTAAGTTATGCTTCTGGTTAACCTGACACCTTGAGCTTATGTTCTTAATCTGTTGACTTTTTTTTTATGATAGTATATTTGACTGTGTTTTTAGGTGCTTAAAATACAGGGACAATTAGACATGATCCTTAACCTCACAGAGGTTACATTTGAATAGAGGAAATTAAATTGTTGAATCATCTTACCTCTGAACAGATAGAATGTTTTAAATCTGAAGGCAGTGGGGGCACAGGTTGGGGAGATAGACTTGGGTGGTGAAGGAGGTGTAGTGATAGGATGAGTTAGGTATTGTTTATGTTGAAGAGGGAGAGGGGGAAGAGAGAGAGAGAGAGAGAATGTGTGTGTTTTAAACAACTAGAAGAAAAAAAAATATGGCTACCCATTACTTTTGATGAAATGACCAGAAAAACCAAACTGTAAAAGAGCCAAGAATGTAGCTTTTTGTCCGGTTGATATGTATGAGGTGAGATAACTGTACTAAATCCAAATGTGTGGCATGAGGAGGTTCAGAATACCTGTACATTATTTTTGGTGTCAGAGAAGACAGGAATTTCAGTGAAAGCCTTATATATGTTTAGGATTCCTTTTAGGCATATTAGACCAGAGTTGTTCATGCTGTAGACTGTGTGACCTCTGTATTCTTGGGGGAGACAACAGAGTCTCCCCCAACCTGTCCTGTGGGCTTCTCCCTTTCCCCCATCATTTAGACTGATTTCATCCAGGAAAAAAAAATGAAATTTTAAATACTCATCTTATCTGGGTCACCTTTTCTAAAGTTGGTGTATTGTAATTCAGTGTTTTATCAAGATATAATTAGAGTAGATTTGATCACTAATTCTAGTAGACTCCCCCCAATTTTTTTGAATGGTATTTTCAAGTAGAGTCTTGAATGACTCATAGTTTTATATATTTTAGAACAAAAGTAATATGTCCAGAATGATGATATTGTTGGTTTAAGTGCATTGCTTTCCAGTACCTACAATTTACTTTGCTTAGTCTTACCTCTGAAACCTATTATTTTGTGTCAAATACCCCATCATAAGCTGTGGGTTTCTTCTACCAGTTCAATCCATTCCCTTTTCTCATTCACAAGGATTTTCATTTCTTTCCCTAGTTTTATCCTTTGCCTTTTTTTTTTTTTTTTTTTTTTGTATGTCCTTACAATTCCTTAGCTTAGGCTAGGAACTGTGAGTACACATTGATGTCCACATACACTGTATACACATGTGTGCTCCTTATGAGAGGAAGAGTATGGCTCACTAAGCTGTAGTAAGATGGGACCTTTCTAGGAGAGAGTATGTAGGTAGATGCATAGAAGAGAACTAATAAGAGCTTCAAGTTGGACATAGGAGGCTAATGACAATATAATTAGTGAACGCAAGTATTTAAAGGTGTCATATAAAATTCTAGTGAACCATGTGGTTTCTTTGCTGCATTGAATTGTTGATAAATGAGTAATAGTAAGTGCAGTCATTTGACTGTAACAGAGGTACATTTTGCTGTTTTGTTTATGAAGTGTTTTATACAGTTGTCTAGATATAAATCTTAGGTATATGCTTTGGAACTTTCTCTGCTAGCTTAACATTGATATAAAGAATAAAGGGAATGTTTATGCTTTTTATATTGTGGAAACGAAGTTTACTTCTTAACATCTTATTCCATTTTTCTGGTACTTTACTGGGCTATGAAGCAGATTTAGTTTACAGATAAATGCCATTTGGTATCGCAGTATGGGTTGTCCTCATCCAGAGATATTCAGTGTCTATTAAAGGTCTCCTCTGTGGTGGCTAACTGGGTCACTTTACCCATTACCTGACAGGGCAACTATGACATCATTCTGCAGTCTGCCACTTCTTGAAGAGCCTCTTGGCAATAATGCCCAACAGGGGAAGTCATTTGCTTTCCTGCTGAGGGGGTATGACTTTGAGGACAGTTTAAATTGCATCAACTACAGAAATACAGTGACCAAAATTTATTGTAATGATTTCAGGCCAGCTACATAGTCCCCACAAGACTGCCCTGACTTAGACACTGGCTGTAAGTTTGGGGGTCCCCAAGGCCACCTACACTTCAGATCTGCTGATTACATGGGGGAGAGGGTATAGCTCAAGTGATAGAGTGCATGCTTAGCACGCATGAGGTCCGGGTTCAATCGCCAGTACCGCCTCTAAAAATAAATAAACAAACCTAATTACCTCCCCCTGAGCCCCCCCTCCCCCCTGAATTAAGAGCTGCTGGTTACAAATTCTAGGGTCCCCAGGGTCTCTCTCAGGTTTGATAGATTACTAGAAGGACTCACAGAACTCAAAAAAGCACTATGGTTATGATTACAGTTTTACTGTAACAAAAGGATACAAATTAAATCCAGCAAAAGGAAGAGCCTAAGCCGAGTACTGCAAAATCTGGGAGTGGCCCAATTGCAGAGCTTCTCTTTGTCTTCTCTGGGGAGTCATGGGTGGTGTTACCTGCTCCTGGCTAAGACCTGTGACAGTGCTCAGAGTGTTGCCAACCAGGAAAGCTCATCTGAGCCTTTGGTGTCCAGAGTTTATGTTGTGGTTCAATCACACACCACCGGCATGGCTGACCTTTAGTGAGCCTTCAGTCCCTCCCAGGGGTTCGGGCTGATTCATTTAGTCTCCAGTTCCTCTGGAGGTCAGAACTGACACGGCATGTTCCAAACCCTCATCAAAAATCATACTGTTAGACTTTCCGGTGGCAAACCCTTCAGGCAAGCAAAGATACTTTCATCAGGCAGGACATTCCAAGGGTCTAGAGACCATCTCCCAGTAGCGGGGGGCAAAGGTCAGATCTCTCTTTGGGTAAAGTTAATTCTTCAGTACATACCTATGCAAACAGACAATGCATTTTTGAATGAGATAAATTGTTTTGCAATTTACCATATTGCTCTTTGTTCGAAGTCTCAAATTATATTTTACAAATAAATATGATTTCTCTTTATGCTCAAATTACAAATATTTAATTTCTTGTTTGGTTTCTTTATCTCTCTAATTTTTGTCCCTTTTATTCTGACATTCAGACCAGCCACCTATGTAGTTTATTTTTATTTTTATTGTGTCACTTACACAATAAAAATTTTATGGCTAAGTTTCCATTTTAGTCTTGTATTCCTTCCAAAAGTGCTTAATATTCTTCCAAAATTAGTAGGTCATGCTTTTCTACCCATGAAGGAAATATTCATTTATACTTCTTACCAGCAGCAATCTGGATAAACATTCTGGGAAGCATTTAGGAGAGGTTGCTCTGAGAAAAAAAACACAAAAAACACTTCAAAAACCAGGCTAAGGAAACTTGGACTGTAGGCAGTGAGGAACTTTCAAAGATTGTTACACGTGACTGTGATACAACAAATTGTTTTAGAAAGTTAGTTTTAGCAGTAGTGAGTAGAAGTAGTTTGGAGGGAAGAAGTTAACCTACAATCAAGACCAGTCAGGAGCCTGTTACTGTTGTCCCCACCGGAGATAATGAAAGTTACAAGGGATGGTTTGTGAGAAAGTTATTAACTATGAATGATGATTTTAGCTTTAAAAAAAAAACTTACCCCTTTAATAATCTGTGTATGCATTAAATCAACAGCTTTTAAACTTCTCTTAAGATTCTTTATGTTTTTATACAACTTGGAATAATACATTCCATATATTTTCTACCTGACCAAATCTTTTTTTTTTTTAAATGAAAAGTGAGTGTATGTATCTTTTTGAATTAATTCTTGTTTTGTGGTTGGCTTTATTCCTTTTGATAACTATGTAAGTTTAAAAAGCTAAAGCTCTAAACATTCTTAGAAACAATGAACAGTATATATATGTAAATTAGAAAATATGTGCAGTATATTGTGTTTAAGTATTTACATGCAATATATTGTATATGTGCAGTCAAATTGTAACAGTTCTACCTAGTAAAACTTAAAAATGAAAAAAAAAAAACAAATTTTTTGGGGGGATAATTAAGCTAACTTATTTATTTATATATTTTTAGAGGAAGTACTGGGGATTGAACCCAGGACCTTGTGTATGCTAAGCGAGTGCTCTGCCACTTGAGCTATACCCTCCCTGCTACCTGACCTATTCTTACTGGCTTTTTTTTTTTCAATCAGTCCTGTCACTGTGCTATTCCTTTTATATTTATATAGCACATGTTTATTGAAGTGAGAGCTTACTGTACACCAAATTACTGTAATAGATGCTGAGGATACAGCGATAATAAGATATAATTCCTGACCTCAAAAATCCCACAGCTCAATCTGGTAGTCAGACAATTAAAGAGGAAATCCTGTGATGGAGGGTAGCACTGGATGCTGTCAGGGTTTGTTGATGGAGTGTATAACCTAGACTAGAGATGGGGAGATTTCTGAGAATGTGACAATTTAGTTTAGAAAAGCTATCAAGAACGTGGACTCTGGAGCCAGAATGCTTTTAGACTTTAGTTCCTTGCTTTGTGTCCATGGGCATGTTCTAAGCTTTGCCATTAAAATGGGATAATGGTCCCTACTTCATAAGATTGTTATGAGGATATAATGAATTAATACAGTTATCTCTCAGTATCTGCAGGGGATTGGTTCCAGGACCCCAATGAATGCCAAAATCCGGATGCTTAAGTCCCTTATATAAAATGATGTCGTACCATTGGCCCTCTGTATCTGTGGGTTCCACATTTGTGGATATGGAGGGCCAGCTGTATAAAAATGTTTAAAGCAGTGCCTGGCATGCAGTGTCATATGTATTACCTCCTCCTTCTTGCTTCCTGTTCTCAACTTTTTTTTTCTTTTTCATGGATAATTAGTACTCAGTAAACATTTGAATAAAACTGTGAATGATAGATGAGATAATAATTACTTTTTTGTTCTGTCAGAAGTCTTTAAACATCTCTATTAAAAGCACTTAACTGTAAAATGACTTATTTTATGTGTACTTAGGTCCATATTAACCAGAAGTCATTAACTGGTAGGTCCCAGAAAGATTAAGCTCATATAAAACTTAAACAGTATTGAATTTGCTTGTTGATGAAGATGTGCTCTCCACTTTGTCATAGTTATCACAAGTCCCTGTTATCTTATACTCTGTCCAGTTCAAGTTCATGGCCTGGTACCTATACCCATTTGAGTTTGGGACCTCCTGACACTAGCCCTTCCAGGATAAAGATTGATTGATCTCTTTTAATTTTTTTTAACATTGTATTTTTTGTATTTTATTTATTTATTATTTAATTATTTTGTTTTGGCTAGGGGGAGAGGTAATTAGGTTTATTTATTTTTAGAGGAGGTACAGGGGATTGAACCCAGGACCTCATGCATACTAATCATGCACTCTACCACTTGAGCTATATATGCCCTCTCCCAATTTTTAAAAAATTTTTTAACATTTTATTTTTTGTATTTTATTTATTTATTATTGTGCTGATTGATATCTTTTAAATCTCAAGCACTTAATAGAGTGGCTGTCAATTATTGGCACTAAAGAAGTGTTTGTTGAGTGAATGATTGATGTCTCAATTATGAGATTAAAAAGAAAAATTAGAAATCTGGCAAAAAGAGCTTTGATTGTTCCATGAGGGTGAGGTGACTTCACTTATGTAGAATATGAGGGAATTTTGGTAGAAATAAGACTACCAACCACCAAAAAATAAGGAAAGTATATTTCCTAGAGAAATTTTGTTTTTAGATTTTCTAACTTGTCAAATAGGATTCACTAGAATTATTGTGCTTAATTTTAATTGCAGTAATATGGGTTAATGCAAGAGCCAATGTTAGTGTTCTAGAAGCATTTGCATTTTTATTAGCTAACTTCAGCGATATTGTTGTGTAGGTATCATTGGTTAAAAAAGAGAATCAAACCATTGTTTTTAAAAGAAGGTAATGATACTGGTTTGTAAGCAAGAAAGAGAGTTTTGTAGAATGATTTTTTGCTTATTAAAGGAATATGTAGAGGGTACAGAAGCATTGAATAATCTTAATCTAAACTAGGAGGTAGACTTTGGGAATGAAAAAACAAATAGTAATATCTAGGTAAGTGGAAGTTTCCATTTTGGGGGGATTGGTAAAACTAAACCTTGAACTTTAGGAGAATTATGAAAGCATGTTAAAAAAAAAACATCAGCAGATACAAGCTACTATGTTGAGTATTTTCAGACAGTCATTTGGGGCTATGTAGGGAATATCTGCTCAGAAAACATCTGGTATGAGTAGAAGAGTCCAGTATAGAAAGGTGGAGATAGTTAATTCTTTTCTTGTTTAAGAAAAGAATATTATTTTTCTATACTATGATGAATTGATTTTGCCCATTTCTATACCCAGTTACATTGCAGATTCATTTCCTTCTTCATTGTAGTCTTAAGCTATCATTTTGCTATTTCTAAAAGATTCCTTTCTATGCTTTGTAACTTTACAACTTCTCATGTTTCCAATTTCAAGCCCTTTTGTGTTATCTCTCTCTGCTTATGCATTTATAATGATTTGATTTCCAATTACTTCCTGGTTTATAGACATATAAAATATCAGTTCAGAGTCAAATCACCTGGTATAACCTTTGTCAGTTCCACCAGTCTTTGATCAGTGGAAAGTCACATGCCTTCTGTAGGATATTCAAGTGATGAGATTATGTTTATAGGTAAGCAAATGTAAACTTTTGTAAGTAAAACTTTATGAAATACTATCATGCTTTATTAATAACTATTTGATATATTATGTCTACTAGTTTACCTTTTATTCTAATTATATTCTAATTTTATGTGGTGGAAAATAATCAAGAAAATTGTAGTTCTGAAACAATGTATCCTAGGATCTTCAGATGAGATTGGGCATATTCAGGGTAGTATGGCCATAGACATCCTAGGATCTTTAGGGTAATTCACCACATGCTCCACTTTGAAGCTTCTCCAAGGTTTTGTAGTTAAGTATTTAAAAAGTGAGATATCTTTTAAAAAGTTTTGTTAGAGGTATTTTAAAAATGTCTTAGGTAATTTAAGTGTTTCTGTGTTTCTGAAGAAAGACTGATAAGGAGAAACGGCTAATTACATCATTGCATTTGATATTTTTACTGCTAAATTAAAATTAAGGTATTATTTAGGGATATCAGCCTAGGTTTATATTATCACTGGGTCCCTATCCCTAGTGCTAGGTGGGTTTCTAGCATTGGTAGGCAGTCAGGAAATATCTACCTAGTGAACACCAAATGAAATTTTATTTTTATTGAGATTTTATCATCCAACAAATTATCTAAGAAAAACTTAGCATTCTTACCTAAGAATATAAATGCAACTCATAAATAAGTTTTATTTAAAATATAGAAAGGGAAAGAAAGCAGACTAGCTTAAAAGTATAGGATATTCTATTTTGGAATATAATATCAGAGACAAAAGCATGCCAAAGTGAGTTTTAAAATGATCTGATATTTAAGTTATTAAAATAAAATTAACTTTTCAAGCCATACTATTTTAACTAAATGTATTGAGCCTCTTTTTGGCTTCTTGATAAGGATTCCTTCTACCCTAGAAACCGTGCCTAACTGAAACTCTTATCTCAAAGGCTGCTCATAGCACATCTTTGCTGAACAGAACTTTTCTATGTTTGGTTTGATCTGTTTATAACCCTGGGTTTCTATTTCTTTGAAAATTTCATTTCAATGACTTTCTTTTGACTTAGTCGTTTTCACGTTGACAACTTATCCTTGGCTATTATTCCTCCTTTAATATTTTAAATTCAGACATACTGCTTTCTAACCATAACTTCCATCTTTAAAAACTGATGAGATGCCTCATCAAGACATTTTATCAACTTCTTCACCATCTGTGAGCCATAGATGTGCTTTCTTCAGCTACGTCTGGGTTTTAGTCTTAGAGGGAGTGCTCTTCATTGCGAGCACAGTCTCAGCTCAAGTGTATTTTGTATCTTGTATCTTATATCTGCGATTCCTGAATTCCCCTTAGTTTCTTAAGGTGGAAGTTGTTTCATTGATTTGTAACCTTCTTTTCTAATTAGTAATTTAGTGCAATAAATTTTCCTGTAACAGACGTTAGTTGCATCCCTCATATTTATCTACTGTATTTTCATTTTCATTGTTTGAAATACTTTAACATTTTCCTTATGACTTCTTTTGATTCATGGTTTATATGAAAGTGTTATTAAGTTTCTAAACACTGGAGGATTTAGCAGATATCTTTCTCTTACTGATAATTAATTTAATTCATTATTGTCAGAGAGCATTCTATGACTCTCACCTATAAATGTGTTGTATGCACTTGGAAAAGAAGTGTTTTCTCTGTTGTTGAGTGGAGTGTTCTGTAAAGTGTCAACAAGTTCAGGTTGTTTCGATGTTGTTATAGTCTTCCATATTCTTACTGATTTTGTGTCTACGTGTGTTCTGTAAGTATTTTCAAGACGTCTTTTTACCCCTGCTCCTTGTATCATAGTTCTGTTCCACGTTGCCCCCACCCCTGACCTCCCTACTTTTTCCTTTTTGTATTTCATTTGGAAAAAGTGCTACAGTTTTTTGTTCTTCAAGTTCAGTGATGCTTTCCTTTGTTATATCCAGTCTCCTGATAAGCCCATTATTATCCTTCCCACTGATTGGCATTCTTTTTCTTTGATACTGTGTTTTGTATTTCTTGCATTTCCATTGTGTCATTTTTATAGTTTTCATCTCTTTGCTGAAATTCCACATTTGCTCATGCATGTTTTCCACCTTTTCCTTTAAAATATTAAGTTTATTTTAAAGACTTTGATAATTACAAAATGTGGGCCATCCTTGTGTCTTGTTCTATTGACCGCCTTAACTGTTGAATGCAGGTCTTTTTTTTGGTTTTACGTGTGTATGATAATTTTTTATTGGATGCTGGTCATTTTTTCCTGGTTGAACAGTAGAGACTGAGGTAAATACCGTTGTGCTTAGTACTAGGCATACCTCTCCTTTCAGTTTATTAAGCCTCATTTTGGGGTGGGGGAGGTTAGTGGTTGAAACAGTTTTGTTCTGTATTTGAGATGGGTTTGTATTGCTATATAGTTATCTTCAGGGCCCCAAAGCCTTCAGTAATCCTTAAGCAAATGACTTCTGTTGGTTGAGCTTATTGAGAGGCCTGTAGTGTGAAATGGGTTTTCCCAGTGTTCCTGCTTCACTTGGGCGCTGCTCACCTGTACCACGTGGTGGTCTGTTTTCATGCTGTTGTGTTCTCCCTCATATGTAATTGACAGTTTCTTGGCACTCAATGCCTGACTTGTGGGGACGGTGGAGTTTTCTTAGTTTTCCTCCTCAAGTCCTGGTATTAAGCAGAGCCTGAGCACCTCAGTCTCAGGGATGGGTTTCCCCTCAGTGGGCTGACCTTTCCCTCTTGGCAGCTGAATTTTGCCTTGCATGGGTAGGAAGTTTTGGCAGGAGCAAATTTTTCTGTTTTTTATCGACCTAATATCCATGGACCAAGGCTGTTTCTGGCCCCTTGTATAGCTACAGCCGACTTTATCCTCAGATGGCCTTTGCTTCATATCAGAAGGGTCTGTAAAGGGTTTTATGTCTGTTTGCAACTAAGATGAGGCTTTCTCATCTTTCCTGTCTTGCCCTCAGTCTTTCCTGTGAATCCGAGAAGCCTGGGGAATAGAGCTAGTAAACATGTTTGGATTTCTCTTGTGTTTGGGGCTTCCAGGGATTCTAAACTCGCCCACACTTGGTTTTTAAGAATTGGTCAAACTTTCAGTTTTTCTTTGTACTCACTTTTAGGGCTGCCATTTTTCCCTCTTATGCTTTCCCAAAGGCAATCAGTTCATGTGTCTCATCTTCCTTTGGAGGGGCTTGGGGTTCAGTTTACCTGGTTTACTGTAGACCTCAGCCCTCTAATGGCCTTAAGAAAAGCTATGTTTTTATAGATTATCTGCTTTTTAAAAATGTATTATCAGGTTAGAAGAGGCATTCTCTTGCCATATTTTACATTGCAAGAGTGGAACTTTCCATATAAAAAAGATTATACATCATGACCAAGTGGGGTTCATCCCAGGGACACAAGGCTGGTTCAACATACGCAAATCAATCAGTGTAATACATCACATCAACAAGAGAAAGGACAAAAACCACATGATCATCTCAATCGATGCAGAAAAAGCATTTGATAAAATTCAACACCCATTTATGATAAAAACTCTCACCAAAGTGGGTATAGAGGGAACATATCTCAACATAATAAAAGCTATATATGACAAACCTACAGCCAGCATAGTACTCAACGGTGAAAAACTCAAAAGCTTCCCACTAAAATCTGGGACAAGACAAGGATGCCCACTATCACCACTCCTATTCAACATAGTCCTGGAAGTCCTAGCCACAACAATCAGGCAAGAGAAAGAAATAAAAGGGATCCAAATTGGAAAAGAAGAGGTAAAAGTGTCATTATATGCTGATGACATGTTACTATATATAGAAAACCCTAAAAGGTCCACACAAAAGCTACTAGAGCTGATTGAAGAATTCAGCAAGGTAGCAGGTTACAAAATTAACATTCAAAAATCAGTTGCATTTCTTTACACTAACGATAAATCAACAGAAGAAGAAAGTAAAGAAACAATCCCCTTTAAAATAGCACCCAAAGTAATAAAATATCTGGGAATAAATCTAACCAAGGATGTGAAAGAATTATACACAGAAAACTATAAACCATTGATGAAGGAAATTAAAGAAGACTTTAAAAAATGGAAAGCTATTCCATGCTCTTGGATTGGAAGAATCAATATTGTTAAAATGGTCGCACTGCCCAAGGCAATCTACAGATTTAATGCAATCCCTATCCAATTACCCAGGACATATTTCACAGAACTAGAAAAAATCATAATAAAATTCATATGGAACCATCAAAGACCTAGAATTGCCAAAGCATTACTGAAGAGAAAGAAAGAGGCTGGAGGAATAACTCTCCCAGACTTCAGACAATACTATAGAGCTACAGTCATCAAGACAGCATGGTATTGGTACCAAAACAGACATATAGACCAATGGAACAGAATAGAGAGCTCAGAAATGAACCCACAAACTTTTGGTCAACTCATCTTTGACAAAGGAGGCAAGAATATACATTGGAATAAAGACAGTCTCTTCAGCAAATGGTGTTGGGAAAACTGGACAGCAGCATGTAAAACAATGAAGCTAGAACACTCCCTTACACCATATACAAAAATCAACTCAAAATGGATTAAAGACTTAAACATAAGACAAGATACAATAAACCTCCTGGAGGAAAACATAGGCAAAACATTATCTGACATACATTTAAAAAATTTTCTCCTAGAAGAAATAAAAGCAAGAATAAACAAATGGGACCTAATGAAACTTACAAGCTTCTACACAGCAAAGGAAACCAGAAATAAAACAAGAAGAAAACCTACGGAATGGGAGAAAATTTTTGCAAGTGAAACCGACAAAGGCTTGATCTCCAGAATATATAAGCAGCTGATACGACTCAATAAGAAAAAAATAAACAACCCAATCCAAAAATGGGCAGAAGACCTAAACAAGCAATTCTCCAAGGAAGACATACGAATGATCAAAAAGCGCATGAAAAAATGCTCAATATCACAAATTATCAGAGAAATGCAAATCAAAACTACAATGAGATATCACCTCACACCAGTCAGAATGGCCGTCATTCAAAAATCCACAAGTGACAAATGCTGGAGAGGCTGTGGAGAAAGGGGAACCCTCCTACACTGCTGGTGGGAATGCAGTTTGGTGCAGCCACTATGGAAAACAGTGTGGAGATTCCTCAAAAGACTAGGAATAGACTTACCATATGACCCAGGAATCCCACTCCTGGGCTTGTATCCAGAAGGAAATCTACTTCAGGATGACACCTGCACCCCAATGTTCATAGCAGCACTATTTACAATAGCCAAAACATGGAAACAGCCTAAATGTCCATCAACAGGTGACTGGATAAAGAAGCAGTGGTATATTTATACAATGGAATACTACTCAGCCATAAAAACCGACAACATAATGCCATTTGCAGCAACATGGATGCTCCTGGAGAATGTCATTCTAAGTGAAGTAAGCCAGAAAGAGAAAGAAAAATACCATATGAGATCACTCATATGTGGAATCTAAAAAACAAAAACAAAAACAAACAAACAAAAACAAAGCGTAAATAAAGGACAGAAATAGACTCACAGACAGAGAATACAGACTTGTGGTTACCAGGGGGGTGGAGGGTGGGAAGGGATAGACGGATTTCAAAATTGTAGAATAGACTACACTGTATAGCACAGGGAAATATACACAAAATGTTATGATAACTCACAGAGAAAAAAATGTGACAATGAGTGTGTATATGTCCATGAATAACTGAAAAATTGTGCTGAACAGTGGAATTTCACACAACATTGTAAAATGATTATAAATCATTAAAAAATGTTAAAAAAAAAGAGTGGAACTTTCCTGTAAACTAGTCTTTTAAAGATAAACTTAAAGGCATTAAGCACTTTACAATTATGAATATAGATCTAAGGAATGGGTGAGGAGGGAAAAAGCTTTGCTAATATTATTCAGTCAGTACTTGTAGCTTGTGATAACATCTGTAGTGACAGTCTCATGTATAATTTGAAGTATGCTGTAACTCAAAGACAGCAGTGAATATGATGGAAATGTGTTAAGTGACTAAGTATTGGCCCTAGTGATAAAGACACTGATATGTAAAGATGCTCATAACAAGTTTGGATAAATTTTCTTTCAGGAATTATAACTAGAAAAAAGCAATATTTAAAATTTAATGTGCTATTTTACATATCTGATTTCTAATCAGAATAAATAAATGAATTATAAATTAACAATTTTAGATTTTTCTCTTTATCCCCGTAAAGCCTTCCCTCCATCACAAGAATTTTACCTCCCTTTCTATGTATCTTATTCATATAGTACATGCTAAAGTACATTTAAAGTTTGTAAGTTTTAAATGATGATTGGAGGACCTATATATGTGGAAAGTTTCAGAAATCTTTGGGGCATTTGCTTCAGAGAGTCACAGACTTTCTTTGGTTATTTTCTCAATTTTAGTTAAAGTCTGATTGAAATCTGTTCTGAGTGATTTTAAATTTTTAAGCTGTCTGACTTGAAACTAGTTACTTAATTTCTCCAGGCCTCAGTTTACTTTTCTGGTGAAGTGAATAATGATATAAAATGCAAAATTATACATCTCATCAGGAGTTGTGTGTTTTGAATGATATACGGTAAGAACTCAGCACAACACCACCTTTTAGGTCTTTAACAAATGATACGTGGTATCATAAATATGGTAAGTCAAGAAAGAAATATTGTCTGGAGTAATCAACAAGGAATAAAAGTGAAAATAAGGAATATTTCTTCTTTTGACCTAAGAAGTTTCATAGTCCCTTAAATTCTCTGATTCTTAGAAAGTTAGAGTAAAATAAAAAATGAAATTACTTTCACTTCTGCAGCAGGTAGCATCATATTATCTAGAGTCTTGCCAGCACTGTACTTTATACTGTTTGTGCACACTTTATATCCAGGGATGGTCCAGTGTATGAATTAGAGAAGTTCGGTCTGAGAATGGAAAAGCTATATTTACTTGTCATAAATGATGTACCTACTATAAAAGAACAAATTGTTTAACCTTTTAGAAATTTTTTAAAAAGATGATTGTGCTATTTGGTTTTCATTGCATCATTCCTCAGCAGCAGGATTTGTGCTATGAATTTAACAGGTTACCTTTTCTTATGTGATGAATTACAAGAAGTATCAATGTTTTAAATTTTTTTCTTGTTTGAACCTTTACTCATCATTATTTCATTTAAAGAAATCAGTACTTTTAATCCGTATTGAATTTTTACTTAGGTAAATTTCCCCCTCAGATGGCTCAGTCATTTGAACCTATGAGCGAATTGGAGATCAATTTCAGATCTGCCCTGAAATTTCTGCCTATTTGGCTAAGCTCTAGATAGTGAGGCTTTAAGAGTCCCAATCTACAAGCTCCCCACTTGCTTAATGTCATAATAAGAGGAAAGAACAAAACAAAACAAAAAAGAAAACATCAAGAGCATTACAGTGAAAAAAATTGTAATAAAATATACATAGTATAAAATTGAGCACTTACCATCTTAAGCATGCATTTCAGTGGCAGTAAGTACATTCACATTGCTGTGCAGCCATTGACGTCATTTATCTCCAGGTCTTTTTCATCTTTCCAAACTGAAGCTCTGTACCCATCAAACACTAGAATATGATTGTGATCATAGATTGTGATTGGATAACACAGCATATCTGAAATTTTGGTGGCCATATTTGAATCCCAGGACCATCCTGAATGTTTGTCAGTTGGCCAGATGCTGGGTAACATGACATTGTTACCTGGCTCTGTGAAAGTATATTCTGTTCTTTTCCGTGAGATGCAGAAACCAGTGTTTAGGCCCTTAGTCAGTGATACACATATTCAATTCTTGAGAATAATAAAAATCTGTGAAAGAGAAGCATTTAAAACTATTTGTTCAGAAGTAATTAGACAGCATTGGGCCTGGAACTCCACTCTTCAGTAGATAGTGGCATTGAAAACACTGTTTGTATTTCATAATGTGTATTCCCTGCAATGCAATTTTTGCTTGAAAAAATATGAAAAAGACAAAAAATGAGACAGAAGTAGGGAAAAAAAAGAAAAGTTAAATTTTTTTTCTGCTTGAGGGTTTAGGGAAAACATAGATAATGCATTTTGGGGCAACAGTCCCCATGTCTGAGCTAGCTTGTGGTTACAGATTCTCAGAACATCCCCCACCCCTCCACCTATCCCAGGCAGGATACTCCACTCCTTCCTTTTTTGTATACGTTTATTTTTATTCTTTATTTATTACTCCCCAGAGTTTCTACATTCATTTTAGTCTTGACCTCTGTGTCTTCCTTCCTTTTATGCTGGCTCAGCTTCATGCATTTACAAATATGTTTTATAACTGGAAATTTGTACCTTTTGACCACTTTTGTAACATAAATAAGTACTAGGAATCTAATGTGCAACATGATTAATATAATTAATGCTCCTTATGTTATATATGAAAGTTGTTAAGAGAATAAATCCTGAGTTCTCATCACAAGGAAGAAACACGTATTTTAATTTTGTATCTATATGAGATGATGGATGTTCACTAAAGTACTGTGGAAATCATTTCAGGTATTTAAGTCAGATCATTATGCTGTACACCTTAAACTTACACAGTGCTGTGTGCTAATTATATCTTAACTGGAAGAAGAAAAAAATTTTTTTTTTCATTTGAGCTGAATTTAAACTCTTCTTTTAAAATTGAAGTACAGTCAGTGTGTCAATCTCTGGTGTACAGCACAATGTCCCAGTCATACATATACATACATATATTTGTTTTCATATAAAAATACGTTTTTAATATTTTATCCATCATTTTGTTTGTTGTAGTTTGGACTATCAGGATATCTAGCCTGCCGTGTGGAATGGAAATCTTCATATATTTTTAAAAAACTTAACAATATATTCACCTAGACCCCTCTGGTTCACCCCTCTCTCCCATTTTGTATTTCAGTTTTTAAAATTTATGTATTAAGAAGTTCTTAGAAAGCATACAAAAAATTAAAAAAACTTTTAAGGTGATTTATGTATTGATTATTGCCTTTCTAAAAGTATGTGTGTTTATTTTACAGCTACTTGAAGGAAATTTTGCCAAAGAAGTTAGCCATGAAATGGATGGACTCATTTTTCAGCCCATTGGAGTAAGTTCATTTGTCTGTGTGTGTGTGTGTGTGTGTGTGTATGTGTGTGTGCATGTGTGTGTTAAGTACATTTTCCTTAGATATATTTACTTAGGATTAATTACTGCTACAATCACTGCTTTTCTTAAAACAAATTGTTCATTATAAAATATTTCATATATACTAATTATAATAATAAAATGAACAGTTGTTTGCTTTTAACTTAGCTTAAGAAATTAGTATCACTGATCATAATTTTAAAGGAAGTTATTAGTCTTTTAATACAATTAGTTTTCTTACTGTTCTTGCAAAATGAATGTTACTTTGTTTCTTCACTAGAACTATACCAACAACCTTACATAAATGCTTATTCCTTTCTGTAGCCTAATATATCTTTAAGTATTACTGTTTTTAAAACCTCATTTTGCTATGGATGAGTAAAATTCAAAGAGTTATCAATACTTGAAGAAAGATACAATTCTTAGAGTATTTATTCCATGTCAGATTTCTGAAACTCACTGAAAAACTTTCACCAGCTTAATGGTCAAATTATGTATTTGGAGTAAGCTATGTTTTACTCTGGTAAAGTTTCTTACCCTCTGCACATAATTCGTTGCTGTGGGGAGCTCTCCTGTATGTAGCAGGAAGTTTTGCAGCATCCTTGGTCTATACTTCGTAAATGGTAGTATTACCTCTCCCTCTCACCCCTCCAGGTTGTGATAACCAAAAATATATACATTCACTGCTTTATTTCCCCTGAAGAGCAAATTTGCCTTCAGTTGAGAACCTGTGCTCAATAGGGCAGTGTTTCTTAAAACTGTGACCCGAGCTTTTTGCAGTGGCAGTATGGTAGCCAATGATGTTTATCCGAGGTGCAATTATTGCTAATTGAAAACTTTCCCAATACCCACCATGGTGCCTTGAAATATAGTCAGCGTTGGCAGTTTTTGACAGTCTCTATGGAGACTGAAAAAAAAAAAAAACCCCAATAGAAACAAAAAACAAAACTGTGGCCTGTGGACAAGGAACATTAGCACCACCCAGAAAGTTGTTATAAATGTCATTCACCCCAGACCTACTGATGACAAACTCTGGGAATGGAGTCCAGCAATTTGTGCTTTAACAAGCATCTCCAAGTGACTCTGATGCATGTTCAGATATGAGAACCACTGGTCTTATAGGAAAGAGATGTATTGCATGTGCCACACCTTGTCATATGCTGCATTTTACCTTCACTAACTATCCTTAGACATTAGGGTATGAGCTAGTTGTGAAGTTATATAGAGAGACATCAAACTGGGTACCTGGAGAAAAACTAATATTTTTGAACACTGTGTATTAAACACTATGTTACATATGCTTTACATGTATAGTAAAACTCTGCTATTATGCAAATTTACATGTAATGTGATATGTGATTGGCTCTTGTCTTCCTCCCAGCCCGTCATGCTAAACAGGTGGAGGGAACATCTTCTCTGGTCGAAGGGGGAGGAGATGGGCAAGTGTTAGAGGCTGGGGACAGAAATTGTAATAAGTGCTGTTTTAGGAAGAGAGAGTTAGTTAGATCTTTTAGTTCCAGTGTTTTCCAGGTCTAATCTCTGTGGGTTGAAAGAAATAAAATTTAATTATAACAGTAATTACAGTAAGTTTCATTGTGTTAAACTCATGGTTCAGACCCATGCATATATGAGATTTTGGTATGTGTAAGAGAAGTGGCCTTGTGATGTGTCTAGTGTAGTCAGTTGATTTATTAGTCTCTTCCCGTTCCAGTAACCGCACGTGTTAGTACAGTGACTCTGTAATTGACATCTGCTAAGGCAAGTCCCCCTGTTCTTTGCCAGGCTTTTCTTAAGTATTTGTGGGCATTTGGTTTAACACAAGTTTCAATCAGTTTGTCAGGTTACCCAAAAATTCTTCTTGGAAGTTTAATTGGAAATGCTTTGAATTTAGATTAATATGGAGAAAATCAGTGTGTTTAAAATGTTAAGTCATCTTCTCAATAAATAAGGTAGAGCTCTTATCAGGTCTTTTTCTGTTCTCTAATATAGTTTAAGTTTTTAATTGTTGTTGTTAGTCTAATTTCTAGATACTTATTATTTCCTGTTTTTATAGTAAACGGTATTTTTTAAAATTTGGTACTTCTACTGTACCTGCCACATTGTTGAGTGATTTATTTTGTTGATTCAACACTCTTGCTGAACAACCTTAGTTCTAATAATTGTCTAATTTTATATATTGGTCAGGACCTCTAGTACTGGCTTAAACATGACTCTCATTGGATGGAGGAGCAGGAGACATTTATACCTCAAAAGTTATATGACTAAATTTTCTCCATTAAGTATAGTTTTGGTAGATTTCTATTGGATACCTTTTATCATGTTAAGAAATTTTTGGTTTTAACAAAGATTTTACAGAGGTTTTTGTTTTTGTTTTCCAATCATAAGTAACAGGTTTTGGGAGTTAACAGATGTCTTTCCTGATCCATTGAAATTATCATGTCATATTCCATTTAATGAATTTCATGTAGTAAATTATAATGATTTTCTCATGTTGATCCATCCTTGCATTCTGGGAATTCTTAATAAGAGAGAATAAACTCTTACTCTTATTTTACTTTCCTAAAACCAATATATCTTCTACATGGAAGTTTAGACAGTTGCAATAGTTAAAATAGACTTTTTATGAATTTTATTAGTATCACTATTACATGACTGTGTATCTCTTAATTTTTTTTCTCCTGCCATCATTTCAATAGACTTTTCATGTTTAGATACTTTACTTCCTAGAATATTAAGATTATATGGTATGTGGAAAGGCTCTGAAAGGGTCACATTTTGTTCATCAGGGCACATGCCAGTTTCTTTTTAATTTAGTGTAACAGATACTTAAATTAGTGTATAACTGCAAAAGACTCACTTCATTAAGAAAAAATGATTCACAACTGCCTATTTTGGTAAAGTTTAATCGATGATACAGCACTATACTATACTGTACTACTGTTTAGTACTCCTTTTCAGTTTCCATGAAGTTTTAATGATTTCAGTCTTTATTTCTTGAAATGTTTCATTTGTAATTGTAATTTCTTATGATAAATTTTTGGCTAGTTTCTTATTTCTTAAAGGTACATTTTACCCACTTTAATTCTCTTAATTTTTACCACCAGTATTACATCTTTCATAGTGTTTGCAGTGTGCCCTTTAGTGGGAGGGAGTTCAGTGTTAGTGGATGAAATGGCATCTGGCTGTAAGAAGGATGTGGTTGGTACTAAGTTACATGTCTGTCCATTCTATTTAATCCAGTGATTCTTTTTGCATTCCTACTGTACTTGTGTTAAATCTTCTAAAGGGTATTCTGAGTATATGATATATTGACGCTGCCCTCCAGAACGGGCTTCATTTTAGCATGACTCCGTTCTGGGTAAGCAGGAGGCAATTTTCTCACTCATACACAGACTTTCATTATATTCAGCTTTGTAGCCTTTGTTATTTTTTCATGATTTTGCTTTTGCAATTCAGCCTGACTTTTCTGTTGTTACTGTGTCCTGACTTTAGGCCCCATCACAGGAGTGGTCTTGTGTATTCCATTTTCAAACTTTTGATTTGCCAAAGCCAGCGGTGAGACTGTACCTAGCTTCTGTGGAGAGATTTATGACTTTTCTACCTCTTATAAAAAGTGAAAATAAAAGTTTTCATTAAATAGATGATCTTTTTTTAAATTTAAGTATAGTCAGTTACAATGTGTCAATTTCTGGTATCCAGCACAATGTCCCAGTCATACATATACATATGTATATTTGTTTTCATATTCTTTTTCATTAAAGGTTATTACAGGATACTGTGCTATACAGAAGAAATTTGTTTATCTATTTTTGTATATAGTGGTTAACATTTGCAAATCTCAAACTCCCAAATTTATCCATTTCTACCCCTTTGCCTGAACCATAAGATTGTTTATGGTGTCTTGTGAGTCTGTTTCTTTTGTAGGTAAGTTTATTAGTGTCCTCTTTTTTCCTTCCCTTCCCTTCCCTTCCCTTCCCTTCCCTTCCCTTCCCTTCCCTTCCCTTCCCTTCCCTTCCCTCTTTTCTGTTTTCTGTTTTCTGTTTTCTCTTCTCTTCTCTTCTCTTCTCTTCTCTTCTCTTCTCTTCTCTTCTCTTTCTTCCTTTCTTCCTTTCTTTTTCTTTCCTTCTTCCTTTTTTTCTTTCTTTCTTTCTTATTCCACATATGAATGATATCATATGGTATATTTCTTTCTCTTTCTGGCTTACTTCCCTTAGAATGATGATCTCTAGGTCCATCCATGTGGCTGCAAGTGGCATTATTTTATTCTTTTTTATGACCCGAGTAGTATTCCATTGGATAAATATATGCCACAACTTCTTTATCCAGTCATCTGTCAGTGGACATTTATGTTACTTCTATGTCTTGCCTATTGTATATAGTGCTGCTATGAACATTGGGGTGCATGTATCTTTTCAAATAAGAGTCTCCTCTAGGTATATGCCCAGGAGTAAGATTGCAGGATCATATGGTTGTCTGTTTTTAGTTTTTTGAGGAATCTCTATACTAGTTTCCATAACGACTGCACCAAACTGCATTCCTACCAGCAGTGTAGGAGGGTTCCCTTTTCTTCACACTCCATCCAACATTTATCATTTGTGGACTTTTTAATGGTGGCCATTCTGACTGATATGAGGTGATTAAATAAATGATCTTGACTAGCAATGTTAAACACCATATTTATGATATCCTGCTAAAGAAAGTAGAGTTTAAGATTTTTTTTTAATAATTCATGACTCTTACAATTTCTATTTGTGACTTTCAAAAAAAGAATACTTAAGCTTTTCTCTCACCTCATTCTTTGAAATTGAAACCACTGTACTTAGATGTTGTCATCAAGTTCCTTTTCTTTACCAAGTGAAATGGACTTTTTATGATTGTTATTGCATATTCAAAAGAAAGACCTTAATTTTCCTTTTCAGCCACTCTAAGTCTTCTGTGTGAGGAGGTGAGAAGACAGTTGATTACAGACAGGTGTAGCTTCCAGTGGTGGGAGGAGATACGATTTTAAATGGTCCAGAGACAGGGCATTAATGATATTTGCATTACATGATGAGAATTTAGTCCTGTTTCAGTTTTTTTATTCATTCTCTCAGTTTATAAAGAGAAAGTGTATTTATTTCTAGTTTTTAATATCTAAGGCTTGCTAATCTTTCCCTTTTCAACAAGATGAGTGTGAACTTAGTTTTACACTGTTCAAAAGGCAACATTCTCTGCTGGGTTGATTCATTTCCATCGTATCTAATATTTAAGACTACTTATTTAGGGTAAAGGATACCATTTTCTATGTTTGGTATAAATGGTATATGTATACCATTTGGTATAAAGTTTCCTGAATATCTTGCAGGGGGGAGGCATTTTTCAGCCTACCACAATTATCCAGCTTTATATGGCATTTCCAGTTAATAGTCATAGACCCTAATACCCCATGTAATGTCTTATTCTGTCCTTGTAAGATTTGTAAGTTACCTTCCTTCCATAGGGTTTCTATTTAAAAGCAAGTTCTGAATGAGAAATTTAGGACCCTTGTTTAGTCCAAGAACTTTTTAATGTAAAAAATTACCAACATTTCTAAATTTTTCTTCTGGGGAAGTCTAAAATCTTGATGGACTCAACTTTAATAATTAAGTGCAGGCAGGTTAAGTAATAGACTCTTACGACAAAATACAGTGTATTAGAGGTAACCTGTGTTTTTTGTCATGTTAAAATATAATTTTTTCCACCCTTTATTTTTGAACTGGAGGATATCCAAGTATTAGAATCTATAGTTCTTTTCTCTGGAATTTTTCAGCCTGTGCAGAGACCAACCCTCTAGTCTTTGCTTGGTGGTATTTGCCTGGGTGTTTGCATTCTTGGAATTGAGAAGATAAAGGGGCAAGTGTGTGCTTTTCTGTAGGTAAACTCTTCATTTAGCTCTCTGAAGTTTCACTTTTCCTCTTCTGTGATTCTTGAATCTTCTGGAATGGAGCTTCTGTCCTTCAGTTTTTCCATAGAAGAAACATACCTCCTGCCTTTTTCCCAGGTTGGGAGGGAACCTAGAGGTTTAAATGCTCCTTATACAGATTTTCACCCAGTCTTCTGTTTCCAGTATGAGGCGCACAATCTACCCCCCACCCCATGTCCCTTGCAGCCTTGTCTGTATCCGTTCTTCTGTGACCGCAGCATGCATTCCTCTGCCTTGGCATCCTTCTCTGCAGGCACTTAGTATCCAGTTTTCTTTGCTCTTTTCTCTGTTAACTTCTGCATCTACTTTCTGTCTTTCAAAAATTCAACATGCTGTTTTTTGCTGTTGTCTTCTCTCCTATTTTTCCTTTTCTATTGGTACCTCTTTTCTGTAAGTCCCATTTAGGGAGGTTTCAAATCAAAGTGGATATAAATGCACATGTTTAATTCACCACATTTATCAGAAAATCCCCCAGACTTCTCACAATGTGGTGTTGCATCTGTTGGCTTCCTTGAGCCAACAATTCAAATAAATGAAGAAAGGGACTATTTTGAGTGACCAGACTCACCAGTGATCTGAGTGAGTCTATATAAAGTGGAGAGAAAGTCCTGGTCAGGGGTGGGCAAAGCTTGATTTTTAATCGCAGTCCATTCTCTAATACCACAGAAATATTCCAAAAGCAAATGAATGGCAAAAAATGAGGATTCCTGGTACATCTACTTGTGAAAAAACTCCTTGGCCTACATTTGTTTGGTGCTGGTTACATAAAAATTAGCAAGAAGTTAATTCTGCTCCATTATATTAATTACAGTGAGTGAACTAAAGTTGAACAAAAGGTAGAAGATATTACTGCTGATTTTAAAAAAAAGGAAAAAATATCCTGGCAAAATATTGAAGAGCAGTGATAAAGGTGCTATATTGAAGTGATGATTCTGTAGAGGGCAAAACCCCAAACACCAACTTAGATTTTGTTTACCTTTTGATTTAAAGTTCAGTTTTTCAGAGACAACCTTGTAACACATTCAGAATGTCACTTAGCTTGTTACTTTTATAAGAAAAAGGAAAAGCAAAGTTGATCGATGATATATTCAGGAAAATTAAGTTTAGGATATTTCTTCGTGTTTATAAAGAAATGTACCAGAATTTGATATTTACTAAAATGCAAAGCAGCCATTAATTATCATGAAAGCCTCAGTTTAAAAAAAAAGTAGGTTAAATTGCATTTATAGAATTATGGAAAATTGGAGCTGAAAAGCACTTGAAGATTCTCTAGCCCAGTGGTTTCAAAACATGAATTTTCAAAGTTCTGGGTTTCCGTGAACTGCCTTGGGACCACGTGCAGGGATAGGTTACTAGGGGAGCATTCTGTTTATATCACAGTAGCCCTGATTTATTTCTTTTATGTAGTATACTTCTAGATAAGATTGTGGTTTAAAAAGGGCTTCACCCAAGTAAATACCATTGGAATCAGTTGCTTTTTTGAAAGGTCACCAGTGATCTTTCTTCATTGCAAAATCAAGATAATTTTTCAGCCCCTTTCTCACTTGATCATCTAAATGGCAGTCTACCCTGCTGTCCACGCTTCCCTGAGATACTCTCTTACATGGCGTCTGTGATATTACAGGCTCCTGATTCCTTCTAGTCTTGGGCCGTTTCTTCTGTCTCATTCAGGCTCTGCATCTTCTACTAGCCATTGAGGTTTGGAGTTTCTCAAGGCTCAGTGTGCTGGACCTTAATTCTTTCTCCTGCTCTGCTCTCTCCCTAGAAATCTCATCCACACCCGTGGCTTTAGTTATCTCTTGTCAGCCTGTGCCTCAGATTTTCAATTTCTATTTAAGCTCCAGATTTGTATATCTAATTGCCTACCCTGATATTACCTTATACGTTTCTCAAAAACACCAGAAGCTCAATATCCTTGAAAGCTGAACTCCATCTCTACTCCCCAAACAAGCCAACACACAAACTACAAAACAGTCCTTTCCCAACATTTTCTACCTCTGTTACTTAAATGCAGTTACTTGAATGAGAAGTCCAGATGTCATCTTCGACACCTTTCCCCTCTTTTATCCCTTTAATCCATCTCCAAGTCTTGCTTTGTTTCCTAAATATCTCTTAAATTATTCCCGTTTCTCTTCACTACCACCGCCACAACTCCAGTCTGACTTGTCATTCATTGCCTGTTTTCCTGGACCACTGGAGTGGCGTCCTAACTGGTCCTGCAGCATCCTTCTTTGTCACCCTCCAGTCCTATCTCCATACTACATCCAGAGTGATCGTTGCTCTTAATCTCTGGTAATTTCCCCTTGCTTTCAGGTTAAAGACCAAAGATTAGAAACCAGTTAACTCTATTACATGCTGCCTTTTGGTTTCCCCTTGTGTTTTGCTGTTGATACAAAAATAACTCATTTTTATTTAAAGGTGACTTACTTATATTACTTCATTCATAAATAGTGTTTAAAAAATTGAACTGTAAGTTATACTTGACAAATATTAAATATTAATATTAAATATTTTGAGAAAATTGGGTATTTTCTTCAAAGAAGAAATTGGTGGTTTATTATATTATAAACCTATATTCTTTCTAAGATTTAAAGCTCAAATTTAGTTCAAACTGAAGTGATCATCTTTAAAAAGAAGCATTTTCAAATTGAATTTTCCATCTGGTTATTAGTCTATACCATAAACTAGATAAGTTTTATTAGACTCTTATATATAAGGTTTTCAGCTTTACATTTTATTGACATTTTGAATTGCTAATCTTTTGTGGTTTGCAACCTGAAAATGAATATTTTAAGATGGCCATTTGGCATTTTAATATACTATAGGTAGTAGATCTTTTACTTGACAGCTATTAGATCTTTCAATTTAATTTACAAAGTTGATAATACTTATTGGTTTACTAGCTTTTAGAAGAGGGTTTTAATGATTTATGTAGCATGGTAAATTTTTATTTGTGGTAATAACTGATTAATTTCTAACTTTTAAAAATCATGTTTGATTTTATTTTTGTCATCTGGAGACACATGTTTCTAGATAGGAATTTTTGTGCCATTAATAATCCCTCACTATGAAATAAAAAGTGAATTATATGTAATGAATTATAAAATAGAGGTGGTAATAAAACTTGAAATATTTTCTTTGTTTTATTAAAAAAGACTTTTTCTTGTTTTATCTGCCAGCTATATTGTGATTAGTAAAGCATATAATTGTTGCTATATTGAGTCTAGACTATTTACTCTCAAGCATTAGTGATTTTTTTTTTTATGTTTTCATCACTATCTTGATTTTCTGTAAGGTGGGTCAGCTTGATTTTATGTCTCACACATTAATCAGTTTGCATGTAAATTGAGTCAGCTTTGATTTTAATATTGCTTCCTTGTGAAATATTAATGTTTTTATTAAATCTTTACTACTGCCAGGTATATTGAATGTTATGGATAGATTGTAAAATGAAAATTGGAATTAGTCTAATGCCTTGTCTTGAAGTACATGACGAATTAGAGTGGTTTTCCTCTGTAGCAGAGATGATGTTACCATGGTGAGAGCTTCTGTTGCCATGACATTTGCTTGCATATTTTGATAGGTCTTCAGTTGAAGAAGGGCTCTGTTTCCTGGCAGACTGGAAAAGTGTCATTCTATCTTTTCCCCAAGTATGTTATTTTTTATTGAAAAATAAATAATAATTTCCAAGGAATTGTAATAGTGAACTGCCAAGAAAGAAAATACACCTTGTTTATTTAAAAATTTTTTTCTTGTTCAACTTTTGGAAGACAGCAAAATATTCTTAGCTTGTTTTGTGTAAGGAAGAGAAAGCAGAAGAATATTATTGTTCTGGTTTTCTTAATAAATAAAGCATTTGCTTTTCCATCAAGTTTCATTGACAAAATAAACAGCTAAAGATGAATAACTTGTAATCATTCTTAACTGGATGTAGATACATAATGTTACTGTACAACAAAAAGACACTGATGATGATGCTGTATTGGTAGCATAGAAAAGGAGAAATAAGTATAAATAAAGACTCTACAAAAATGAAAGAATCTGTGAATTCCAAGAGGATAAAGTACAAAAATCAATTTTCATTTAATTAATACATATTAAACACAGTGAATTAAGGATAGTTCCTTTTTATTGATAACTTACGTTTAATGTTGCAACGTTAATGGTAGATATTTTTTAAAAATTGTATTTTACAGTGGTATATTCTTAATTTTAACTTATCTTCTCATAGTTTCTTTATGCATTTATAGGCAGATACAAATTTGTTAATACATTATTATTTCCACTCCACTTTTCAAGGAAGGTAGCACATTATTTTGCACTGTGCTTTTCAGGACTTGTCCAGCCAAATATTTTAATGTGTATTTTGTTAGTGTTCTAATTTGAGCATCACGAGACATTTTAGAATCAGCAGAAAGATGGGGCTTATTATTGATATCTCCCATCCCTTAAGCTTGTGGCAGTTTGGACTTGTAGAAGGACATATTTAAAAACATACGTTTTGTCAATGTAGAATGAATTTTCCTTTTGTTGTCGAAGTTCATTGATAACTTTAGTGGCGCTTTTTACTGATAGACCAATTCATTTTGTAAAAGCTGCAAATTGAAATATTCTATAATGAGTACATCTTGACACAAGCTGTTTCTTCTGCAGCAAACTGTTTTCTTTCTTCCTGTATTACTCCCATTCATCCTTTGAATATCAAATTAAGTATGGCTTCTTTGGGGAAGCCCGGCTGACTAGGTGAGTGTGACTCTCCCCTGTGCTCTTACAATGCTCTTCTTCATACCGGCACTAGGAGCATTGAAAATTATTTCAGTGATACTCCGCAGCACAAATTAGCAAAAAGAGAGGGTATCGTAGTTGATATAGAAAGTAATGAGGCTGCAGATGTTACTTGTATCTAGAGTTTGATCCACTATCAGTAGACTGCTTTTATTCAGACTTGTGTCTGCCAGGGAAGAGGAGTAACTCTGGGAGAATCTGCTAGCTCTAAAAGTTAATGGAATTTTATACCAGATGGCAGTAGTCCCGGATATTCCTGAGTTTTTAGAACCTATTAGCTCATTCCTTCATCTAATAAATTGGGTGTCTGCTATGTGTCATACACATTGCTGAGTTTTGGTAATAATAAAAGTGGATAAAGGCAGGGTTTCTGCCCTCAAAGGGCTTACATTGTATGAAGACCCTTAACACAGCAGCAAGGTGAGATGAGTGCAGGCCAATGGATGATGGAGGCACTTTGGTGGGTCCAGAGTACACCAGGGTGCATTGGGAGATAAGGTCTGTGCTCAAGATAGGACAGGGAACTTGATTCAATAGACTTCCGCGGTGCCTGAGTGGTCGAGATTAGGTAAGTCTTGGTTTAGGCACTGAAGTTTATTAGGTTGTCTGAGCTCTCTTTTCCCACTAGCCAGGGCCTTGCCAGTTGCTTCCCCGCCTACTCACCACGCCAAACAGAATTAGACTAAAAGTAGAACTGACTTAAAATTGGTTCCCTTTGGAACAGTTTATAATATCTCATGAAGTCATCTAACCCAACCTTTCATCATTTGCTTTTGGACAAATGATATATTTTATTTTGTTAATGGTAGAAAGATTTCACTATTATTGTGATTTGGGAATTATTTGGACAAGTCTAACCATTTGGTTATCAATTTGTGTATCTGTAAAAAGAGGGAGTTTACTGCTTGTTTTCAGTGTCCCTTATCTTTCTAGTATTCTTACTCAGTGTATTAACTGATCTTGATACTAACTGGATATTTTCATGTAATCTGTCTTTATCTCTGTTTCCTTATTGGTTAAAATTTAAAATCACTAGTAGTTCTGTGGAACTGCCCAGATAAACTAAAGCTGAAGTTTCAGAAGTCTTTGTGTAACTATAATTTTTTCAGAAATTTTTCATTAGGTTATTTAATACTAAAATAACAACAAGAAAAAATTAATCAGCCTTGTGAGTTAGATATTAGAAATAGTAATATAACTGTGTTTTTGAGTAATTTTTCCAACCCCAATAAGCCAAGAAACTACATTAATTCTCTAATGTTAAATTTTACTTCAAATCACAACTTCACTTTCCATAAGTAGTAGTAAAACTTTTATAAGTAAACAAGAAATGTCAGCAAGCTTTTTAAAATGGAGTTCTCCATTTTCTTTTCTTCTCCTGCTTCTTTCTGTGATATCGCTCCCTGCTATCTCTACCACGTTTGTGACTTTTCAGAAATGGAATACCAAGTGGTTGCCCTGAGATATTTTTGTAAAAGATCAGCTCTTCCCTCTACATAAGCAAGAACAGTGTAGAGCAGTGAGCCAGCTTAGAAAACTTGGGCAGACTTCCCTTTAGCTCAGGTACATTTGTGGTCTCATTGCCTAGAACTTTCTTGTAACCCAGTTATTCTTCAAAATTCAATTCATGCATTTTTCTCATTGAAGAAAACTTCCTTTACCCTCACCCCCTGATTTTGGTGTTTCTCTGCGGTAGTTCCTCAGCAACTCTTGTTTATGTTCTTTGGGGTCCTCTCTCATGTCCCTTGGAGACTGTGTTAAAAACCTCATTGTGGTCAAACTCACTGTCTTGTTAGTTTTTGTATCTTCCCCAAATAGCATGGGTCTGGGCACATAGTAGGTACTTGGTGATGAAGAACTTTCCCTCCATACAGCGTATTTATATGTCTTATTTTGCACAATAGGTATTTGTTAACTGCTTCTCAATGAAACGTGGACAGAGGATCTAATCAAGTCACTAAATCGACAGTTGTTTTACTCTTCTGTCTGGTAGAATTACCAAATAGGATTTCTTCTGCTTTCTTGAAAGCTAAATGCGAGAACAACAACAAAAAGTAAACTAATATGTGGTCAGGCCAAGGATCTTTCTTCAGCATGTGGTCCTTCTGAAGAGGGCATTATGTCTCAGGTTTTAGTGTAGGGCCTGGAATATGTATTGTGATAACATAACTACTCACATTTTACTAATGGAAATCACAAAGTAGCATGGGGCTGCAAAACATTTTAGATATCTCTGGTATCGATGTGCTCTTTTAAGCAAGCAAGATGCTATTGCATTTTTGTAAGCAAGATGGATGATGCCCACATTTTGAACTTGCTTAAAATCAAGAAGTCAGTAGTTAGTAGAGGCAAATAAGAACCAGAGACCTTGTCCTCTTTACTGTTATGACTGCTAGCTTCCTTTACATCAGAGTTTCTCAACTTCGGTACAACTGACATTTTGGGCTGGATAATTCTCTCTTGTGGGCAGCTGCCCTGTGCATTGTAGGATGTTAGAAACATCCCTGGCCTCTACCCACTAGATGGCAGTAGCTCACCCTTCCCTCTCCCGTGTGACAGCCAAAAATGTAGGCATTGCCAGATAGCCCTTGGGGGGTAAAATCCCTAATTGAGAACACTGCTTTATTCAACAGATATACCACTTTTGCCTCTATTTCATTTTCTCTGTATTTTGGTTTTAGAGGACTTTTTTGGCAGATGGCCATCCTCCACCTTTAAGCCAGGTTCTGCTCTCATTTGGTAAACTCTTTACTAAACATCTTACTTTGTTGCCTGACATCTGCATTCATTTACATTTTCTCTTTAAGATGATAATGGACATCTCAGGTTATATTGGTAATTGCTTTCAGACATAAACGATCCCTAATTTTTTTAATTTAATAACTCACCTGGTAAAATCAGATTTATTTTTGTAGAACTAAGTATTATACGAATCAATTAAATATAGCTTTGATAATTATTTTAGTCTAGATACATGCTGGTGATAATTATTTTAGTCAGTACATGCTGGTGAATTTAATGAAATTAAAATGCATTACTCCCTAATTATACATTAGAACATGTAGCTTGAGAGGATGTTTTTATATTCTTGTTTATATTCAGCAAGATTATGTATTTCAAGTTTGATATCTTACAAATATTTATTTTTAAAAGGCTTAAGTTCCTGAAGTATATAATATCTTTGCCCTTATTATTTTCGGGATCATTGAAAAAGGGTATTTTTTGATAGTTATTGCTATATACAGTCTTTTGTGACTAGTGCTAATTTAAGTCATTTCATAATCTAAATTTAAAAATATAAATTTAAGTACACCTGAGACATTCTATTTATTTACATTCTAATAGGTATCTAAACACATTTTATTCATGGAATCTCTGTCATTGTTTTATTTACATTCAGTCATCGAGAACTATGCTATTTTAAAAATACAATTTTCTAAAAAATTTTGTCAGACATTTTGTTAATTTTCATGAAGTTACTTTGAAATTCTCAATCATATCAAGTCTAGTATTTCAGATTAATATAAATGGTTTGGTGTACAGTCAGATGAGGAGTGATTTAACACTTCTGAATTATTGCTGTATAAAAACAGAAGAGTTAGTATCTGCTCTTTTCCACTGGACAAGATTGAGTCTTGATTTTTAGAGAAAAGAGTGTGAAGGATAGTTAATATTTACTTTACAAATAATATTATATTAAAATTATTTTTAGAATTTGTCCAAGGTGCATAATCTTTAACATTTCTTAAGTTTAATAACTGAGATTGATACGGTTGCTAACTGGTCTCATACTCCTAGTCATATAAATAAATGGGGAGCAGAAGTAAGTGATGGTTTGTCTGAACATACGCCTTTCCCTGGGGGGACGTACGGGGGTGGACGTGGGATGCTGACACTCCTTTCCCCCGTCCCTTTTATCCCTCCTTACCATAGGGAACCACTCTTGTAAAAGGTCTGTGATGTTTCTGTCAGATACGCTTTATTACAAAAAAGACTAAGTTTTATGATTCTTTTTCTTAATGGATTCACTGCTGGAAAATTTAGCAGTTTTAACATTTATAAAAACATTTATACTTAGTAAGTTTAAAGAGATTTACTTGTGATCATCCTGAAGGATATAGGTTACCTACATGAATCTCTTGGGGCAAATAAATGGACAGAAACTTACTGAAATACTATATATTTGATTTTATATTCATTCATGTTAAACACAAGGCTTGGGGGAAAATAGTGTATGTTATGTTCTTAAATTTGCTGCAGATAAAATGTCTTGTCAACTCCAATTGTTGTCTTAGCAAACCTTGTTATACTAAATTTGTCATTATATAGACTTCTGTTTGAAATACATGATCCTGTGACTAGGGTTTTTGAAGTTTTTTTTTTTTCAAATTTATTTACTTGTAATTTTAAAAATTATTAGTGAGAACACTGACCAGTTTTTCCTTCCTGAGTGTTTCTCTCATAATAAGGCGCCGTTCCCCATAACGCCCTCGCTGAGTCTCCACATACTTTCCTCTCCTTTGGGAGATTCTATATTTTTCTACTCCTGTGTTATGCCGATATTTCCTTCGTGCTGTAAGTCTGCATCGGTGGATATTACCCATTTTTTCAAAGATTACAGTGTTCATTCCTGTATAGTATGTCCAAAGCCACTCAAGTAAAATAGTTTCTCTTTTTACTATATTCCTAGAATACACTAAAACATGTTTTTCCTACGCTGTAGTCTCTCTAGTTACATGGACAATGTTGCAGAACAGTTTCCACAACTTTTATATCACTGCAAACAGAAATTCAGTAACAATTAAGCAGTAACCCCTCTTTCCCCTACTCCATGCCCCCTCCCCACCATTGACATTTATATCTGAGTCCCTGTTTTCTCTTTTTTTGCTGTGTACCATGCGCAGAATCATATGGTAATTCTGTGTTTAACTTTCTGAGAAACCATTAAACTGTGATCCTTAGTGTCTGTATCACTACATTCCTTACAGCAATGTACATGGATTTTAATTTATTCACATCCTCTCCAACACTTGTTATTTTCCTTTTTATTTTTTAAATTACAGGCACCCTAGTAGATATGAAGTGGTATTTCACTGTGGTTTTGATTTGCGTTTCCCTCATGGCTAATGATAGTGAGCATCTTTTTATGTGCTTATCCACCATTTGTATCTCTTCTGTGGAAGAAATTTCTATTCTCATTCTTCTACAGTTTTTAAAAATGAGTTGTTTATCTTTTTGTTGTTGTGTTGGAGTCGGAGTTCTTTATGCATTTTGGATATTAAATCCTTATCAGATATATGATTTATGCATATGTTTTCCCATTCTGTAGGTTCAGTTTCTTGATGATGTCTTGTGATGCACAAAAGTTTTTTAGATTTGATAAAGTCCAGTTTATCTTTGTTTTCTTTTATTGCTCACGCTTTTGATGTCATATCTTAGAATCTACCACCAAATCCAAGATTATGAAAATTTATCCCTATATTTTCTTCTAAGAAGTTTATGATTTTACCTGTTATATTTAGATTGTTGGTCCATTTTTAGTTAGTGTTTGTACATGGTGGGACGTATGGTTCCAATCTTCATTCTTTTACATGTGGAAATCCAGCTGTCCCAGCATCGTTTGTTGAAGAGAGTATTCTCTCCCCATTGTATGGACTTGGCACCCTTGTAAAGAAAAAAATTGGTTATTGGTGTATGAGTTATTTCTATACTCTCAATTTTATTCCGTTGGTCTATATGTCTGTCCTCATGTCAACACCTCTGTTTTAACTACTGTAGCTTTATAGTAAGTTTTGAAATTAGAAAGTGTTAGTCTTCCAACTTTGTTGTTCTTTTTTCAAGATTGTTTTGGCTCTTCAGGGCCTCTTGTAACTCCATATGAATTTGAGGATTGGCTTTTCTATTTACGTAAAAAAAAAAGCTGTTGGAATTTTGATAGGGATTGCATTGATTCTGTAGATTGCTTTGGTTAATATTGACATTTTAGCAATACTAATTCTTCCTAATTGGTGTTCTGAAACCAGTTCCAATGTAGGATGGGGTTTCCCTACACTAACAAGCAATTCTCTGACACCAGCTTAGTGTTCTACAATTCAACTCAATTCTAACACTATCTACCCAGGGATGGCATCAGATCCCAGAGGTTAGGCGCTCAGCCTTGAAGACTGTCCCTCTTCCATCTCCCCTCCATCCCCAACTTCAGATGCCAGTCGTAAGTTCAGGTGCTTCTAGTTGACCAGCTGTAGATTGGAGATTCTAATGACCCTCTCCTTGGACTTCAGACACTACTTAAAGTCCAGATTGCTGCTGGTACTTCTGACCTACTGGCTATAAATCAGAGGTTCCCATGACCCCCTTCTCAGGTTTGATTAGTTTGCTAGAGTGGCTCACATAATTCAGAAAAACATAAGACTTACTAGTTTCCTGGTTTATTATAAAAGAATATAACTGAGAAACAGCCAGAGAGAAGAGATACATAAGGCAAGATAAGAGGGAGGAGTATGGAGCTTCCGTGCCTTTCCAGGTGTGCTACACTTCTCGAATATTCATGTGTTCACCAACTCATAAGCTCTCTAAACACTTCACCCCCCCCCTTTTTTGTTTTTTATGGAGGCTTGATTACACACGCATGATTGATGAAATCACTGCCATTGGCATTTGATCCAGCCTCTAGCCCCTCTCCCCTCCCTGGAGGTCAGAGGGGTGGGAATCAAAGTTCCAACCCTCTTATTACTTGGTTGGCTCACCTGACAACCAGCCGTCATTCTTAGGTGTTTCCCCAGAGTCACCTTATTAATTAATATAATAAAAGACCATTATCACTCTCATCATTTTGGAAATTCCAGGGTTTTAGGAGTTCTACGCCAGAAATGGGGAATAAGACCAAATATATATTTATTATAAATCACAATGTCACTTTTCCTATCTATGGATATGGGATGTCTTCCTAGTTTTAGGTCTTTTAAAACTTTTTCAGTAATGTTTTGTAATTTTCAGTGTACAGATCATTCATTTCCTTGGATTAATTTTTTCTTAGGTATTTGTTCTTTCAGATGCTATTGTAGATATCATTGGTTTCCTAATTTCCTTTTTTGAATTGTTCATTGCTGTTGTATAGAAACAACTGATTTTTCTGTGTTGATAATACCACCAAAATATTACATTTTTAGGAATAAATTTAACAAAAGTTGTGTAAGACCTGTACACTGAGAACTACAAAACATTGCTGAGAGAAATTTAGGAAGAGCTAAATAAATGGAGATTTGCAGTTAATGAACTGAAAGATTCAATATTGTTAGGATGTTATTTCTCCCTTAATTGATCTATTGATTCAGTGTGCTCTTACTTAAAATCCCAGCAGACTTACTTTTCATAGAAATTGACCACATGATTTTAAAATATATCTGGAAATATAAATGCTACAGTAGCTAAGAAAGTTTGGAAAAAGATCAAAATTTGAAATATACAACCTGGTTTCAAAACTTAGTATAAAGCTGCAGTAATCAAGACTATGTTATTAGCAGGAAGAAAGGCATATTTATTAATGCAACAGATTAGTGAGAATAGAAATATATCTATATCTATAAACAGTTGATTTTTGACAGAGATGCCAAGGCAATTCATTCAGTGAGGGAAGTAAAATCTTTTCAACAAATCATACTGGATCAATTTGATATCCATCTGCCAAACAATCACTGTCACTGTCTCTTTAACACACCATATAAATAAATTAACCTCAAATGGATCATATATCTAAAAATAAGAGGTAAAACTATAAAATTTCCTTAAGAAAATGTAGTGAAAATTGCAGTGACCTTAGGATAGGCAAAGATTCCTTAAAGAGGGCACAAAAAGCACAAATTATAAAAGTTTAAAATTGACGATTTTGAAACGATGCTTAACATCACTAATCATCAGGGAAATGCAAATCAAAACCACCCTGAGCTATCACCTCACACCGGTTAGGGTGGCCATTATCAGAAAGTGAAAAGATAACATGCTGCTAAGCATGTGGAGATAAGGGAACCCTTGTGCACTGTTAGTAGGAATCTAAATTGATACTGCTCTTACAAAAAAAACAGTATGGAGGTTCCTCAAAAAATGGCAATTCCACTTTTGGGCTTGTAGCTAAAAGAAGTAAAATCAGCATCTCGAAGAGATATCTACATTCCCATCTTTATTGCAGAGGTATTCACAGTAGCCAGAATATGGAAACAAGCTACGTGTCGGTCAATGGATAAATGGATAAAGAAAATACTGTATGTATATACAGAGGAATATTATTCAGCCTTAAGAAGGAAATTCTGCCATTTGTGACAACATGAATGAATCTGGAATATATTATACTAAGTGAAATAAGCAGACCTAGAAAGGTCTCATGATCTCACATATGTATGAAATGTGAGGAAAAAAAAAGTCAAACTTAAGAGTGTGGAATGGTGGTTACCAGGGGCTGGGGGCTAAGGGAAGAGGGAGGGGAGCTATTGACCAAAGGGTAGAAAGTTTTAGTTATAAGATGGATAAGTTCTGGAGACCTAAGGTATAGCATGGCGACTGTGGTTAATAATGAAGTATACTTGAAATTTCCTCAGGGAATAGATCTTAAATGTTCTTACAACACACACAAAGAAGTAACTGTGAGATGATGGATATGCTAATTAGCTTGATTGTGGTAATCATTTCACAGTGTATACATATATCAAAACATCATATTGTATGCCTTAAATTTTTTTATTTCTCAACCATACCTCAATAAGGCTGGAAGAAAATAGATAATTGGACTTCATTAAAATATCTTCAAAGAATTGCTAAGAAAATGAAAAGGTAAGACAAAAACTAGGAGAAAAAATTTGCAGTGCATGTATCCAAACAAAGCTATTTATCCAGAATATACAAGCAACTTTTTATAAGAAGATAACGCAGTAAAAACAAGGGTAAAATTTTGAACAGACACTTCACTAAAGAAGATTCACAGATAGCCAATAAGCAAATTAAAAGATCTTCAGCATCTTTTATCATTAGAGAAATGCATATTAAAGTTATGAGACATACTTTAGAATTAAAAATTTAGAGTGAAAATTTATTTAAAATTAATTTAAAAGCTTTATTTTCCCCCACAATTAACAAATGTGTTTCATGTTAGTTTAGTTGGAAGTTTTCTTCCTATGGTTGCCTTTCTCATTGGCTACACCATTGGCAGGGAAATTTCTTTATCGTTGGGGAAAGGGTTAGATTTCATAGAGATGCTCTGAGCTAATCACAGAAATGAGAGGGTATGACCCAGTAACCACTGAAGGAGTCGATGAGCTCAAGGAGTCCTTTCAGCCAAAGGCTTGGGGACAATATAGGCTACTGCATCCTGCCCCTTGGAGATATTGGCAGGATCCTCCTTGCTGAAGGGACAAAACACAGCCTCTGTGATCAAGAAGCATAAAAGCCACATAATTCCCTCAGTGTCTGCCAAATCCTCTTCCTCAGTGGCCTGTGCAGGAGCATTTTAGCCAGTAGGTAACTGGCTTCTGCCTTGGGGTCCAGAGTGCATTCTTCACCAAGTACAAGATTGGTCTTCACTCCAAAGTTCACTGGTTACACAGTTGTTAGTTTGTGCTTCGGAGGGTGGATGTGGAGCAGATTGATCTCTCATATATTACTGGTGGGAATGGAAGATGCTATTGCCACTTTGGAAAACAATTTGACAGTATCCTATAAAGTTAAACGTACATTACCATGTGACCCAGCCATCCTGCTCCTGTTTACCTCAAAGTTTTGAAAACATGTGTCCACACAGATGTTCAGAGCAGCATCATTCATGATAACCTTAAAATGGGAACATCCCAGATATTCATCAACTTGGTAAATGCATTAACAATTTGTTATATAGATGTAGAATGGAATCCTACTCAGTTTAATACAAAGGAACAGGCTACTAATATATGCACCAACCTATTGCAGAACCTGTGTTAAGAATTTCTTGTGAATTCCAGAAAGGACATAACTATAGTGATAGAAAGAAGGTCACTGTTCCCAGAGAATTGGTGGGAGGGAATTGACTGCAGATGACAAGAGGGAACTTTTTGGGGTGATGGAAGTGCTATATATATCATGATTTTGGTGATGATTGCATGGTTGTATCCGTTTGTCAAAATTCGTTGGTTAATTTTATTCGTTGTCAGTTATCCCACAGTAAAACTGAATAAGAAAAAACAAAAAGAATTTAAATGATTTAACTTCCTTTAAGGCATAGTGGGATCAGAGGGAAATAACAGGTTTCATAATTCTTTGAGACTTTCACAAGCAAGGGTCTGCATCCTCTGGCAGAAAAAGGAGAACAGCCTTCAGTAAGATGGCAGATATCCAACTCCACTCATCCGTTGAAAATAACAAAAATTATATTCAGAAAAGAAGCAGTGATTTTGCTTAATAAAAATAATTAATATTTAATAAATCAAATGTTTAAATTTTCAGCTTATTATTAACTATTATTATGATTTTAATCACTTCAGAAATATAAACCTGGTCGATGTGATGATATTTTGAAATGGAAGCCTCCCAGTCTGAATTCTGTGGATTTTCGCCTAAAAATAACAAGAATGGGAGGAGAAGGGTAAGTGTGCACTTTTGTTCCCCCATCATTTTTTACATGAAATAATGCTGTTTGTATAAGGCTTCACTGTTTACTAGGTATTTTACATACACTTTAAAAAAAAGTAAACATATTTTTATTATATATTTTATATATGTACCCCAAAATATGGATTACTTCTTTGACCTATTACAGCTAACATTTTGTAGCATCCTTTAATCTTCACTAATTTTAGTAAATAGAGAATGAACTTTGTTACATTGTAAGTGAAAATAAATTTTACTTGAAAGTAATCCTGTCAAGTGAATAATAAGCCTAAGATATTATTATTATTATTATTATTATTATTATTATTTATTATTATTATTATTAAAATGTTTTGAAACAAGCCTTTTTTCCTTTGAAGGGAACTACTTCACGTTTACATTTGCATAGCAAACATTTATCTATATATTATTGGGATAAGGTTTTAATTGTTGAATTTCATTAAGATTTTTTCATAATGTTCATTAATTGTTAAGTTTTTTCATTTATTGGTTAATCTTTTGTGACTTCATTGGTTGCTATTTTAGAATAAAAGATGCTTTAGCATGAATATTTTCATTATTTTTCCAAAGGTTTGTTTTATTTTACCTTGTTCCACAATATTTTATGGCATCGTATATGAGTGAATACATAACAACAAAACAGATGTTTAATCAAGGAAATCATAAAGAGAAAATGAATAAGGTAATGCTGTCAGAGAGGTTAAAAGTTTCCCAGTGCATGCCATGAAATACTTTTTACTTGCCAAAGATGAACTATAGACTTGGTCTTTTGTAATGAAGGATGTATGATCAGTTATATGAATCCAAATTCCAGAGGATTAAGTCTCTTAAGAGACTGTACTGTCTTAAATAAAGGACACTGTGTAGTGTGGTGAGTCCTAACTACAAAAAGGAGTTTATTAAATCTTATGGGTATCAGTTTTCAAAAAATAGAGTAGTTAGTATTTTTATCTTTAAATAAGAATTTGTGACTTAATAACAAAGTACAGTTTAGGCAGAACAGTTATCTGGGGTCCCAAATAGTGTTGTTTTAGGTATTTTGTTCTGTATTGGTCTGGTTTAATCCAAGGATAGATAGATAACTTTCGACTGTATAGGATTGTATGGAATATATATTTATATATTATATATATAAATATATATTCCATACAATAATAATAATAATATTATATTATATATATATATATTCCATACAATAATAACAAAGATCAGATAAGAGAAATAATGTTGGCAACCCAGAATATCTGTACACCAAATATCTGTATACTTTGTCACGAAGAATAGTGTTGGGTTTACTACTTACCAGTTCTTAGCCAAAAATATTATTTCTTTAATTTAATCCTAGCTATGCATTGGCATCAATATTAATATCAATATTTATTAATTACTAAGCAATATCATCAATATAATGTATTATATTAATGTGATACTATTAATTATTAATTAGATGAATCATTGAATATTATTAATCAATATTTTTGGAAACTATGGTTCCCTCCATAATATCTTTGGATAAGTATTGACAAGTAGTAAGCTCCAGATCATTATTCCTGACAAAGTACTTGGTGTACAGGTATTCTGGGTTGCTGGTTCACAGTGAAACCTCCACATCAGTAGTTATGCAAGCTGAGTGTAGGCCTGGTGTGTTTTTATGAAAATGTCTTAGAGACATTTTCACTTCTAGTGGTGGTGGCTGAGGGATTAATTTGAATGGGGCTGCCTGCATCTTTTTTTTTTTCCTTAAAAGACACAGATGAATATGGTTCTTTGGAAATAAGACTTCAAAGCTGAAGTAAAATTTGTTAAATTGCTTCATTACTAAATCTTCTAATTTGCCTAATGCTTTATTTATGGTATTTCATTAAGGAGTATAAACTCTTGTGTGTTTTTATTGATTGCTTCATTGAGTTTTGAAAGATGATTTTGTTTTGGTTTTTACGGATTGTAATTCTTAGCAGGACTTAAAAGCTACCTGAGGCTAAATGTAGAATGTCCATTTTTCTAAGTAGTAAAAATGATATTATTAATTTTTTCCTTGTAATTGTCCATTGCAATTAAGTATAGCAAAATGTAATTCTGTTCAATAGTTTGTCATTTGCTTTTGTTCTTAGTACATTTTTAAGTGTATTTTATTTTTTAAAACCTTTACCAATTTAAATGTCTTATAAAAATGAATCATTTTTTATTCTACTGTATCTTTAAATCTTTAAAACACACTGAAATATCAGCATTTACAGTGATTTTTTTCTGATATGAATATGCAAGTTACATTGGTGGAGGCACATGATTAATTTATGTAACATGAGTGTCAGTTCTCAAAAATGGGGTTTTTAATATGAAATATAATGTGATAACTATTGCATAAAATATGTATTATTCAGTTAGCCTGAGTAATGTGTTTTTTTTCATGTAAAGAATGTTATATATTATAGCAGTTTTCACAAAATAAATGAGTTTATATCTAATGCTTATGTTAGGTTCGGTTTTTTAGAGAGCATAATAAGAAACATGCCTGTAGTAGTTTGAAAGCAGAGTATCTATGTGTCTGAATGATAAGAATCCAAGCATGTGCCTAGTGAAGTGGGACTAGGATACTGAAATACCATGAGAGAAGCTAATTTCTTTTCTTGATTGTACTTCTAAATATTTCTACAAGGCTTAGTATAGAGTGGAATGTCTTGAAAGATATACATACCAATCTTTGAAAATATCTGCAATGATTTTTTTTAAATGCAGTTTTAGGCTTTCAAAGTATAGTTTTGAACCTCCCTCAGCTGGTATAATAAGGTGATTGTAGTATAGATTCCTGTTAGATTAAAATTTAATGGAAATAAAAAATCTATTAAATGCCCTTTTGGTGGCAATTAAAATCTAAAGTTTGCTCTTTTCACTTCTTGTAGTGTCATTTCTGAAAATTTGAGGTGTGTTTATTTAATGTTGATTTATCATGGCCTGAAATAACTTGTGTATATCTTAGCAGTTTACATTGTGTTGACCTTTATAGACATACAATACAGATTTTCATCTGAGAGCTTTACATTGCTTTAAAAGTATTGTGGCTTTATATTAACCAATCTACAACCAAAACCTGTGGTCATTGTCAGAAGCTAGGATTACAAAGGTTGTGTTCTGGAAAGTGCAAACTCTAGAGTACGATGTCAGTGACTTACAGTGAGCAGGATAAACTTGCTGTTTGTGTAGCATAGTTTAGAGCATAGGTTCTAGGTTTAAATCTTGTCAGCTGTGTGACCTTGAGCACATTCCTTTTTTCTGTGCCTCTAATTCCTCATCAGGAAAATGGGATTCACAAGACTTTTGTGAGGATTAAATGAACTAATATATGTAAAATATTTTAGAACAGGTAGCACATGGTAAGTGTTTCTCTGTTTGCTATTATTTTTGTTGTTTTCAGTAAGATAGATTTAAAAGTCCATATTCCCTTTTTGCCGGTCCTATAATTCTGTGGTTTGCTGAACCGTGTAAATTCACTTTTCAATGTGAATCATTTCCTGTTTGATTCCAATCTCTGTTAAGTTTTCCCTTTTAAAATGCATATATCTTCAATTTATTTGTGTAATTAATTATAAATTGTTAAAACACCTGGAGAGCAAGAACATAACAAAGTCACAAAACTTATTTATAGAATTTTTTGATAACAAATGTCTTAAAATAGTGGTTGACAGTACGTATAGTGGTTAAGAACATGGATTATTGGCCAAGACTGCACAGAACCAAATCTTAGGTCTGCTACTAACTTGCTGTTGTAGTCTTGTTCCTTAAATTTTCTAAGCTTCTTCATCTGTAAAATGTCCACAGTAATAGTGCTTAGCACATAGATTATTGGGAAGATTTATTCAGACCCTGTGTTTAATTGTAGAAGTGAACAAAGTAAATACGGTTTCTGCCCTTATTGACTTTGCGATTACAAGCTAGTGGGCTAAAATGCAAAAAAAAATTATTGCTTTATGAGGTTTTGTAGGGATTAAATAAAATGATGCATTTCAGGTCTGGGCATTTGAAGTTGAGAAATGCTAGCTTAGTAATAAGCACAATGAAGTAAGTAGAATCAACCACACGATTCTACTTTACTTGAAAATGTATAAAGAAGTCCTCTCATTCTGCTGACTAAAGTGTATATTTTCCTTTTGCTTAGATTTATTTTTAGAGAAGAATGATTAATTCCATTTCTCATGCTTATTTGAACTAGTGTTATTATTTTTAAGAAAGAAATTATAGTGGTAAAATATTCCAAATGTTGGAAAAAAGTTCTTATACAAGAAAGGATTAAGTCAGCAAGAATATAGGTAATAAACTATTGGGGGAAAAAATCTTATTTCTTTTTCTTTTTTCCCCATCTGCTCTGTTTTAAAATGAAATGCTTCACTCTTTTATCTACATTTCATTAAAAAATTATTTTAAATAAGTGAAATTAGAGGTAAGAACAGTAGTATAACCTATGTTATTATGTAGTACATTTAATGACTGTGATTTGGCATATAGCTGGTTATATTTTCAGGGGTATAACCATGGCCACTTTTATCTTTTAGCAAATGGCCCATGGTATCTGCTTTGGCTATCCTATTTGAAAATATTCTCACCACGCAGAAATTTTTTAAGACAAATGCTTCCTTAGGTTTCAGTCCTTTGAGTGGTTACTCTGTCAAATTCTTGTCTATACTTCATTTCCAATGTGGGCTGGGAGAGGAAAGAGGAGCTGTAGCTGGCTTTTCAATTCTTCTGCCCTGCTGTCTATTAGTTACTGGTAATCCCTGTTAACGCTTTCATTTTATCTTCCCTACTTCCTACAGAAAATCTTTCTTGGGCCATCTACCAAAAATAAATACCATATTCAATACACCTAGGAGAAAAGAAGCATGTGGTCTCAAAACGTGTATTTACAACCTCACTGAAGTCAAAATACTTTCTTTCACTTGTTAATTTACTAAGGAGAAATTGGTATCACCTTTGTTTCATCATTTGGTTCTCTGGAATTTAACTTTCATATTTATTCATTTAAAATTCTTTAAAACGAGAATCTTTTGCTTGTATCATTTGTTCTAATTTAACATGTTTTCCTTAATTGCAGTTTTTCTAAGTTAGCTTTTGTGCTATAAGAAGCTTGTTACCTGTGGATATCTCTGAAGAATTTTGTGTAGATTAAATACTAGTGCATTTCCTACTTTGAATCACATTGAAGAGAATGAGATTCAAACTAATCTAGGTAACTTGTGAACCCAGTATTTTACTGTAGACCTTCTTGAGTTTGTATTGTATACGTGAAGGAGAGTTACTTTCCATGCCATTATATTAGTCTGCTGCAGAAAAAATAGTGTTTATAACAAAAATATTACCTAAGCCTTCAGACAATGAAGCATTTATGTTGTAGTCTACTGGGGTTCATTTGATACAATTATGGATGGAATTTTAAAAATTAGCAATTTGTTATAGCTTGCTGTGTTAGGATTTGGCCTGAAGTATTTATGAAGTTACTATACATTTATTGGTAAACATCCCAAGTTCAAATTCTTGCTTATTTCTTAAGGGTAAATGGAAGAAAAATTTGAGCTTTTTAGCCACAGTGCATTTCTCTGTTAAAATCTATTATGGAATAAATTAAATAGCTCTGATTATTAAAATAATTGCAAAATAATTAATGATAAAATTATATTCTTTTAACTTTCACAGTCTGTTTTGAACCAAGCCATTTAATTTGGTTTAAAGAGTTAATTATGACAAGAGGATATTTAATATCCTCTAGCATATGACAGCTTCAAAATATAAATATGGTAATTTATTGTAAAAAGAAGAAAGCTCGGGCACATCATTGTTAATGCAGTCCTTTTATCTCTGGAAAATGGAACTCATATTAAGCTTTGAATCTCAGGGGAAAGAATATGGGGGAAGGGTATGGAAGGAGCTCATTTTGTTCTTTGTATACATAAGAAAACTGTCTTGGCAAACTGGACTTCCAAGTGTTGAATAATGGGATAGTAAGAACAATTATGACCCATCATTTTTTCTAAGCTTCATGTAGCAGTATTGCTAGTGGGTTTTTTTTTAAATATTTTAATGTTATTATATTGGTGCCTGTTACATATGACTTTTGTTTAAAAAATTTATTCTTAATCATAGGAAACATATTTCACTGTGTAATTGCAACTTAAGCTTTAGGTTTTCTAAACCCTCATACACTATACCAGCATTGTTCAATGTAAACACTACAGATTTAACAGTTATGTTTATAATAATTTACCACCTTACAATATTTTAATTAGAAACCTTTATCAACTAGATGTTTTCTACAACTGCAGCTCAAAGATAGTTCATGTTCCTATTGATAAACAAAAGTCATTGAGGTTTCATAAACATGTTTTCAGTCATCAAAGGAAGTCTAGATTATGCAGCTTTTTAAAAAAGTACATTTTATTTTTATTTAACTGTTTGAAAATTGATGATCTAAATTGTATGTAGGTAAATTGTGTGTTAACATCTTAGTATCAAATTAATTAACAAATTAATAATATTTGTTAGTATCGAATATTTTTACTAACCATTATACATTTAGACAAGTTCCTCAAATATTATCAAATTTACCTCTTTTGGGTAATGTTTTAATTTTTATAACAAGAGCTGGAATTTGTATTATTCAGATTTTAAAATTGCTTCAGCATTTAAATATGGATTTATTATAGAAAGTATAGACCATATTATATAATCTCAAGGGATTTAAGAATACATTAACTGTAAATTACATGAATTCATTACTAAGAAACAAAGGACTTTATTCATCTTTTTCAGAATCTAATTTATAAAAATGAAAAAAAAAATCGCTATCCTACTTGTCCTCCATTTATTTTTAGACTTTCAGCATAGTAAGTAGCCATGGTAGTTAAAACTTATTAATCACTATTCAGTAACCGTTTCTTGAAAACCATCTGTGTGCAAACCACATTGTTAGGTGCTGGGAATTAAAAGATGGATAAGCCCTACTCTGAAGGTAAGAGTATCTTGACTGGAGAGACAGATACAGATACATATCAGCGTGACAGATGCTGTACTATCAGTGTGAATAAGGTATTGCAGGAGTCTTATATTACGTGTAAAATATTTTGTCAGTAATAGCACAAAGAAGGTTCCATAGAAGATGGTTCATTTGAGTAGAACTTTGTAAATATATAAACAAGGCATTCAAGATATTTAGTCTGAAAAAAGTCATGAAATTACACGATATATTGATTAAATAACTAGAGTGTATGGTAGTGGAGACTTGAATAAAGTCGACCAGGACCAGATTGTGATAGATCAAGAAAACCAGAGTAGAGAATTAGGACTGACCTTGGAGAGTTAGCGATCAATAAGAAGAATTGATATTATCTCTGCTTTAGAAAGTAGCTGGCTAGAAGATAGAGATCACCCACGTAGTCTAGTCAATTTTACAAGCCAGAAACCTAGGAATCATCTTTGTCTCCCTTACCTAGGTTATACAATGAAGTCCTGTTAGTTTTACTTAGATATTGCTTAAATCTGCAGACTTTCTTTTGTTCCATAGTCATGATCTCAGTTCAGACTAGCACTGTATTTCCTGGACTACCGCAGTAGCCTCTTACCGGTCTTATTGTACTACCCTTATTCTCACCTAGTACATTGTCTGACATTAGTAGGCATTACTAGAACCCTGTCCACACCACTGCCATCGCCTCTCCCCCACCGCACCCCTTTTAGGTTAGCGTTTGCCTGGTGCAGTAGGTTGAAAAGTTTCCCTCAGAAAGGTATGTTGAATGCTTTGGTGCCTATGAATGTGACCCTGTTTGGAAATAGTCTTTGTAGATGGAATCAAAGTGTAAGTTAAGGTGAGGTCATACTGGAATAGGGTGGGCCCTTAATCCTGTAGACTGGTGTCGTTAGAGAGATTGGTAAGAGGAGAAAGGACACAGAGATACAGGAGGAGAGAATTCCATGTGACGAGGGAGACTAGGGTTGACGTGCTGCAGCTCTAAGCCAAGGAAAGCCGAGGATTGTTGGCAAACTACCAGAAGCTAGGAAGAGGCAAGAAAGAATTTCTCACCTATGGGTTTCAGAGTGGGCGTGATGCTGTCAACACCTTGATTTCAGACCTCTGGCCCTAAGAACTGTAAGACGATATGTTTCCGTTGTTTTAAGCCACCCACTTTGTGGTACGTTGTTATGGCAGTCCTAGGAAACCAATACCCCTGGTATATATTGTTTTACCTTTTAACTTGAGTAATTCTCTTTCCTCATAGTTTAGATTTATGTCTTGTAAACGGCACTTAGCTGGATTGATTCTCTTTTGGTTATATTTTGTCTTTTAAATGGAACATTTTGCTTTTTATACAGCAGTCTTTCTAATATTTAAAGAAAAAGGAGTGGTGGAAAGTAAGCCTAGCCACATAATGAAGTGTATAATGATTGTGAGCATTTAATAAGGCTTTAGTTTACTGCAGTTAAGCTATCCTGATAGTCTTCATTCTCTGAAGTGCCCGTGTTTTGGGTTTGGGGGTGTTCATTAGTTAGATTCTGACCTAGTCTGTGTCATGCAGCTCTTCCACCCCTTTTCACGTCTGAACATTGAGAGCTTTGGAAAGATCACTTGTAAAGTAACTTTCTGCTCTGCATTTGCATGATTGAGTATATACAATTGATGCTTATTATTCACAGATTCTGCACTTGTGGGTTCACCTACTAGCTACAATTTATTTGTAATCTCAAAATTAATACTTGCAATGCCTTCACAGTCGCTCATGGGTATGCATAGAGTGACAAAAATTAGGAGTCATCTGATGTACATGTTCCCAGCTGAAGTCGAACAAGGCATTGCTCTGCTTTCTTGTTTTAACTCTCATACTGTAAACAAGTGTCTTTTTTGTGGTGCTGTGTTTTTCACATTTTGGTGCTTTGTGTGTGTGTCTGTGTGTGTGGTTTCACTGTTTAAATGGCCTCCAAACTATAGTGCTAAAGTGCTGTCTAGTGTTCTGAAGTGCAAGAAAGCTATGATGTGCCTTCTGGAGAAAACATGTATGTTAGATAAGCTTCATTCAGGCAGGAGTTACAGCGTTACTGGCCATAAGTTCAATGTTAATGGATCAACAATATATGTTAAATAATAAATCTTTAAACAAAAACACACAGAAAGCAAAGTTATATGTTATTTGGTTGACAAAAACATTACGATCAGAGGATTGCAGGAACCTAAATGCTTTATTTCCCCCAGGAGCAATGGTTCAGTATTCACTAATTCAGTGTTCCTGGTGATTTTATAGAACATAACTACTGAGAATGACAAGAAGGACTGAATATTTTTTTCTTTTACCTTGTCCTTATGCTCCTTGGAATAATAAGCTCTTCTTTTTTCCCTAGGATCTACCATTCTGCACATTGGCGACACTTAATAAATACCTGTTCACTGAATAAATGAATCTTCATGTCTCTCACACAATAGATGACTAATACAGTTGGCCCTTTGCATCCCTGGGTTCTGCATCCTGAGGAGGGCCGACTGTCCTGTGCCATAAATAGTATATGAGGGACTCGAGCATCTTTGGATTTTGGTATCCATGGGGTGGGGGGGTCCTGGAACCAGTCCCCTGGGAATACCAAGTGGGGACTGTACATTTTTGTTGAATAATTAGTACTGAATAATTTATATTTGCCTACAAAAGATACTAGACTAGAATGTTACTTTCATTTTAGAATTTTATTTTGTTGTATTTAAGAAATAAGATTAGACTTCTTTACGTTTTAGAGCTGTATACAGACAGATACCATTGTTATTGATGAAGGGACTTTTTTTCCTCTAATGTCCTAGAATATTGTTATGATTCTGTGAGATCAAAGATGTCATTTTGAAAGTACCTTAGATTTGGAATCCTTATGCTGACAAAAAGTCCTGGAAGTATTTTTGAAACAATAGCATTAGAAATGTTCTGGCAAAATTCCCTGTAATTATGTTTGTCTGCCAAAATTTCACTGGCTAATTTATAATTATGTAAGTTGCTCCTTGGAACTTTTTCAAAGTATACCTGTCATTTGGTTTTCTTTTTTTTAAGTCCATTTTTCATGTATATCTTGTATTATACATACTAGAATGTTTTGATGCATTGTGTATTTCTGCTCATTGAAAGCTCTAAAACCCAGAATTTTTGACCCTCACTATACAGTCTAGCAGAAGCATAGATATTAAACCTTTTAATAACTAACTGTACTTAAGTTACCTAGATAAGTCAATGGCTTGTCATTCTAAAAGTAGACTCCTCCCTGACACCTGTCCATCAAGGGGAAGGAGGTGCTGCCTTGTTACTGCCAGGTGGAAGTGGAAGCCCAGTTTCCCCTCTTGACCTCTGTAGAATGGTGTGGGGAGGGGGCAGCGTTTGGTGGGGAAGACTGGGAGATGCTCCTTATTTCTGCTGATCAGGGGTCTAAGTTCAGAATCCCCTTGTGGATGGGGGTGGAAGTCTAGTTCTTCCATGGTCTTCACTATCATTGTGGTTGTGGAGGAGGATGTCTCTCATGGCTCCCTAGTCAGCTTTCTCTGTCCACATCCTGGCAAAGGTTTGGAGCTCCTTGTTAAAGTCTGGTGAGGATGGACGTCCAGGCCCCCTACTTGGGCTTTGCTGTTAGGGCTGGGGATGGCACAAAGTTTTTTCTGTGGTGGTTTGCTAGAGTAGAGTGGTGATTACCTAAAAGTTTTCTGTCTTGCTAGGCTGTCCATTTCCTGGATGGAGAGAGCAGGCTTTTCTTGGGGCTTTTTTCTGGTCTTCTCCCGTTGGCTTATTGGCTTCTCTTGTTCCCAGTCTAAAATGCATGAAGCAAAAAATAAAAACACCTAGGGTATTTATTACCATGTTCCTTGGGTCTTAAGCTCCCTACTTGGTATACCTTCTTCTCTCTACCCTTTAATGTCTTCTTCTGTTCATATATACAATGCCCCTGGTTTTTAGTTGTACTTAGTGGGAGAAATAGGGAAAAGTTTGTCTACCGTCTTCCTGGAAGCAGAAGTCCCAGTAACATGTAGTTTAATTTACAAAATTTAATTTTGTGTAACTTTTAAGAAGAATTGACGCTGTAGTTGCTTGCTAATTACTTATTGAATTAAAAGTGGTGCATAGTTCTTTAGAAAGGTTGTTTCCAGCCAAGAGCTTTGTGAATTGAGAAAAAGAAGGTGCAAATAAGATAAACACTTGATGCATTTATGCCAAGTTAGTTTTTAACTGTATCAGTTTCTACACTACTTAGTAAACATAGTTTTTGATTTAGATGAGGAAAGTTAGAGTGTATTATACTGACAATAACTTCAGTCTTTTCCTATAATTTTCATTGTTATCTCCGGAAACTGGTTCTGTTACATTCAGTTTCTCTTGGATGATCATTTATCTTTTAATTGTTCTGTGGATTCTGGGCTTTTGTTACATAACCACAGATCACCTTTGGAGCCAGTGAGCTGGCCAGAGCATCTATTCTAAATTATAAGTTGTCACTTACTTTCACGCTACTCTATATCCTTTGAAAGACGAAGGTGCAGATGAGTCAGGTAATTTTCATCAAATGCTGTTAGAGTATTCAGTGTAGATTTTTAAAGGTGCATTTTCAGAATTTCAGTTTGAATAATGACTTAAGTTTAAATTTTAATTGGACTGAGCATTTTGATCATTTTTTTATTTTCACAATATTTTACCCAGTTAAAGTAAATAATGTCTTCATGAGGTAGGATAGTTATCTCCATTTTACAGATGGGGAAATTGAGAAATATCATTTAGTTTATGACTTATCCAAGAGCATTCAGTGAATTGAGATTAGTCTGGAATAAGAGGCCAAGACTGGAACGCTAAATATTTTTTTTACCACCATCTTGTGCTCAGCCCAATAGACCATGCCGGTAACCAAATTAAATTTATATATCTTTCAAAATGAGAGCAAGAGGGGAAAAAGGTTATCCATTTAGAACTTTAGCTTCAGACATGGTTCGTAAATATCTAATTTTTCAGTCTGATGCATCAAGAATGTTTCATCATTATCATATCCCCTTTTTCATATGCAGCATAATAAAAAGTCCATAATACAAGACAGTAATTTCAAGAAAATACGGATTTCTCCTTAGCAAGAAATATGATCATTATTTGAATTTTTTATAATTTAAAGAAATACTGAAAAGTGATATGTATAACAAACATGTAAATGTAGTATATATACTTGCCATTAAATATATTACATATCTACATCTTAACATATTGTACATATGCAATATAACACTTACTCAAAATGTATGGTAGGTTTACAAACTATCAATGCTTATCATATTAAAGACTACTAACTATAAAATTAAGTTGGAACATGGAAACTGGTTTATTAAAATTAAATTCTATATTCATCTTCTATTAGTTTTAAATATTTGTATAAAATATCTTATAGTAGTTTGTTATACTATGTTGGGAAGAATTTATTACTAAACATTAAGAGTCTAGGTTCTTGAGTTAGCTCATATTTTGCTAAATATATTGATCATGGAAGCATATTTACAGATTTGTCTTTGGAAATTGGAATCCTCATGTCGCAGTTCATTATTGATAATGTAGCACCATGGAGAATTTTTCTCTGCAATTTTTTTTTTCTTTTCACCTTTTCCACTATTCCTAAGATTCTCCTTTTATACTCTATTATTAAAATTCTAGCCAACGTCTGGTTAAACTGGGTAATAATGTACGCTTTCCCATTCAGTGCTTATATTTTTCACAGTGGGTATTTTATTTAAAATGGCTCAGTTCAAGGTGATACTAAAAAAGTTCAAAATTAAAGTCTGTGTCTCAGTTGTCCAAGATTAGGAATGCCTATAACAAAACTAAATTATTAAAAACTTTATTCCTCAAATCCAAACTAATTCCCCTCTACCTTTGAAGTTCCTTACGTTTTTTTGTTAGTAAAATTTGTTGTATTTTGTCTCGTATTATAGTGAGCTGTTAACTTTAGCCTTGCAGTACGTAATACATTGTTTTATACTGCCTATTCTCAAGTACGTATTTTGAATCAAATTCATTTCCCTAAAGACATGATAAGCACGTGACTCCTTTCTGATATCTAGGTTTTAATATGGGTATGTTGATTTTCTTTCTATTCCACTTGCTTCTTTTTGTGCTGTCAAATTACGTGTTCATTTTTAGCTTTATTGTCTATCCATAGTTTATTTCACCTGGTTGGATCATAAGATTTTGTTTCTCCAATAATCTTTTCATTTGCATGGTGAAAAATCAGATGGTTATTAATCAATTATTTTAAAATATAAATTCCACTGTAACAAATGCCATCTAAATAACTAGTTCAACCAGAAGAGTGCCTGCCACATTGTAGGTGCTCAAAAAATGAATAATTGGATGAATGAAAGAACTAACGAATGGTTCTTATAACCTTTCTGTTTAATGGTTTGTCCACTTATTTATAGGTAATATCATATTCAAGTATCTGTTAAAAATTCTTAAGTTTAATTTATACTCCCTGGTGCTAAAAGCTGCTTCTCTGCTTGAACATGCTACATGAAGCCTGTTAACTATTAACTTGTTACATCTAAAGTTATCCAAAGTGGGTTGATAGGTTAGGCCCCATTAAACAGAATTGCATAGAATTGTTAATGAGATATAACATGTGTGAAGGGAGTCTACAGAGTGTAAATGACTATGCAAAGTGTAGTTCATTTATTAGGCAAGCTTTTATTATTAAAATGGAACCAGTAATACATGCTAAATAATACTACTGTACTATAACTTTATTTCTTAGAAAATGCAATGTATATTTGAGCGTATATACTGGATTGTATAGATTGTCAAGATATAGGCTAAGCTATATCTTATTCTCGGCAAGATGTCTTTAGGTGTTCCTAAATAATTAGAAATATGCAATCATAAGAAAAATTACAAAGAATAACTATATAGTATATAATCTTGATAGATAATTATTAGAAAACAAATTTCTCAATGTCAAAGCTATAATTGAAATCTTTTTTTTGTAATTGAAGTTTTGAGGGAAATCATTTTGGATTAAACATTAGTAGTTTGGTTTTATTTGTACAAAATATTGAAAGGCTGAACATTGAAAGATTAAAACTTGTCATGCGATTATTCAAGAATATGGCTAGATTTTTCTGTTTATTTTAAGTAAGACAATGAAGGAAACAAGTCGAGCAGTTTCTTTCTAGATGAAAATGTATTGTGTCATTGAAAAAGATTTCCAATTCCACCCAAGAAAACATTTAAGTATGTTAGTAATATCTGACTCTTTTAAGCCAAAAGTAATTTACTAAGAATAATCTGACTTTAAAAAGTCGCTGTGAAATCTTCTGTTTCTTAGGTTATAATTTTGAATCTTTAGAAGGCTACATAATTTTTCTCTTAACTTGTACAAGGAGAGGGAGTATACCTTTTTCTATAAAATTTTTCTTTCACTGATGTTATTTTGTTGTCCCCTAACATTTGTATGTAATAGGATAGTACAAAGTACTGTAGACTTATTATTCAAAGGAAACATGTCCTTTCAGAGATCCTTTGCTGTCTAGACCTTTATTTTACCAGCAGTCATGAACAGATTGTACTTAACTATTGAGATTAATATGGCTGCAAGGCATCATTTAAAAAATAATTTTAAATCTCATGCTTGGAAAATATGAAGGATAATTAAAATCTGGTGTCTAATATATAAAATAGCCATTTTAATGCAAATATCATTTTTATTTATATTTTGATCACTTTATCGTAATAATAAATCTATTGGTCCTTTTTTTTTCTAAAAGAACCTACTTATGATTTCAGATGGATAAAGGCAGCAGTCTTAACCTTTAGCCCATATATTGTGCATTTAAATACATACATATAATAAAACTTCGTTATTTTAGATTAGGCTCTTTTAGGATTCTGGATGTAGTTTGTACACAAGTTGAGTAGAAGTTCACTTTTATTACCTAAAAAATTCATATTATAAATACATTTTTAAAAGTATATTTAATCTTGCTGAGGGTGTCTTAGTTAAGGTTACCATAGTATACTCGACAGCCTGGGTAGCCTAAACAACATTTATTTCGTAACCATTCTGGAGGCTGGAAGACCAAGATCAGGTTGCCAGCGTGGTTGGGTTCTCGGTGAGAGCCCTCTTCCTTATTGTGTCCTCACATGGGCTTCCTTAGTTTGTGGCCTAGAAAGTAGGTCTTTTACCCTTGGGATAGTGGTCAGTAAGGTAACCAGGCAACCAAGGTGAAATGTGCTGGCTGCAGAAGCCCTCTGGAACTCAGTGATACAAAAAAAAGGATTTGAAAGAAATAGTTTGTCACTGTGGCATGAAAGAGAGGGCCTTTAGATTGCACAATCTGAAAGACTTCCTCCTTTCCCCAGCCCTTCTGGAACCTCCTGCCTGGTCCAGGAAAATCTGAGCCCATCAACCCAAATTACAAAATGTACTGATATGGCATCAATTCAAACATACTACTGTAAAAAAGAGGAAAGAAAAAAACATGAGAAAGAGAAGCAAACTGTACTGGCAGATGAAATCTTACGTGGTGGACTCCTTGTACCTGAGTCCATCGGTCCTCTGTGTCTTCAGCATATTACCTTGAATGATGGAGCTTGGTTTTTTGGTGTCTTTCGCTAAAAAATTGTTCTTGAGGATAGAGTCTGTTGTTCCAGCAGAAAACATAGTACCCATGGCCTTGAAGACCTTTTGCACTTTGGAGAGGGGGTGAATACTTTAGATAACAGCATTTGTCATGATTTGGAAAAGGACTGCCATCAAAATCGCTCTAAATTAAGATAAAGTGGTGTCAACTAGGATTTCCCCTGGTTTGTAGCTTCATATTTCAGAGAATTGTTTAACTATCTTCTGAGAAACACTTCTTACCTATTTCCTTGCTCAAGAGAATGAAAACCCTAAGACTTCTGCACTCACCCTCTCCCTCTCACCCTCTCTCTCCCTAAGAAGTCAAAGAGTTCACTATAATAATTTTCTGAATTCTTTGATGAAATTACTCCTATTGATCTAATTCTGCTTAAACCAAATGATAAATGGTCCCTGAAATATGATTTCTTTCTTTCTAGCACAACCAGTCAACACCTTAGTTTGGAATACAAAGATAGCAGATATAAGCTATATCTTTTACATCTTATATGTCCTATAAGTCAGGTATAATTCCTAATTTTTTTAATACCTATGACTAACTTAGTATTTTAAAGTATTTTTATTGGTCAGAACATTTGATAAATGAAAAAAAAATCTAATTCTAACTTTTAAGGTAAAAGAATCTAGTTGATATGACCACTGGGCTCTTTTTCCTGAATGAATTTCTACTCAGCAAATTTTGTGAATTATAAATAATGTTATTTCAAATATATTAACTGTCTTACAAAGAATCCTTGTCTAAATGGATTCTTTTCCTTTCATAGTGCTCCTGACACCCAACAACTCTCCCTTCCCTTCATACAGAGAGATATGAAGAATCAGTAGCTTAAAGTGAACCACTGTATTTATAGTCAGTTATTTGTATTAACATACACTTGATCCATTGGAAATTTCATTTCAAACTGTATTACATGTATGAGGTTATTTTTATAATAGTGTTCTTCATATCCTAGAATGGTGATAATTGAAAGTATTGAACTCTTCCTAGTTGATAAGCAACTGCATAATTTGAGTTTCACTTTGTCAGACTACTTTTAAAATTATAGTTAAAATTTTCAATAAATATAAATTTATTTATGTACTTTATAAGCAACATTGGTAGGTAGTTTATAAACAACATTATGTGGACTCTGAAAAAATGAAGCAAGGTATTTTGGGTGATTTCAATAATGGCAGTAGCAGATAAATAAAATCTAATTTGCCATTTCTTTTCAGGATGTCTTCACTTTAGATTACTATACTTTATAATCTTTTGAGTACCTCTCTAATGAATGACAAACTGTTGAAATTTAACTTAAGTACTTATGAAATAGTTTCCCTTAGTAGCTATGCATCTTTAGGTTTTACTTTTATTCATGCCATGTACACATACGGAGTTGTTTTACTTTATTTTAAGCTACTTTGATTTTGCCTTACTAAATTATGTTTTACCTTATAAAATAGTTGAAATGTGCTTGCCCTTTTCAGGTATTTTGGTAAAATTCTATTTAAAACCAGTACTAGTTGAAAATGTTTTTTCAGCTTTCAGTTTGCTGCTTGGAACCATTTAAATTAAAGAATTGTACTAATATGCCCTTCTTACCTGATACCCGACTGGGAAATCTGAGTGCTGTTTCTCATATATAGTAACATTTCTTTACATCCATCTCTAGGTTATGTATATATAATAGATAAATCCACAGCATCCTTTCCTTCTCATTAGCTATGTATTTTCCCTGATGGTAAAGATTGTTATTCTTGTAAGCATTGTACCTTGCAACATAAAATGTGAAGGCATCAACACTTTCTTATAAAATTATCTGGTCCCAGAGGCAGTACATTGCTTTACCTCATTGAATTACCCAAAGAAGACTTACTGTTCCTCTCTCTCCCCACAAAAAGGGCTTTTCAGTGCGTCCATGTTCATATCTCAATATTCATCACAGTTCTAAGACTTGCCTCATGCTACCTGTCTGCAGCTGCCGCCTTGCTTTTCTTAATTAAAGAAAAAGTCATGAGAACAACTTTTATGTTTTTGCAGTCAGCGAGTATAAGCAGGTTAAATCTCTCTTAGCTGGTTAACTGAAGTCTTTCTATTGTTGGACTCTCTTATGTTATTCTGTTGACTTCTCTTGTCTTCTCTGCTCTCTCATCCTTCCTATTCTCATCCCGGTAATTCACGTATCAAATCAGACTCCTGATGCAGAAATTCTAGTCTTAGAAAGAGGCTATTTTAAAATTAAAATTATTTTGAGTATCACTTGCTAGAAAGTGAAAGGAGACTCTGAACTTGTGAGCTCTAAAATAATAACCAGACTTTAGGCAGTGAAGTGAAATATTTAAGTTTGATCTTAGAAATAAATTCACTTGGGCTCTACTAGTCATAATCAGAACATTTACAAAACAATGTTTGCTGACTGTTGTGGCACAGATGCTTTCAGGTGTTTTAGTTCTAGCTAAGGGTGTAATACAGCAATACTTTTAAAATTTGCATGAATACCTCAAGTTTATTTTTCTGAAACTAGACTGAAGAAGAATTTTAATTTTAGGAAGCTGTTAAGCTTCTTCATTATTTCTGTTATGCCTCATCTGTCATCTCATTTGTAGAAATCCTACTTTAAATTTTCCGAGACCGGGTAATCTTTATCTTGTTTAGATCGAGCTAGAACTTCAGCTGTCGGTTTTGGTTTTGCATATCAAACTATTTTATGGCAAAGTAATCTACATATAAATTTGCTTCATATCCACTAAAAACTCTACATGATATTTCTCAGTATTTTTTTAAGCTGACTTAATATCAGTGATTAGTTCTTCCCTAAGGAGGTGTGTTGTTTTTTGGTTTTTTCCTTCTGTTTTTTTTTTCCTTTAGTTTTTTACTTACCAAGCATCCATTGATCACTCACCTTGTGTCAGGCACTGTACTAGAGGCTTGGGATTATAATATAAAATGTTATATGGTGCCATTTCATGGCATTTGATAAGAGAGTCTTAAAATATGAAAACTTTTATCAGTGGTTCCAATGTTGAGTTGTATATTGAGAGCACACATCTGGAGAAATCCCCTGAATACTTGCATGTGAGTTTGCACTTAATATGCAAGCCTCTACTTTCAGGATTGAAAAGTCTTCAGTAGTCAGAAGATTACTGCACTACATAGTTCCTGTGAGTCTGTTGTAGAATTTGCCAGTTTGTCTCAGTTTCTCGTGGTTTAACTGCCTCACACCTGCTGCCTTTTTAAGACTATGGGTTCCCAAGGCAGGGATCATCTTTTTGTCTCTGATAGCTGGCCTAGAGTCTGGCATACACTATAAATACATGATATATAAGAAACGATTCAATTTTATAAAGAGAAAGAAGGTAGGGAAGAGCCAACATTGAATAGAGGTTTGACCTAATTTTCTTCTCTTGTTGACTTTCTCTTTTTTCCCTTCTTGTTCCTCCTTTCAAAGAAGTAGGCCATGTTGATTTAAGGGGTACTCTGCACACCTGAAGAGGTTGGATAGCGTTTTGCAAGCCCCGAACTGATTTTATCACTCAGAGTTGATCATGTGGGGAATTAATTATCCTTAACCAAACTTCTTAATTATTAAAACGGTGCCTATACAGCATGAGAATTAAGAACAAAGAGCCATAGGAAGAGAAGTTTGATTCCCAGTTCGACCTTTTACAAGCTGTGTACCCTTAGGCAAATTAGTAATTAATATTAGCTTCCATATCTATTAAATGGAGATAATAACGGTACCTAACTCATGGGATTCTATGACAAGATTAAATGACAATTCTAAATTCCTAACACTAAAGAAGTAATCAAATTAAAATTAATACCAGAGAGAAGACCAATGTAATGTAAAATTGAGCTTAGCACAAGGGCCTTGCACACTGAAGTTCTCAGGGAATAACAACTGTAATTATTATTATTATTGTTGCCATTGTAACTCTCAGCACTAATTTATAGTAATACAGTCGGCCTTTAAACAACACAGGTTTGAACTGCCCAGGTCCACTTATTTGCAGATTTTTTTCAAGAGTAAATACTACCATCCTACAGGATCCATGGTTGGTTGAATCTGTGTATGAGGAATATGTATAGGGAGGGTGGACTGTGAGTTATACTCAGCTTTTTGACTTTGTTGAGGGTCGGTGCCCCTAATCTCTGTGTGGTTCAAGGGTCAACTGTGTATCATTTCATGTATATGTGTATACACACACACACACACCTGTAATACACACAAATATGTACATACTCAGCTCACTATTTACAGCATCTCATTTCTAATCTAACTACTCAGAGATTTACTTAGTCCTCAGAAGATTATTTTGTTACTATGTGATCAAAGAAAAAGAGTTAGGTTTTCTTGAGAGATATTTCACCCAGGCTGTAATAGAGCTTGGAAAATTATAACTTCCACGTTAGTGGATACTTTTATAGCATCCAGATAACTCATCTCTGCTAATTATGTCAGTTGGTCTCTATTTCCCCCTCTGACGATCCACTTCTCTTTTTCTCCCTCTTTCATACATGCAGACACACATTCTGACAGGTTTATATTTTTTAACTCAATTATTTGTCATTAAAAAAACTTCAGTATTTTGTAAAAGGCAATTAATGTTTTCTTTTTTTTAAAACATCCTGTGTGTTGGAAATATATACCTTGGTAATTTAATGTATTCAACTGATTTAGATTGAGCAGACATTAATTAAGGAATACATTATTTCATGTAATCCTCAAAAGATTTCTGTGAAGTAAGTCATAACTATTTGCCCAACAAAATATTGAAGCTACGGAGGAGTTAAGTGAGTTGCCTCAGGTTATGCAAGTAATAAGCACCGTAGTTAAGGATCGGACTTACAGTGTGATTTCAAGCCACCCTTTACGCAGCATCATAACAGCCTGAACAAAAAGGACCTAGAAATCTTCATTGGTGAGTCATCTGTCTGAGAGTAGATTACTTCCATAAATAGTGTCCATTCTCTAGTGATTTTTAGTTGATTCAACTTCAGAATGATCATTCCTAACCTTGTAACCCTTCTTGTTAACGGGCAGAATTGGGAAAAAATAAAAAGTTACAGATCTCTGAGAAAAGAAAAAGTGTTGAAGTTGGGAAGGTATCAGATAAATGGAGGGCCAGGTAGCTTTAGCAAGGAGACTAGGAGAGCTCAAGAATGTATGTATAGCAATACAGATGAATTGAAAGGTGGATAAACTTGTACCCTCAAGACTGGATCTTCTCCATCCAGTGGGAAACGAAAGTGTTTTTTGGAGTGAGAAGAGAAAAGAATGGGGCTGAGAAATTTAGAGAGAGGAGGAGGTCTGGAACAAGCTCTGGCGGAATCAAGAAGAGAAGAATGTTTGAAGTTGTTGACAGACTTGTATTTTAGGAATAGATATTTTGGAGCTTTCTAAAATTGTGATAAAACATGCATAAAATGTACCATTTTAACCATTTCTAAGTGTACAAATCAGTGATGCTAAGTACATTCTCAGTGTTGTGCAACAGTTTACAGAGCTTTTTTTATCGTCTCAAACAGAAATTCTGTACCCATTAAACAATAACTCCCTGTTCCTTTTTCACCTTGGTCTCTGGTAACCACTATTCCTTTCTATGATTTTGACTGTGCTGGGTACCTCATATAAGTGGAGTCATACAGTATTTGTCCTTTTGTGACTTATTTCTCTTAGCATAGGGTTTTCACGGTTCATCAGTGTTGTAGCATGTTGGTATTTCATTTCATTCCTTTTTAAGACTGAATAATATTCCATAAACAAAATATATACCACATTTTGTTTTTCAGTTGTTAATGGTCGTATGGATTATAACGTTGTTGTGAACAATGCTGCTGTGAACACTGATGCAGAAAGGAATGGGTTTTAAAACTACATCTTAAAAAATCTTATGAAATGACTACTTAATTATACTTCCATACTGTTTAACTCTTTCTGAAAACCTGGTTAGATTATTTGAGGAAGAGATAGCATTGTATGACAACCCCTCATGGATTTGCTGAGCACATTCTGAGGTTATAATGTCCATAACCCACTTGAATTCATATCAGTCACTTAACAGAGTGGAAAAAATGAATGGAAAAGTATTGTGATTGTTAGGCAACCTCCATCCCACTTTTTGGGAATAACTGAATTAGTTTCACAATAAGGATATGAGGATTTTCAGTCATTTATAAAATGTGGTCCTAGACAGCTTGGTAACTTTTAGTTTATATCTGTGGTTTTTAAGAAATGTTAAAATTATCATATTTTATAGCACTGCCAGCACTGTCTAGTGAAGGTATCTTTCTTACAGATGTCTCATGATTTCCTAGAATCAGCCGTGAGATTCTGGACCTTTGTCTTGAATACTTAGACTAGATTATAGTTGCTACATTACTGAGGTTGAACTGTCTCGCACGTTATGTTAACTTTTGTTAGTTGATCAAGGCATATGTAGAGGATAAATACAGTGATTTATAAGCAAAGTAATTTATGTGCAATTCAGTGTTCTAGTCACATTTAAATCTGAAGTCATTAAAAATAGTTCTAATATTATGTCATTTGTCATCAATATGTTTTGAATAGATATCAAAATAAAGGATAAAATGAACTGTCATAGTTCAGATTCTTTTACATGAGCTATTCAGCTAGGTAAAAAGTTCCTTCAGGGGCTTTACAAACTAAACCAGTCAACAGTTTCTTTGAACAAAGGAACATACTGATTGACTTAAGGCAGGAACTGTCCGTTAACTCACAATAGGCTCATTCATATTTATAGAGTCCTGAAAATGATAAAGAATTAATTACTTTAAAAAATAATGATAGCTAGTACATGACCAGCAATGAAAAAATACTAATTCAATACCTGCTGTAATCTATATTTTAAGAAGAGGGATGCATATGTAATATTTACTAGGGGAGTTGTCAAATTAAAATTAATAGTAGAGGGAAGCTCGGTATACTGTGTAGTCCTATCAGTGAGGCACTGAGGCAGTTCTCTGTAGTTTCAGTTATGGTTCATGTGTCAGTCATCATTTTGTGGAGAGTTCTGTGAAGCTGAAATTCAGATCTGCAGTAATTCTTTTCAACGTGGAATATAACAGCCTCAGTCATTCTGGGATGTGTGATTTAAAAAACAACATTTTTCTCTTTGATTGATCATAGCTATTATTGAAATAGCTGGTAACATGTGACATGGTGCTATAATTTAGACTGAAAAAAATGAAATTGTGAATTGTATCCACTCAGCTTAAAACTTCTGTTTCTAGTCTCTGCAGCATCTTTTATACTTTTCTGCAGAAATGGCTTCTTAACATAATGTTCCTACATTTTCCCAGGGGAAAAGGAGGACTTCATAGTCAAATTCTTGTTCAAAGTATTCAAGGGAAACTCATACAATAAAAATAGAGGGGGAAAAATAAAATAAGGTTCAGAATTTCCCAATATAGGAAATGAACATTTTATTTATTTTATTTTATTAACCTTTTAACAAATACGCTTTACACATACATCATGGGATCAGTGTCAAGGAGATGAAAATTTATGGGTATGATGGTGATTCAGGTGATTTCAGGTGTTTAGATTGGAAGCTAATCCCTACATAAATCATTCTCCCCTCTCTTCTTTTGTAGGTAGAAATAAGCTAAAGCAAAAAACTAGGTATGGAGCTCAATATGTTTAACGATTTCCCTGTTAAAATCCACTTTTCAAACTATTCTGTTTCATGTTTACACAGACAATTCTTCAAATAAGAACTCAGCTATCCATTTAGAATGATCAGGGTGGATGGATTTAGAATTATTTGTAGACTCAGTTTACAATATGGCCTGTGAACATTTGTAGACTTTCTTTTTTAAAAAATATGTTTAACAAAATTTGGAAGATGAAGTTTATGTATTTTTATAGCTTTATTGAGGAGTAATTAATATATGGTAAATTGCAGATAGTTAAAGTATACATTTGATTTTTAAGTGTGAAATCATCACTCCCAGAACAAGGTGATGAACATGTCCATCACCCCAAAAGTTGCCTCCTGCTGCTTGTTAAGCCCTAAGCCCTCCCTCCCTGTCTCCTCCTACACCCTTTACTCTGTTTTCTGGCAGCTACTGCTATTGGATATCCATTTTCTAGAATCTCACAGAAATGGAAACATACAATATGTGTGTGTCCCTCCCCTCTCCCCACTTTGGCTTCCTTCAACATTAGATTCATCCATGTTGTTACATGTGTCAGTAGTCCATTTCTTTATTGTCGTATAGATACATCACAGGTTACTTATCCATTCTAATGTGTGTGAATGGACATTTGAGATGTTTTCAGTCTTTGGCTATTTTGAATCAAGTCACCGTGAAACTTGGGTACAAGTCTTTCCATAGACATATGCTTTCATTTGTCTTGAAATGGGGTTGGCAATTTTTTTTTCACTAAAGGACCAGATAGTAAATATTTCAGGCTTTATGGGCACTGTGGTCCCAGAGCCACTTCTTTTGTTTCCCTTCTCTCGGGTACCACTGTGCTACCTCTTGTCTGGTTTCTGAAAACCATTGTATGACGTTATAGTTTTAGTTGTTTAGTGGGAGTAGGGCCTAGGTCAGCTCTTGTTACTCATATGTTGACTCGGAGTGGAAAATTTGTCTATACATTTTTAATGCACTTATGTTTCTTTTTGCAATTTTAATGCCTTTCTGTTTAAAACTGTTATGCCCAGACATGTGAGTTCTGTATTTTCGTATTATCTTTATGCCGTAGACTATATAGCTCTATTTCTAAGAAGGGGATGAGTGGCTTGTGGATTCCCTAGAAGCTTTCTTTAAAGATTTAAGTATTTCTTAAAATACTCGTCTATTTATAAGGAATATTAAAATATGTTAATATACCAATTAATATTGTACCCCTCATTTAGGAGTCACTCTTACTCTCTTACTGATTGCTTATGTTGGTCTTTGTGCTTTTTATATTAAGACCTTTTATACTATGAAATATAATACACATACAGAAAAGTACATAAAACATAAATGATAAATGTACAACTTAATGAACTTTCATGTATCCAACACACATTGAACCACTACTCAGAACAAGAAAGGAAATATTGCCAGCATCCTAAATACCTCCATTATGCTCTTTCTTATTCACAAACTTCTCTCTTCCAGCAAAGATATACCAGTTATCTGTACTTCCATGATTTTTTTTTTTGATTTCCTGCTCTTTTTTATACTTCTGTTACTTAGATATGCATCTCTAATCTTTAGGGTTTGGTTTTGCCTGGTTTTTAACCTTACATGAATGCAACCCTATTTATATTTGACTTTTGCTCAGTGTTATGATTTTGAAATCATCCATAATGTATGGAATTCATTTCTTTTCACTGTTATATATATGTAACAATTTTATATATAGGCATTTGGATGGATGGCACTTGGGGGTGATTACTCACAATAGCCAGTCATATTTGTATGTGAGCTTCAGGACACGTGCACGCACATGTCTGTTGGGTACCTAAAATTGGAATTGCCGGGTCCTAGGGTATGTGTATATTCAGCTTAGGAGATAATGTGTGTTATAGATTTCTTCTACTTGGTGGCTTCTTTCAGTGTCATTATAATGTCTCTCTAAAAAAAATTCTATCTCCCTCACCCCCCCCCAATTTTATTGAGATATAGTTGACATATAACATTGTATTAGGTTAAGGTGTACAACATAATGATTTGATATTGTGAAATGATCACCACAATAAGTTTAGTTAACATCCATCACCTCACATGGCTACAGTTTTTTTTTTTCTCGTGATGAGAACTTTTAGATCTAATCTTTTAACAACTTTCAAATATACAATATAATATTGTTAACTGTAGTCACCATGCTGTATGTTACATCCCTAGAATTTATTTGTCTTTTAACAGAAAGTTTGTGACTTTTGACTGCCTTCACCCATTTCCTTCACTCCCCACTTTTGACCATCACTGATCTGTTCTTTTTCTATGACTTTGGTCTTTTTAGAGTCCACATATAAATAAGTGAGGTGATGTGGTATTTTTTATTTTAAAATAATTTTAGACATATAGAAAAGTTGCAAAAATAGTACAGAGTATTCCTGTATATCTCACATATGTTTCCCTTATTGTTAACTTTGAGAAATAAACCTTGCTACAATACTAAGAACTTCTCTACATTCCTTATTCTAATTTTGCTGCTTTCCCCACTAATATCCTTTTTCTCAAGGATCCAACCCAGGATCCCACACTGCACTTAGTTTTCACGTCTCCTTAATATAATCTGTGACAGTATCTCACTTTTGCTTTTCATGATCTTGACACTTTTTGAAGAATACTAGTCAGTTATTGTATGGAATGCCCCTCAGTTTGATTTTGGGGGGAGGATATTTTTTGGCAGGAACACAATGGATGTGATAATGTGCCCTTCTAGGTGCATTATATGGTGTTTAGGGGGTGGAAGGGTCTTGTTGGTAATTTTGATTATTCAGTTAAGTTAGTCTGCTGAGTTTCTGTACTCTAAAGTTGCTATATATATAATATATATGTAATAATCAATGAGTATTTTCTGGGGAGAAACTATGAGGCTAGGCAAATAACATGTTTCTCATCCTACCTTTGTCTTTCAATGGTTTTTGCCTGTAACAATCATTACTGCGGTGTTTTTCAGTTTCAATTTGATGAATATTTAAAATATGATGAATTCAGTTTCCTTCATTTTCTTCAGTGCATTAATTGGGATTGAACTGTAAAGAACAACTGTCCCCTCTTCGTCCTATATTTATTTACATTAGTAAGGACTTAGGAATATTTTACTCCATGGGTTATAACCCAGCACTGTGATTTTATTTTGCTATTTTGACTTAGGTCATTGGGAGCACCTTCAGTTTGGTTTCTGTGTCTTTTTGACGTACCCTCTTCACGTTTCATACCTCCTGGGCTTATCTTCTGGGCTTATCTTAAACTTTCCTTCCCTGTGTCTAGGAATCAGCCCTTTCTCCAAGGAGCCCAGTTTTGTTTTGTTTTTTTCTTCCCCTTTTTAATTGGAGAATGATGGTTGGAAGCACAGATCTAGGTTCTAGGCGTGGTCGTTGCTGCTAGGGGCTATTACAGACCCTCACAGTTGTATCATATACTGACATGCACCTCCACACACACTTATATATATTTCTTTATCTGTGACTATATTAAAAACCAGGAGTTCCTACTAATAGCTCTGATTGTATCCCAGCATCATCATGTTAATTCTATCCTTTCCCCTTTTCTTATTTAGAGTCCTTTGTACAGTGAGCAATCTGCATCTCCTTATCCATGATATATTTACTTGTTTGTTAAATCCTTGCGTACAATGAAGTATTTTCAGTAACTAACCCATAACCCTGTGAGAAACAAGTTTACAAACTCAAGGACTATATTTGTGTACAGTTCTTTTTATCTGTAGCCTTACAGATTATCATCAAAATTCTGTTTTCTGAAGTTACTCAAGTTAGTTCTTTTTCATCCCCATCCTCCTTAATAATGTGGGATATTACTCATTTGTATCTAGTTACACATTATGTTGGCATTAATTCTCTGAGTGTTGGTTGCTCAACATTTCTTACATACCTTTGCAAAATGATTTAACTTTCTGTTGTTTACTTCAGCATTGTATTTATCCTTCTTATTTATTATTTCTGTTATTTATTTCACCCAATGTATATTTCACAGGCATCACTTTCAGGTAATTTATTCCTATTGGCACACAGATTCTTTATTTAAGCATGTTATTGCTATTGATGGTGGTTTTCTGCTTTTTTTTTTTTTCTTCATGAAAATCTAGAGCATTTTGTTATTCTTGCACCAGTGTTTAGAAAGCAAACCAAAAGAGAAAAGTATAGGCTATGAAAAGTCTGTAAGGATAATAATAAACTCATTGGTTCATCCGAGTTTCATCAGGGCCTAATAGTATATGCTGCTTTTACTTACATTTGACTAGAAGGCTCAGAATAATGCAGGCCTTCTCAATAATGTGCATTTTCTCAAATTCAGAAGAGCCCTATTGATCCCATATTAAGTGCATTTGCTTTCTCTTTTTTTTCCTAGTAGTAAGTGTATTGGATAGAGTCTGCTCTTTGGAGAACTTGCTCTTTGGTGTAGAAGTAGGATTTTGTTTAAGTCAGTCAGTATTCAAGATACTGCAAGTTTTTTCAAAGTATTTTGTTGCAGTGGAAAAACATATCAGTTAGTGGGTAATGTAATTATGGCCCGTAGACAGAACAGTTAATTTTGAGTTATTGAGCTTATTTTTAGAAAGATCCCCTTTGCCTTTTTTAACTTTTAATTTGAAATAATTATAGACTCAATTTCCTTCTAAAGCAGTTTTTTCTAAGCCCCATATATCATCAGTGAATGATGGTGAATGAGGTTCTTTTAAATAATGTTCATTCTATTACCTGGCAAGTTTTATTTATCCTTTATGTGAGAAACTTTTCTGGAAATAATCTTGTGGCTTTCTTTGCAGGGCAGATACTTACTGATATTTGTATTTGGGAAATTGAAGCAAAATGAACATTATTCTTGCCTATCTTTACTTTCTTCAAAAGCTCTAATATATTTTCTTTTTTTTCTAGCAGTGCCTTCTTATTGCTACTTTCCAAAAATGTCTTTGGTAGTCACACTATAGAAGCATTTAGTTACAAGCAAATATTTTGAGAGTTATTAGCCCATGAATAAAGGTTAAGTTAATGTTCACTTAACGGAAGGGAAATCAGTTACCTGGTAGTTAGTGAGCCATGGGTTCTATTTTAACATACACGTATAAATGCAACTATTAGTGCTGAATTAATGCCTTTACTCTGGGGATTTAAAATGTGTGATTGCTATATTCCATGTAAGTACCCTGCCATAATAAAATGGTGCCTGCCTATTGTTTGACAATAATTATGTATACAATTTGCCAAAATAATTTTTGAAAGGCAAAAACATATAAAGAAGTGTCTCATTTTAAAAGTTGAAATTTGTATTCTCAAAGTATTATTTTCAACATAGCGGGCCTTTAAATTATGATACATATTAAAACCTACTCACATGAAGGTGGTAATATAATTGATGGTAAGGAATTATACGGACATGAATGAGAAAGAGCAGTATTTTAAAAGTGAAATGTATGTATGCTCTGTAACTGATGTATTTAAGATATTTCTTGTTTAGAGGGTAGTTATTAGATAGGCAAGTGGAGGAAGGAGAACACACTAAATAGTATATTGGCAAGCTGCCTAAAATGCATATGCACAGTAATTAGAGGCATATTGATTTTTAAATGTCAGCCAGCTTTTATTCTCTTCCTTTTTGAGTGTCTATTTGTATGAACAGCAACTATTCTTACTTCTAAAAGGGGTTTATCAAGCTTTTTGTGAACATTTGTTATGTAGGGAATAAATTACCACTGCTATATATAGCTAACATTAAATTTGTGATACTAGCAATTTATGAGAGATTTGAAGTTTTGTTGGTTGGATTAATTTCTTATTTGTCAAATGATGGCTAAGAAACTCTCCATTTCACAGTTGAGATTTGGGGACTTTTCTTATACTTTCTACTTGCATCCAGTGAACAAGTGCCTTTAGTCATGTTTATAACCTTTAGCAACATGCTGAAATACATTACTACAGGTATCACATTCCAAACTTAAGTAGCTTTTTGCTAAATTGGTTTAATTTAATTTATTATTGTGTTTATCATCTATTTGCATTTAGTGGCCTTTAATGCTTTCTAGGCCTTTAAAGAATGCAGGGCACAGAGGATGTTCCTGGGAAACTGAATATCTATCTATCTTATTTCATAAAATCTGAGGTGCTTTAAGAGTGTGCTTTACTAATCTTACAAGACCAAGTCAATAGAAGGTAATGTAGGGTGGGATGGGGACTTTCCCTTCTTTTCTTCTAGGTTCTTTAGTCTAATAATTAAATTGACATACGACAGATTAGCAGGAGAAGAATTACAAATGTAATTTAGTATGTATGGTGTCCCCAAAGAGAAGAGGCTCAAAGGCAAGTTGGGCTTATGTGCCATCCCAAGCTAAGGAGTGGGATGGGGCCCAGTCTTCACAAGGGAGGTGAGAAGAGCAGATGTTTGGTGATTAGAAGTCTGCCCTGCTGTGCAGATAGGTCTTTCAGATAAAAAAGTTATCTCTGGGAATAGTTCTTCTGAACCAGGCCCCCTATCTAAATTCTAAGTTAAGGGAGAGGTAAAAGTTTTTTTCTGAGTCTGCTGGATCTTAATTGCCTTCAGCTCAAAATAATCAACGTCAAAGTGGCATATTTTGGGGTGGCCTGTCCTCCCCCTCAGTAATCACACAATCACCTCACACTATAACCTGGTGACAATGATTATAAGATACCATTGAGTAATAACTTTAATTATGCCCTTCTCATACCCTGCACAACTCCACACTCCACAAATGCACTTCTTCGTCTTCTTCCTACTCCCTTTACCCCTGGATAACCATGTATTTGTTCTCTATGTCTGTGAGTTTGTTTCCTTTTTTTAGATAAGTTCATTTGTGTCCTTTTTTTAAGATTCATATGGTATTTTTCTTTCTCTTTCTGGCTTATTTCACTTAGAATGACCATCTCTAGTTTCTTCCATGTTGCTGCAAATGGCATTATTTTATTCTTTTTTATGGCTGAGTAGTATTCCAGTGTGTGTGTGTGTGTGTGTGTGTGTGTGTGTGTGTGTGTACGTACATGTACATATACCACGTCTTCTTTATCCAGTCAGCTGTCAGTGGGCATTTGGATTGTTTCCATGCCTTGGCTATTGTAAATAGTGCTGCTGTGAACATTGGGGTGTACATATCTTCAAATTATATTTTCTCCAGATATATGCCCAGGAGTGGTTTTGCTGGATCTTATGGTAACTCTATTTTTAATTTTTTAAGGAACCTCCATGCTGCCCTCCATAGTGACTGCACCAATTTACATCCCCACCAACAGTGCAGGAGGGTTCCTTTTTCTCCACACCCTCTCCAGCATTTATTGTTTGCAGTTTTTTTAATGATGGCCATTCTGAGTGGTGTAAGGTGATACCTCATTGTAGTTTTGATTTTATGCATTATTATTTTAATCCTCCCCTATGTAGTAATTTTACTAAAATTATTAATATGTTAGGTTGTTTTACATTTAAGTTGCTATTCTCAATATTTACCCAATATTTTCTGAAATATAAGAATTATTTCTTTGCTTATTACTATCCCATCATGCAGAAGACAAGAATAATTACATAGAGATTAATTTTTCATAGAAATTATGTTACACAAATTTTGATAATTATAGAACTTTATATTTAATGAAGAGTATTTTATAAGTAATGCTTTTTTTTTCCTTTGTAGGTTACTTCCTCAAAACATTGGCCTTCTCTATGTTGGAGGTTATGACAGACCCTTTGCGCAAATCAAGGTATGATTGTTTATTTTCCAATATACTTTTTCTAGATATAGTTCACTTGTCCAAAACCCACCCAAACCCTGCAAATAACTACCTCGAAAATACTGTGAATGTGAATTATTAATTTCACTTGCTTTTGCATATCTGCTGAAAAAGTAATTCATTTTTTCAGTGAATTGATTAATTTAATAATCTTGCCCATAGTAGAACTGACTTTGACCAAAGCACTTCAGTGATTAATTAAGAAGAGTACAATTTAGAACCACATTACCCTTTTGACAATAGAATTTTTTGACTGCTTTATTGAGATATAATAGTCATACAATAAAATGTACATATTTAAACTGTACAATTTGACATTGTTACCCTTATACTTGTGAAACCATCACCACAATCAAGATAATGAACATATCTATCACCCCCAACAGTTTCCTTGTGGCCCTTTGAGTACCTTCCTTTTGCCCCTCCTTCTTCCCTTTGAGTTCCCAGGGCAACCACTGATCTAATCATTATAGGTTAATTTGCACTTTCCAGAATTTTATATAAATAGAATCATACAATATTTCTTTCTCTCTCTCTTTCAGCTTCTTTCATTCAGCGTAATAATTTTGAGATTCACCCATGTTGTTACACTTTAGTGGTTCATTCTTTTTTATTGCCGAGTAGTATTTCATTATATGGTTATAGCACAATTTCTTTATCCTTTTCACACATTGGTGGACATTTGGGTTGTTCCTACTTTTTGGTTATTATAAAAAAAGGTGCTGTGAACATTTGTATACAAGTCTCGGGATGGACATATACTTTCATTTCTCTTGAGTAAATACCTAAGACCAAAATGGCTGAGTTAAATGGCAGTTGTATGTTATAACTTTCTCAGAAACTACAAAACTGTTTCCCCACCGGCAGAGTGAGTGCCAGTTCTTCCATATCCTCATCAGCATTTGGTGTGGTCAGTCTTTTTAAGGGTTCAGCCATTCTTATAGGTATAGAGTATTTCACTGTAGTTTTAATTTGCATTTCTGATTAAATGAATTAAATGAATGTTGAGCATCTTCTCATATGCTTATTTGCCATCTGTACATCTCTAGTGAAGTGCATATTCAAAACTTGCCGTGTTTTAATTGGGTATTTTGCTTTCTTACCGTTGAGTTTTGAGCATTCTTTATATTCTGGATGTAAGTCCTTTATCAGATATGGGATTTTTCTTAACAGGGTCCTGAAAGAGCAAAAATTCTTAACATTGATGAAGTTCAGTTTGTTCATTTTTTTTTATGGCTCATTCTTTTAGTGTTGATCTAAGGAAATATTTACCTAACCCAAAGTCACAGAGATTTTTCTCCTATGTGTTTTTCTAGAATCTTTATAGTTTTAGGCCTTATTTAGGTCTATTATCCAATTGAGTTCAATTTTGTATAGGATGCAAGGTTCAAGGTATAGAGGAATGTTGTCCCCCCACAACCCAACCTTTTTTGGCACATGGATATTCAGTTGTTCCAAAACCACTTGTTAAAAAGACTATTCTTTCCATTGTTGAAGTGCCTTTACATCTTGTTGAAAATCAGTTCATCCTTTGTGTGTGAATCTATTTCTGGACTCTTTATTCTGTTGCATTGACCTGTGTGTCTGTCCCTCTAGCAATATCACACTATCTCGACTTTTTGTAGCTGTAGAGTAAGTCATGGAGTCAGGTAGTGTAAATCCTTCAACTGTGTTCTTTTTCAGAGTTGCTTAGGTTACTGTAGGTTCCTTTAATTTCCATGTGAATGTCTGAATCATCTTGTCAATTTTTATAAAAATGCCTGGAATTTTGGTTTGGATCACATTGAATCTGTAGATCTATTTGAAGAGAAGTGACATCATAACAATATTGAATCTTACAATTCATAAAGACCACATATTTCTCCATTCATTTAGATATTAAATGTCTCTCAGCAATATTTTGTTGTTTCAGTGTGTTGGTCTTGTACACTTAAAATAAATTTATCTGTAAACATTTTATATCTGTGATGCTATTATAAAGTATTTTTTAATTTTAGTTTCTAATTGTTCATTGGTAGTACATAAAAAGATGATTAAATTTTATGTGCCTACTTTAAAATCTATAGTTTTTCTATATTCAATTATTAATTCTAGAACCTTTTTTTAGATTTCATAGGATTTTCTACATAAATGATTATGTCACCTACTAATAGACAGTTTTCCTTTTTCTTTTCTGATCTGAATACCTTGTATTGCTTTTTCTTCCTTTACTGCATTGGCTAAAACCCGCAGTACAGAGTTGAATAGAAATGGTGAGAATAGGCATCCTTGCCTTGGTCCTGATCATAGAGGGAAAGCATCCAATTTTTCATCAAAAATAGTTTTTAGTATTAGTAATAGTTGAGGGTTGAATCACAGATTCCAACTAGGCTCTCTTGTTAAAAATGGAGTAATATTATGAACGTTCAAGGCAGTAAATAAAAAGAAAGGTTTGCGGTCATCCTTTTTCTTTGTTATTGTAACTTTTATTAATGTTTTCTGACAGACCTGTAAAATGTATTTTGTGTTTTTTGTTTAGTTTTCTGCTTTTTCTTCACGTTTGTTTCTTGGCGCCATGAATTATTTTTCTCATGTTCATTTGTAGGATGTGATTTTAAATTCCTTTCCACCTGCGTGTATGACATTTTTATGCTTTGAAAAACAAAGATTTTTCAGAATAGACTAAGCCTGAAGAGGACATACAAGATATTTAACACTGAGAAGGTTTAGTCATATTATTGACATTTTAAAATGAAAAATCTTATTTAGATACCATAGCATCAGCATCTCTTTAAATACCTTCATTAATTTTACTTAAGATACTCTTAAGTCCACATCAGCAGCTTAAGTTGTGGATCCTCTTGAACTTTTCTGATTCCCTAAGTAATGACAAGCATTCAGATATGTTTTTGTTTCTATTTTTAATATCCCTGGAAAACAAGTGGAGTTGGCAAGAGTCTCTTCACAAACCTCCCTCACTATCCTGTTCACCAAATTCAACAGTATAGCCAGGAATCCTAATAAGTTTCAGCAGGAACATTTCTGAAAGCCCAATTTTTTTTTCTGTCCATTGGTTTGGAAAATCCTGTTTCTCCGTATTAGAACTGAAATAATGAAAAAGTGACAGGCTTCTCCGATATGTTTAGGGAAGGGTAGAATGTGTGTGTGTGTGTGTGTGTGTGTGTGTGTGCGTGTGCGCGTGTTACAAGTTGTCTCAAAAATGTGTAAGTGGATGTATGAGGATGATTCCTCCATCACTCACCTGATTCATTAACATAACATTTTCTTTATCCAGGCCCCTTCTAATAAGTCCAGTGACAGAGGTCAATCCTTTGTCAACCCTTTATGCCTGGATGATCAACTCAGTAGAAAAAAGTCTATTATTTTAGGTCATCTTTTTCCTTTGATGTTGCTGCAGAAAAGGTTTTTCTCATATACTGTGGAAAGATTTCTTATCCTCATTAATTATTGAAGTTCTTTTATAATTCCTGTGGCTTTTATGAGAATGCTATATTGATCCCTACCTAATTAGGATAATTGTAAATTAATCGGAAAACAGTAAAAAAAATCATAGTTTCAGTGCTTAAGATTAGACTAGAAATTTAAGGTTTATTCCCCTCCCCTTGCCTTGCATCTGACTTGCTTTGGACATGAAATACCAGTATTTATTATGTTCATTTTTCTCCCATTAAACTAAGTATAATGATACTTTGTTGTGTGGCATAGATATCAGATGTAACTTTAATAAATGGAAACTTCTTTCCTTTCCTTAAAAGAATATTGGTTGTTGAAAAAAGATTTTTTTTAACAAATCAAGATAGGAAGTTGTCTGAATATTTAGGAAAAGGAATTCTCATTCATTAATATCACAGGACTAAGTGTGTGAGTGGCTTGATGTTAGAGGCTGTGTTTGTTTAAGAGGCATTTTACAGTCGTATTCCTGAAAAGGAGCTCCAATTTATAAATATCAGAAAGAGAAAAACACAAGAAGGATGATAGATATTTGGACAAGTGTTAAATGAGTTCAGAATCTGCTATAGCATTACAGTAGATACCTGTACTATTAGTATATAATGTGAGTTGTTACAACCATTCTTTCTCTCTCTGTCTCTTTCTCCCTGCCTCTCTTATTATTACCCATCTTTTAGTTTTAGTTTTCTGTCCAAGTCTTAGATAAAGATACAAATATGTGCAAACATGGGACTTCATTATGATCTTAGCTAGTACATCTTTATGCTCGTTTCAGGTTTCTTAGGGGAAGTTATGGAAACCATCATGGAAGCAGAAGTCTCTCTACTTTCAACTTTACCTTTTATCTCTTAACATCTTCTATAAGTCATTGGAAGGCTCTTTTTTCAAATAAGCTTAGTCCTTAAGTTTTCAAGGGAAATTTGTCATCTGAAGAACTTGATTTTAAGCATGCATGATGATTCTTTTACTTTATCCTAAAAGATGATAAACTAAATAAAACACTGATCATTTTATGAGTTGTAATACAGAGTAAGGAAAGAATTGCCTCACATATCCACAGCTATTGTCTAGTGCAGTAAATGAAGCAGATTTCATCCTCATCCAAGACCGATTTCTTTCAACTTTGTTAAGATTAAACATAACTGGGCTGTATGTGACTTCGGGTTTTCTTAAGTAAGAGATATGGTTCACTATATCTTCATATGCAGCCTTTGAAATTAAAAAGTTTTGATTAAATAAATTGCTTAATTCCTATTTGTATGCTTTCAAGTTGTCAGGAGTTTTCTGGGGCAGAGGGGTGGTTATTTCTGTATATCTTTGCATTATACCTTTATCTTAATTCAGTGTATATATACAGTATTATTCATAGCTTATTTTTGTAGAGATGGTCAAGTTTAAACAGTAGTTTACACTTTATACCTATTATTCTGCATTGTTTTTGAAAGCATTTTACAGTCCAGTAAAAATCCTAATGCTATTCTCATGGGCTTATAGTCCCAGAGGCTCCACTTAGCAGCCAGAATCTATAAAGCCAAGTAGGACTGAAGCCTGTCAGCATCACTGTTAATCAACTCAGGGGTTGTTATGAAAAGTCTCAAGGCCACAGGGCTGGCCCTCCCCGCAGGGCGTGGTATGAGTTGTCTCTTGCAGTTCTGACAGCCCAAGAAGTGTGCAAAGCTGTGAGGCTGAGTCACAGACAGTTTCCACTTTGACACCGCAGAACGGCTAAAAAATGCCTCCTGTCTTTCAACTCTGAATTCCATGCAGTAGCTGTATGTGAAAAGTAAGGAGTATAACCATTATTCCCAGTCAGTTCTTTTACAGTCAGTGCAGCTGAATTATTCTCTGCCTCAGAGCCTGCTCCCATCCTTCTGAGGGGCTGGTGCCATTAGTCACAGCCTCAGACTCTAAGCTTTCTGAGCTTACATTTAAAAAATCTCTTTACAGCCAAGGAAATATAAGATCGGCTTTTATACCCATATGCCTATGCAATGGATGCAAAGAAATAATGATCTCTTCTCCATTTTTAAAATCATATTTGAAAATCCGTCATACCATTCCCTCAGACTTTTTTCAGTGGAAAAATGTAGACTGTTTCCTTTATAGATATATTGAGCTTAGATTGTGATTTGTTACTTAAAAATATTTTTGAAATGGCAAATAGCTCGTCAATTTTAATTTTTAGGGTAAATTAAATTTAAAGATAAAATATTTATTTGGGGTCTTTTATGAAATACTGAAAAAACTAGGGAAACTGATTTGGTTTGTTTACTGATTGATGATGTTTTAGAAAATATGTGGCTTATTAGATCAGAACTTTTTACTGAAAGAAATTATTTAACGCCCATATTTTAAATCTCTAAAATACCTGAAGTGTTACATCAGATAAAGATGCAGGCTCTAAAACTGAGAGTTCTAGTTTAGTGACTTCCAAACTTTTCACCATGACTTGTAGAAGTGTAAGAAGTAAGTGTATTTTCACTGAGTTCTAATACACATACACATATATATATTTACACACACACAATGTAAACCAAAGTTTCAAAGTAAGAGTGATGTAACAACTATATTTTCCATTCTGTTCTGTTTATTTTCCTGTTGATTTTTAAGTGCTGTCCACAACTCACTAAATTAACTTCTCTCTTGGAAAATGGGCCACGACTCACAGTTCGGCAAACACTGCTGCAGGGTAGGACCGTCCAGCTGATGCTGCCATATGCCGTGTTTGTGCAGTGCAAGTGACGATGAGAAGGCTTACCTGCCCCAGAGTTGAGGATAAACCCCCGAGTGACTTTGGAGGGGAAGACGATGAGATGGCATAGTTGCTGGGAGAGAGAGGAAGAGGGTATGGGAGAAGATAAATGAGAAGTGAATTAAGATGCTTTATGGAGCCAAGCAAAGCTATATTCTGTTTCAAAAAATCCTAATTCTCAAGAACAGAAGGGAGCTTTCTACGCCTACTCTGTCTTCCAAGTGATGTTGTGTATTTTGAGGACAGAGAAAGAAAGAAAGGTAAGAGCCCCCTAGATGAAAAAGCAGAAAGAAATGGAGGTGCAAACTTTAGAGAAAGTAGTGGACGTGGATCTAGATTTGTGTGACATACTCATTGAATAATGGCTGAATTTTCTGTAGTACTGTAAATGAAGAGGCAGATTTTCATTGTCTCATATTGCAGTAATAGGGGCAGACGTGGTTATTTCTTTGTTGAAAGCAGATTCAAAAAGTGAAAGAAGCTTTAAAAAATACCCACAAACTGTTACAGAAGCCGAAAGTCTCTCTACTTCTGTATAGTAGCTGTTAAGTGCTGACAACATTTTATCCTGCACACTTGCTGACAGAGTGCTTCAGGGCCACCACTGGCTCTTTCATGAGCCAGTACTGTAACTCTCTGGGTGTTAAAAGTCATGCATTGTTTCCAACAAGTCGCATAGTAACTGCAGACGTAAGGTTCCAAAAAGTATTCAGTAGTAGTGTTTTCCTGCCATTTTTACCAAGGCGCTTTTGGCAGTGTCATTGCCGAAACTGAGTAACACTTAAGGCCTCTAGTCATACATGTTTCAGTTTCAGTATTCTTCACGTTCTTAAAAAACTTATCTACAAGACTATAAGTCCCATAGGGCTGGGCTGTGTCTTGTGTACTTCAGTATCCCCAGCAACTAGCCTAGAGCCTGAGACATAAAGGCACTAAATAAATATTTACTAACATTATTATTGAAGAACGCTTAGACAACCAAGTATTTGGTTTTTTAGTTGCGGTATAGTTGATACATAACATTCTTTTCGTTTCAGGTGATAACATAATGATCCAAATATTTGTATACGTTGCAAAATGATCATCAGAATAAATGTAGTTAATACCCATCACCTTACAGTTACAAAACATATTTCTCTTGTGATGAGAATTTTTAACATCTACTCTTTTAACAAGTGTCGAATATACAATATGGTATTACTAACTGTAATTACCGTGCCGTTATGTTATGCCCCAGGACTTTACCTTATAATTGAAGTTTGTACCTTTGATCCCTTTTATTCATTTTTCCCACCCTCACCCCCTGCTTGTGGCAACCACCAATCTGTTCTCTGTATCTACAGGCTTGGTTTTGTTTTGGTTTTGTTTTTGTATTTTTAACCAATAAGTATTTACTATGAAGTTCATCGAAGTATTTAAAACTCCGGTTCTAATTACATACATATTTACTGCTTTAAAATTTTATTTTCTGATCTCTGTTACATCTTGAGGTGGGATATCTTCAAGGCAATATAAATTAATTTTATTTTCTAATATAAAATTGTGGTTGTAAATTATTATTAACACCAGCAGCTTTATTTGAAATGTAGATTTTGTGAATACATTATTCTGAAAACATTTTAAATATAGTCCTCAAATTATTTTCCAATTAGGAAAGTTAGCATTTTTCTTAGCTGGAAATTTGAATTACTTTCAATCTCTCTTGAGCTCGACACTTTATAGAAAAATATTAGAAATAATTTTAGCATATTCTAGTTCTTTTTGCAAACCAGATTTATATATGAAGCTGAGTTCTTGTTGAAGGAAGTTTGGAGAGAAAAAGACTAAACAATTATTTTTTGTAACTTTGAAATGTTCTCGAAAATAACAGTGGTGTTATGCTCACTTAGATATTTATAACGCAGTGGACATCCTATTTTGGTGAAAGGAAATAATATGGTATTTCTTATCTTGTTGTTTTTTTTTTTCCCTACCAATATTTTACTTCTAAAAAGAATTTCAAAGGCACTGATAACCATGTAAATGTAAGAGTGTACATCTAAAATGACTATTGTTGAAGTCATATTTCTGACACATGCCACAGTTTCTGATTTAGATTTTATATAAGACATCTAGAAGTTACATATTTCACTTTCTTCCCACAAAAGGAGAAAAGTAATCTCCCCTGTAAATAGTTAGGAAGGAATACTTACTTGTCCTCTTGCCTTAATAAAGTTTCAAAAACATGCCACCCCTGTTCCCCCACCTGCTAACGCAGAGATGGCATTAAAGACCTATTTCAAGTGTTCCATGGCCATGATTCAGGCTGTTAGGAAAGGTCCAGACTGGTGTTCTCTTTGTTGACTCTTCAAGAACTGTAGCGGGCTATGAAACTGACTCTAGGTAATACAAATCCATCAATGTTGCCAAAATTGTACTCGAAACTATTAAAGTTGCTACCTCAAGCACCTTTAGAAGTTTGAGACTATTGCAGTATGTGATACCCTGTCATAGATAGGTATTGTAAGGTGTGGGTAGAAGGGATCTTTAATTTTCTACAACGGGAATTTAAAAATACAGTCCAGTAAATCTTATTAGTTCTTAAAATAGTTTTTTAAAGTAGTGAGCTATTTGTTTTCTTCATATCCCCAAATTTCATTTTCTATGTAATTATTTTCCAGTAAGTAAAAATGACAAGTTTGTAGTTGAGGAAATTCACAAACTGTGGTAAATGCAATGAACTATAAGATTTGGGAAAACTATTATAAATTTAAGTTTTACATTGCAAATACAAGTTAGCATTAAGATGCCATTTGGAGATTTACAGTTTTACTAAAATATTTTAGATGTTACTATTTAAATTCTTTTTATAATGTCACCAGATCAGAACATTTGTGATACCCAGGAAATAGCTTTACAAGTGATCTTTCACTTGCTAAAATAATATGTTCTTTCTGATATTAAAGTACTTTTAATTGTTGTCTGCTAGGTTTTAAGTCTGGTAATACTCAAAATATTAGCAGTGAACACACACACACATATGTATATCAATTCAGTCTGTGGATAGACACATAAAGTGATATTTTAGGTTATTTGACAATCAAGAATTTCATCTCAATAGAGTGCAGTATTTTAGAATCAGATTCAACTCTCTAAGTCAACTAATAAAAGCAGTTATCTAGTGGAAAACTCACTTAATATGACTTTTTTTTTTTTTTTTTTGGTCAAAGGAGGCTGAGACTTTGAAAAACAAATGGTGTAAAAGGATATTTAAATTAAATGTACCCCTAATATATATCTTTTTCATTTTATCATCAAATGTGATGACCACGTTGATAGCTCTTTGGATATCTCATCTTTTTTTCTTTTTTGTCAGTATTTTAAAACTTTCTAACATGAAAAAGGAAAATGGGATAATTTACTTGTTTAAAACCAAAAGCGTGAACCATTCAGTTAGTACCATTATTAAACAAGCAAGTATCATAGCCAGCACTTGTTGAGCACCATGTGCCAAGCGCTCTTCTAATTAATTCCCAAACAACCTGTAAAACACAGGCACTTTTAGCATGTCCAGTTTTGCAGATTAGGAAGACATCGAAGACTGAGTGACAAACCCAAGGTGACACTGCCAACAGGTAGTTTACATTAGGTTGCCTCCTATGGAGTATTACTTTAGTGTATACTGTTAAGTGTACTAGTTACTATTTATGTTGCATTATCAGATACAGCATATGACTATAATTCTTGAAGCCCTTCTGAGTGTTGCTTGTACAGTAGGCCAAAATTATCAGTGTAATTGATACAGTACTAGTTAAGACACTGACTGGACTAAGTGACTTGACCAAAGGAAATGTGATTCCACCACAAGGATCAAGGTAGAGTTATTGTGGTTTATTTATATGCAGAGAGATGGGAGGATAAAGAGCTCAAGGTTATAATCTTACCTCAGCTGCTTATTCAGTCATTGTTGAGTGTCTGTGTTCACTAGTTGTTAATGGTAAGAGCTGAGAGTTCTTGTACTGGGAACATTTGTGAATCTCTGAGATATTAAAAGGCTTCTAATTACGGTATCTTCTGATATCGTTATGAAGTGTTTTCCTTTTTGTTCCCAGAGCATGTATTTTAAAGTTTATTCTGTTATCTATTTCTCTCAGCCATCATTTTTTAGAAGGGCCAACCCTCCTTGTTGTTTTTCCTTTTGTATTAATTAAATGCTCTTTATTTACTTTTATTACTTCTTAATATCCAAGAGATCTGGGTGAGAGTATCATATGGTTATTAATTTGAAACAGTCTCTAGAAATCTATTTCTTTAAGAAAGAATCAGCTGGTAGGAAATTAGGTATATAAACAAATCACCTGAGCATTTTGTGTGCTCTGACTAGCTCAGAAAGAAAAAGTTAATACCTCTTTTCCAAGATTTTTTTTTCCAACCAGGTGTGAGTTTTGCTAGATATAGTGAAAAACAGTTTCTCATTTTCTGGCTGAAAGTTGAGTATGCTCTGTGAGCATAGCTTGAATTAAAACATTTAAATGTTTTTCAAGACTAGTGTATGCTGGAGGCATTTTGATGACTCAGGACTGGTTTTAGCTGCAGAAAGAACTGCAGCAGAATTGCACGGAGAAGGAACAGATGTTTTCTAAGTTTCTGGATGAGTAGGTTGGTTGCATAGCACAGGGGTAATTGGATGATGTACAAGGCTGTAACAGTGAAAATAAGCAAGGAGGTGTTCTCAGGGTGGTTATGGTTTAGCAAAAGGATGAATGAAATAAGGTAGTATGCATATGATATAGGTCATTGGATATCACAAAGTGGAGATTTCTGGAATGAAATAGAGCCACACAAGGAAAAGGTAGAAATTGTATTGGTGAGGGTGAGTTACTTTTAGTGATGAACACCTTCATTTTCTTGTATCTTATTAAAAGATATAGACTCCTATGCTGTCATGGGGGTCATTCTTATCCATAATAAATAAAATCTTAAGTCTGTTCAGGATTTTCAAATGCCTTTACTGGCTTGAATTATTAAATCAATAAAATTATGAAAAATTATAGTTTGGGAGAAAAAAAGTAAAGGCAAGTCTGTTCTTTTGAATTCTTCTCATTCTTGGTGGAGTCCCAAATGTCCTTAATAGATCGGCCTTTCTTGAGGCCAGGTCTCTGCTTCACTCAGTTCTGTTGGCTGTTAACAGCTACCTCTTCTGAGTGACTGGAGATGGAGCTACGTCATTTTCTTCCTTCAAATCTTATGCTCCTTGATAGTCTCTGTGTTGGGCATCTTGACCCTCTCTAGCATGAATTCAGCCTCCTATTTCTGGCCTTCAGAGCCTTTCATAAGTTTATCCTGCACTAGTTTGCTGGGGTTTTTTGTTTGTTTGTTTGTCTGTTTTTAAATTATCACCAAGTGGTTTCCTATTGCCCAATGTTGCAAGTAAATTCTTTCCATCGGGTTTTCCCACCTCCTGTACTCTTACTTTCCCTAACTCCCACTCCTCTCTGTTTACAATTCCCTGTTCTTTTGACTGTGCATACTGTATTCTCTCTTCCATTATTTATCTCAAAACATACCTACTAGATAAAAAGAAACACCGATTAGGTATATCTGTACAAGGTATTTTGGTGAAGACAGGGATATAAAGATTAATAAGATATTTTATCTGCCCCCAACTTATTTATACTCTGATTGGTGAGATGAAAGAAATCTCTTTGTAAAAAGATAAGTAACAACACAAGGTAGAACATGATGTGTCAGATGCTTGGAATTAGCTCCAGATGTCAGAAGCTGAGGAAGAGCTGTGGACTTGGGCAGTTGAAGTGGGATTCACAAAGGAAGTAAGAACTGTGTTGTCCTTCCAATTAGGAGGATTAGTCGTGTGTGTGTGTGTGTGTGTGTGTGTGTGTGTGTGTGTGTGAGAGAGAGAGAGAGAGAGAGAGAGAGAGAGAGAGAGAGAGAGAGAGAGAGAGAGAGAGAGAGAGAGAGAGACTTTGTCTTTCTGTTTAACCCCATAGGAGTGGGAAGATAACAGGTGTTTTAGGAAAACAGAAAACACAAAAGTGTGGAGTGGAGCTATAAAGACTTGCCTTAAGTATAAGAGCAAACGTTTATGTAAGGAAATAATATGAGATATGATTGAAGAGGTGAATTGGTGTTCGAGAATTTTTTAAACATCTTTTATTAACATCAAGACTATACAGACGACTTTAGTAATTTCTGATTTGGAGCTGGGGTGGGGAGGGGCACCTTAAAACCTTTTTTAGTGAAACATCAAAATTTTAGGTAAGAACCAAACTCAGCCTCAAGACCTGACATTTTCTTGGTGATTCATATCAGTGTTTGCAATGGCTTCTTTAGGTCTAGCTAATAACTAGTGCTCACTGCCACGGACAATGACGGAAGGGTCCTGGATTCCTGAAGTCAGAACTGTCAGGTAGTAAAATATTTTTATATTTCTTCATATTATTTGAAGTGTTAGTTTCTAAGAGAAGCAAAGAAGTAGAACTACTATAAAAACAGTTCAAATTAATGTTTCTATTTGTTTTTTCTGACATTCTGTTGCTGCTCAAGTTGAACTATTATTTGTGACTAGAGAACCTTTCTTAGTGGGACTAGTTAGGCTTTTGAATCTAACAGTTCAAGTCATGAAGATCTTGCCTTTCCATAGCTGTTATTTCAGTTATTTTCATCTCCTCTTTCTGTGTTTTGAGAAGTTAAGATTAAGCCTAAGACAGTTAGATACAGTTTTTCCAGGAGAATTGTACTCTGTAAAAAGACAACGGATTGATTGGTTCATCTTTGTTCAGTGCAGATTTTTATTGTGAAAAAGAAATCAGTTCATTACACCCTTTTCTGCACTGAAAGTGATAACTACTCTTTGTTGTTGCAGTCACAGCTTTTTAGAGAATTATCTTCAAAATTGTGACTTTGAAAACATAGCATCAAGACTCTCCTATTGAGTTAAAAATAGAGTAATCATAAATAATATGTAAATAAATCTAAGTATCTATTTCCTATGGTATACCATTTTCATTCAACATTTCTTTCAGTGTTTCTGCGTGGTAATCTGGAGGCAGAAACCTGTACTCTAGTGATAATACTGTCCAATAATAGAATTTGCATATTCTGGTTCAATATGTATTCTTCCTTTTGGAAATAAGAACCTTTGGCATTATTTTCAAAGTTAGATGTTTTTGTTAAGATCAATGGCAATTTAAAACAACAGCACTGACATAAATGGAATGGTAACATATAACTTTATACTAGGAATAGAAAAAATAAGGTATTTTTATAAAGAGCCAAAGAAATAATTTTCATTGAGCGCATAGTATGTGCTCAGGACAAATTATACCATCTAGTATTTATAGCAGTCTTATAAAGTAAATATTATTTACAGATGAGAAAATTGAGACACAGAGAGGTTAAATAACTTGCCTGTGGTCATGCAAGCAGTACATGACATAATTGGGATTGGAACCCAGTTCTTCTGACTACCTAAGCCCACTCTCTTTGTTCTGTATAACACTATTTTTGTGTGAATATTGCTAAGTTAAATTTTCCATTGGTGGTGGTGTTCAAGGATCTCAAGGGAGTCAGCCCCTACAACAATGCATTGAAGAGAAAAAGCTCTGTAGAAACGTACGACAGTAAGGATTTCAGTTACCCAGCATCATCATCATTTAATGAAATTTTCCTATGTAGCTTTTCTAAGCAAGCATTTATGTAATTTTTTTCCTTTGTTATAAGTATCCCTACCTTCTTAAACTGTTCTATAGTTTATGTAACTTTTACTTTGAGTATCCTCTTGGGCTGTTTGCCTGGGCTTTAATAAAATGATGGCCTCAGGAATTGTTAATACCCCTTAAGTCAGTTACTACCTCTGAGAGTGGCCCAAGATGACTGTGCTTTGGGGTTGGTGATTTGCTGCTAGCTGCTATTCCTTAAAGTCAAATTCAGGCAGTTCCTTTATTGCTGCTTTTATTCATTCATTCATTCATTTATTCTTTTGCCAAAAACTTAAGAAATGCCAAAATTTCTAGGGAAAATCAGATGACTAAACTTGTTAAATCAGTAACCTTAATTTGCACCCTATTATGTATATCTATAAGGTTTGACCAGAGGGCCTAAAAGTGTCTTTACATCCTCCTAGAAAAGTGTAGTACTTTCACTTACTGCATTCCTGTTTTTTTCTATTTTTTAAAAGGAGATGCAAATTCTTCTTAAGAGAGCACTACACTGCTGGTCATGTTTTGTTTGTTGAAAGAGCCTGCAGACTTACCCTTTATTTCTTTTAATTACGTACATTGCTCTCATGATCCTAAATATTTGAATGCGATTCTGCTTCCTGGCTGTGTATGTGTGCATACTGCCAGGAAGGCAAAAAGCATCCGCAGCTATGCTTAGAATGTTCTTTCACTGGCGGTGGTTTCTTTTCTTCAATGAACCTGCTGCCTTTATTCACAGTCTCCCTTTCTTCACTGTGGCAGTAGTTGATGTCTCTGTCACTGCTACTCACAGCTGTAGTGATGTAAAACAGGTTTGAAACTCAAAATACTTTTCCCAGAGCACATGTGTATTCAAGTTTCTCAAGCAAAGTGACTGAACCAGTTCTGCTTTCTAGTCTCTTGTCATTCAGTGCCTTGGAGGAGTGTTCACGGTTGTTGTCGCAGTAGCAGTGCAGTGTGGTTTATAATCCATATGCCTTTTTTAGGTCCAAATGCAGATTTGGATGCTTTGCTTGTCTCTACAACAGAGAGCTCATCTCTAATGCCTGAGTGCTATGGTACATAATCATGGTAGCAGTGTATTTCAGCTTCACCTTGGTCATCTTAAAGAAAACACATAGTAGCTTTTCTTCCCAACTAGAAATATGCTAATGGCAGATTCCAGGCACTCTCATAAAAGCACTATATTATTATTAAGAGGAACCTCTTAAAGAATGGCTTCATCTTTGTTACATTTACAATTAATAAGACTCCTTTCTGAATTTTTATTTTGGAGGCTTGCAACTTAAACATATGATGTTGGGTTCTCCTGAATATATAGATAATATGTATTCAGAAGTGGGTCAACCAGAATGCCACAGTTTTGGCATAATCACTTATAACCATGGAATAACAGTCTGCAGATGACTCTTAAATCTTTACCTCTGATACTCATTCTTCTCTTAAACCACAGTTTTGTAGCTTCAGATGCATACTGGACCGTTACATTGATTATTTCAGTATCACCCCAGATTCACTCATTTCTGTCACTTATTCTTTAAATGAACATTTAATGAATACTGGCATCACTCAATCATTAAACTTAAATTATTGAGGTATGAATTTTGTGCCACAGACTTTGATAGGCCCTGGGAATAAAGCAGTGAGTAAGGCTGACATGGCCCTGCCTTCGTGGAGCTGACTGTGTGGTGTACAAGACTACTGATTGGAAAAGTTGTTCAGGAGTGGTGACTATAATGATAGGGGAAATAAAGGGGGTTGTATGGATGGAGGGCAAGTGTATATAGCCTTGTCTAGTGGATTGGGAAGACTTCCCTAATGAAGTCACCTTTAAGCCCAGAATTGAAGGGTGTAAAGGAGTTAGATGTGTAGGGGCAAACTGTTCTCCTGGTGCCTCAGTTCCCTCGTGTGTAAGGTGGAGGTACGACAAGAAAACTAACAGTAAATTAGTTGATGCATGTGAAGCACCTAGAACAGTGCCTGGCCCCGCGTGTGGCTGCTGCCTTCATCACTCTTATCATCGTCATAAGTCATTCATCAATTCAGGTATTCAGATCAACATTGATTGAGCATGTACCAAGTGCTAGGTATTTTTCAGTACTGTGGTGGGATTCAGAAATTAAAAAATAAAAAATCTACTTTTTCAAGGAACTTAAGTGATATATACAAATTGCTAAAAAACAAATAATACAGTAAGAGCCATAAGGGAGATATGAGACAATTTCTGGGAAGGAGCAATCCTGTCTTTCTGGGAGTGGGATATGATTTGTGTCACTTATTTGGCAAATAATCATATACTGCCTGTGAAATCTTATATTTTCCTAGATCCTTTTTTTAACTTCTAAAATTTTACGTGCGTATTTCTTTACTTGCCACTGAAACTTGTCACGCTTGAATCAAGAAAGCATGTATCTCACAGACTGAAGTATATGGATAGTAGGTGCTCTGTATGTTAGTGAATGGTGTTTGGAAACCTACTAAACTTGTTAGAGTTGCTTATACAAAAGCCTTGTAACTGCTGGAGACCTTTATTATAATTGTATATTATCACATGCTTTAGAGGGACTCAATATAGGTTAAGAAATACATGTTGCCTCCTCTCAAATAAAAAATGTTTCCCATATTATTCTTCAGGGATGCACCATATGTTGATAACGCCAAATGTCTGTTTTAATATTTTGCTGTAGTAAAGTGGCATCCTTGACATCATTTTGAAACATATTACCATATTTAGCTGAAAAAATTATTAACAAGAGACTCAGAATTGGTAATCATTTAAATGCTTTTTGTTTGATGGTAGCAAAAGCAGCGTATTCACTTTGGCTGGTACAAAATAAGCTCAGCAGACGGTTCCATCTTTCAACAAAATGAAGTTTTCAGAATGTTGCTTACATTTCTTGAGAGAAAACTGTTATTGTGTAGTAAATAGCATATTGTAGCTTTTGGTATATAAAATTAGTGAGCATCTTAATTGCTAGAATCTTTTGTTTTTGTGTCTTAATATAGCACATTCATGATTAAAATGTAAGCTTTTGGGGGCCTAAACTTTAGAGTATAGAACTAATTTCTAATAATCAGATATTGCCTTCCTTATTAGGTAGAACATTGAACTTAAACATGTCAAACAATATGTCTCATAGATTATATCATCCCAAAAATGTAGATTAATGGATTTTTAAATTAAGGGTAGTCCAGAAATGCTCTGGTAATAGGTCTTTGCAGTAGCTTTTAATCTCTTAAAACATAAGGCTTGCATGGGATGGGGCATGAATTAATTTTTCAGCTTTTGACAAAATTGAATCCTGAAACCATCCACATACTTAGGACAGTCACTTCTAGAGAGTAATTAGCTTGCTATAAATACAAGAGATTTCCTGTGAGAAAATTGCTCATGCTACATAACCAGTAGAGAAATCTGGCAGACAAGAGAAAAAGTATATGTTATCCAAAAGAATAGAACCCTTTGGTTTTTTCGTTTGTTTTGTCTCTTGTGCTTTTTTGCTGAGATGTGTTTGTGAGAAATGTGGCAGGCTGGTGGGTGAGACATGTTTATGTCCTTTATGGGGTGTGGGATTAACTTTCATAATTAGCTTTTAGAAATCTTTATGGAAATTTTTTCATGAATCTATTAAAATGCACAAGGATGATTTGCCATTCAATTTGAAAAACAAACTAATCCTTGAATCTTGGGATAGACTTTAGAACTAGACAAACCTGGTAGGATTCCCATCCAGTTTGTGTACCTTGGTTTTTCATCTATAAAATGGGAATGACAATGTCTGCTTCTTAGAATTATTGTAGGAATTGAATAGAACAGTGTGGATAAAGTATCACTCCTTCTCCAAAGCATTTAATAAGCCATTACAAATAGCTGCCTTAATCTTTCATCACCTTGGGCTCCCAGATCATGAGGATCTTCTAATGTACTTTCTTTTTACACTTTCCTTTTATGTGAGAAATTGTGACCTGAGAAACTGAGTGAGCAAATAACTAAAGCTGCAGGTATGTTTATTGGATATTTGTTATAGAAAACTGGGCTACCTAAAACATGGTTTGTCTCTCCTGAAAAAGTAGAGCACGTGGAGTGCTGAGCTCAGGAGCTCACGTCTGTGATGCAGAGTTCTAATTTCAGGAGACATTTTGATTTTGAGCTCACAGTATTGTTTCAAAGCCACGTATCACTTTGGTTTTAATTCATAAATAACCTCATGGACTAGCCAGCCTTTTCCAATTCAGGTTGACAAAGAATGAAAGTAAATCAAATAGTCTATTATTTGCCTTCATTTATTGCTGTTAGTAGTTTTATGCTAAAGCAGATACTGAGTAAGTCAGGGTGAACTGCATAGGGTTTAGTTTCTGCAGTTTATTTAGTTTTATATTCTTGTTGTTTAAAGTGGAAGTTAACAGAAACAGAATGGCAGGAGATTTCTTGTGTTTATGTAATACATTATCATATTTTCCTATGTAAATTGAGTGCAGAATAACCCCAGGAAATAACAGGAAAGCAGGCTAACAGAATTGCGTCCCCCAATGTCTACCAAATGGTTTACACAGGCTAACTCGTTCAGACCCAACAGCAGCCATCTGGCAGGTTCCAAGCATTGTGCTCCAGGTTACAATGTGGCTTAAAAACTGAACAGCACGGAGCTTTGTAGCATAGAGCCTACGGCTTGTGCAGCACGAGCACAGTGCACGTTTCAACAGCACTGGAGTCGGGGTTTTTATCTGGTTCTATCTACTCCACAATTCCTTTTATTTTTTGGTAGTGCTCTTTCCTAAATTGTCTCAGTAATCCAGCAAGATGAGGAAGATGCTTTACAAGATTGTCCTTAAATTGCATGCTGTATGCTCAGAAGAAGTAAAAAGGAAGCGTGGTATGTTGAGAGGAGCTCAGAATTGGATATGAGATTTGGGGGTTCTCCTCTTTGTCTTAAAATAGTTTTTTTTTTTTTAATTAAAAAAATACAGTTTTAATTAAATCATGTCTAGCATCCATTCTGTTTTTTTTTTTTAACCAAAGCTAACATACAGTCATTTATGATGATTTGACTGTAAGGATTTATAAAAGAAAGGTGAAAATATTTCAAGTCAAATAAATACTTTGAGAATTATATTCGGATTATATGGTTAAGAGCTTTGGAGCCAAGGGAAAGTAAGCTTGAAACGTTCTGTGACTAGCTGTCTGAATTTTGTAAACACTGTCTGACCTCATGGTAACACATGCCTGCTCTTCCTTATAAATTTGATCTAGTTTACCAAAGGATGATACATTAATTAGCAACAATAAATTAGAGTTACCCTAAAGCAGTCTACCTCATAGAACAGAATTCAGAAGAAGTTAGGTCTCTAAGCTGCTGCAGTCATGCTGGCTTTCCTAAAAGAACTGGATGTACTCTAAGGTGCTCAGCACCGTGCGTATCAGAGACAGCAAACGGTCAGAGGAGGCCTTCTGTCTCATCCTGCAGGGCAGGTGCCAGAGGTGGCCCCGACCATAGAAGAATTGTGGTTGGTATGGTCTCTTTCTGATAAAAATGTCCTCACACCTACCTCCCCCTCTGAGGTGGGGATAGGGGAAGCTCTTTGAACTCATCAGAATATGATTGCATAATAATACGAGCTAAAGAAATACTCATTGTGTAAATGGCCTGTATCTCTTAAAAGGAGAATGTGCCCCTATGCCCATGCCGAAGAGCAGGAGAGGGTTGAATCTTCAGCTAGAGTAAGTACTAGAAACCACAGGTTCTATATCTGTGGATTTAGAGGCTATAAATAAGAATAATCACATACATCCAAATGATGAAGTTCAATTATATGTTGGTCCATGCGGTATAGAGGGAAGATTGCAGAACTGATCATCAAGAAAGGATTCTCTTCCTGAATGTGTCATTTTCTGACTACATAGGCAGCTGTGTAAATGTGCATTGAGGGCTGGGATTTGTTCATCTTTCTAGGCCTTGGAAGGTTCAAAAATGACAGAGGAGCCTTCTGTTCCTAGCCTGTCCTCAACTGCAGTTTGATTTGTTACTCTGGCTACATTTAAAAATTTTTTGTATCCAAATATGAACTAAATTCTTTCTAAAAGCTCTGGATTTGATATTTAAAATCTGAAAAAAAAATACATATATACATGTGTGTCATATACATACACACATATTTGCAAGTATGTATGCATACACACACACACACACACACACACACACACACACACACAAACACTGAAAACAAATAAATGGAATGAATGTTTCTGTGTTTATTTCTGCCCTGTTACTTTTTCTAGGCATTTTGTTTTCTGGGTAAATATAGAGAGGAGGAAGGAAGAGAGTCTAGCAAACTACTCAAACTTAACCCTAGTTCTTCATCCATCAGTAGGATACTTCCTTCAAGAGTCTTTCCTCAAATTCAGCCTCCTGCTACAGTAATAAGACTCTTTCTGGGGGTGAGAACTATTAATAATAGTAGTATATAAAAATAATGGAATTTCTCATTTTAAATCTTTTTCTGATAATCTGTCAACTATCATGTCTTTCTCCACAGTGATTACAGCTTTTCCATTTTCTCTTACATATTAAATATTTACCAGAACTTCATCTTTTGTATTTTTTCCAAGTTATATTTCATTTTCTGCCTTTTTTTTTTTTTTTTTTTTTTTGGCAAAAGTTCTTCCTCAAGGGGAGAGGGAATATAGCTCAAGTGATTAGGGCACATGCTTAGCATGCACAGGGTCCTGGTTTCAATACCTAATAGCACCTCAATAAGATAGATAGATAGATAGATAGATAGATAGATAGATAGATAGATAGATAGATATGTAGGTAAATTTACCCCCTCCCAAAAATACCTCCTCTAAAATTCTTACATTCTATTGCTTTTTAAAATAGATATTCAAAAGAACCTTCAAATTTGAATTTAGACCTTATTAGTAGGCTATTCATTAAGTCCTCTATGGGTCATTAGTAAAGTGATAAATTTTTAGAGACCTGAAGCCAACCCTTTGTGCATTTAAGGCAGACTCTCAGTGGCTTTTCATATGTCTGTAGCCTTTCAGCTTTATGTAGTCCTACTTAATATTTTTATCGAGGACATTTTGAACTAATTTGACAAGTCTTATTTTTTGAGAGAATTTGCTGATCCTACTATCTGCAGATTTGGTAGGAAATTTTGATGAAGATATTTCTTAAGACTTATTGTGGGAAATACATGGAAAATTATTTTAAGAAGGAAACAGAGGCTCATTTTAGAGTGGCAGACAAGAAGGCAGAAACCTATTTTTAATTTATCCTTATTTACATGGGTCCTAAGTCACTATTTAAAACAGGAGTCTTGCAAAACTAACTCACAAGAATGTGAAGGGTTAATGTTTAGAGAGATGTTTGAGTTCCAGTCAGTAAGCTGTGTAAATGAGTTACTTATTTAAAATTTATATATTTACAGTGTGTATTATCTCCTGCTTCTCCTATTTGTACACTTGATACAAAAGGGAATGATAGATTTCTCTTTTTTCCTGCTGTGAACAATATTGATAACTACTGGGTGGATGCATCATTATCTTTCAGATTTTAGGAAGCAGAAAATTCTTGGTTTATAATGAACATGATGCAATGGGATGCCTTAATTATTTTGTATGTTTTCCATTTAACATAAAAATGCATGGGAGATGGTTTGCTTGCTTACTTTCTCCTCCCTGTTTGCCCCTTCAGTTCTCCCTAAGAGCTAACATCCTATTTCCACTTTCACTAGAAATCATACCCACATCCAGAAAGGAGAAGCCTACTTTTATGTGGCAACATGGTTTAAAGGGACGTCTATTCCGAAAGCTGTGGTTAATGTGATTACCCATATGATTGGGTCATTAGATTGGGTTCATCCTATTTTGGTTTGGTTCTGTTTTCAGGCCAGGACATAACTTTCATGCATGTTTGCAGGCAATCATTTTTATTGAGCACATACTATGTGTGAGACACTGTATTAATGTTCCATCCTGATTGTTGACCTACAGTTTGTTGTCAAATGGGAGATGTAGAGAATTCAATAGGCCACTTTCTAAGATAAAGAAAGAAGAAGGTATTGTGAAAGCATAAGAGTGAAACACGAGAATCTGTGGAATCAGAGCAGGCTTCCCAGAGAAAGTGATCCTGGTAAAAGAGAAGTAGTTAGCCAGAGGGGAAGAGAGGATGATGGGAGAGCCTGATCAGTCCAGGGGATGAAAATCACTTAATAATGGCTGGAATGTTTCAACATCTGATGTCATTTCTGTAACTTCTTTGTATAATGTTCATCAAGTTGTTCTTTTTTAACACATATTTATTGAACACCTATTATGTATTCAGTGGGGCTCTGGCAGTGGCCAAAACAAAGACCCTTGTTTTGTGCTCAAGGAGCTTACCATCTAATGGGAGAGAATGTAAACAGAAGGAAGAACTCACAGTCTGAAATAATAGATCATGTGGTATTTCAGGAGCTGACAAGATAGACTCACTTCTCTAGAGAAAAATGTCATCTGAAATTATTAAAGTCAAGCACCAGCTGTTCTTTCAGCATGTTGTACCAAAGGAATTATGAAGGGTTGGGTGAGAGTGTTTGCCTGGCCCAGGGCTGCCTCTTCATAGCATATTCACTCTGGGAAAGGAGATGATGTGAGCTGGGGTCTAGCTTGGTGTTCTGAGAGTTGTCTACCTCCATTTCTCACATAATTCAAGACCAGAAAAGTTAAAATGCCCCCTCCACTTCCTTGAAAATTGTTTGAAATTGACATATTATTCTTAGTATACTCTGTGAAGTTTTTTTCTAACTTTGGTGGTTGATCTTGAAAGCATTTTAGTGGATCTCAACTAGTTGTGTTTGTTTTTGTTTTAGTGAAATCAAATAGAAGAGAAAATAGCAAAGTGCACCAAGTCAGGAAATAAATCGTTTTATGAAACGTGTGTATGTCTATAGTAGGCTGAGATATAAACTATTTTTCTTGTATTAGATAAACTGGGTCAAACATTTTTCTTCTCTTGGTGAAACCTGTATGACTACAAATAAGAACTTGGCCTGCAAAGTTATCCATTTTGCTGATGAAGGATTGTCTTGTAGACCAGAGTCAGTGCACTGGACTGAAATGCCTGAAGTCTGGACACTCGTTCTGACTCTGCCCCTATGGAGGCATATGCTTTGGACAACTTACAGGCTTTCTGTGAACCTCAGTGTTTTCAGTCTAAAAAGAGAATTGGCCTAGGTGAGCTCCTATGCTTCCTTCCAACCACAGTTCTGGACTTGGTACTCTTACTAAAGCAGTTGGGTATAAAAAGTGAATTGTCAACTTTAAGAGCCTAAAAATGGTGAGTTGAGAAAATGTTGCTTGAGATCTCAGCTCCTACACTAGATAGTTATATGGGCTACTTGTCACAAAAGTGAGGAAGGCAAGAACGTGTAGAAACCAATACTTGAGAGCCAGGGGCACCTCCCGACCCATTATCCATTTCTGGTTGTTGGATCTGCGTATGTTACACGTATTTCCTTGCTCCTTTGCGAGATGCCAGGGTGACAAAAGGTATCTTCCAGGTATGTTTTTATCACTGCGTGCAGTAGAGGGTATCAAGTACAGAAGGATTCTCCGGTCTCATCCTCTCTGGGACTTGAAGGCTGACTAAAAAGAAAATCCAACCTTAACACAAAGTAACAGAACCCATTTTTCCCAGTCATATGTTTGGGCATTTAGGTTTAGTTTTCTTGTAGGAGCTCACATACAGTATTCTGAGATCATAGTAATTAAACTGAGCTAAGTGTAGAAACATAGTACATTTTACAAACGCAGTGAAAATTCTCAAAAATTCTCAAAGCAGTTTCTTAAGGTCATGGAGCAAAGAACTGTGTGGCCATCGGAAACACCGCACTGCGAACAGCCCCATTTGGGGCATTGTTAGGCAGTTCTGTTGACACATGAATCCATTTCATATGATTAGCAGAAAATTGTGGCCTGGAAATTGAGCAGCCATGGCACTGCATTTCAGATTCACATTTATAATGAGCTATAATAAAGTAAACATTTTAAATGGATAGAAGAATAGGCATTACTTGTGATCACAAATGTATGTTCAGTTGAAGTGCTTTTGAAGCTCAATTTAACAAAGCAAACAAATTTCCTGGCATTATTAACATAATCATTCTCTGTTGGATTTTGAGTTCTGAAAAGTTATTTAAGCAAAAAAAAAAAAAAGGCAAAAAGAAATGTAACTAAGAATGAGCCTCTCTTCCTTTTATCATATCAGATTAAAAAAAAAGTCCCAGATGTTCACTCTGCCACTTCCCCCAATTTACCAAATCATTGCCAACCTGTTCAATGCAGAGTTCATATTTCATGATTAATTTGAGGTTAAACTCAGCTGTTCTCCCTGCCTTCGGCAGGCTCCGGAGTAGGGCTACACAGCATTCATCTGCTAGTGAAACTCTGGGCTGTGCTGTGCGGTAGTTAAAATGGGATGACCCACCACCACCACCACCACCACACACTCCTTCCTATGGACAGAAAAAGACTAGAATGTCCACTTAACATCAGAGCACAGGGAGCATGACTCTATGTAAATTTAGCACCAATTAGATGGATAGGATTCTGTTGTTCCTGAAATATTTCAAAAGCAAAAATGGAAATGATGGTGGTGACATCTGAAGTCTGGTGGCAAGGCAGTTAAAGCAGTGATAATTTGGAGCCTCTGGGCACAGAACAGTACCAGGAGGTGATCACCCTGTCTTGTGCGGCAGCTGGCAGCTGGCGTGCCAGGCAGATGATGGTGTGTTCTCAGCTTGTTCCTTTCCAACACTCCAGTTCTGAATAAACCCTTCCTCCCAGACATCCTTCCTGTGTCAGCATGTGGCCAGGGCAGACCCGCATGTAGCGAGCATGCTGCTTGCCCTGCAGTGGAAGCCATGGGAGCTCAGGGTAGTGGGTGTCCTGGCCTGAAGGTTGGCATGAGCACAGCCTGGCACTTGTAGGAGGTACATCATCGACAACTCACTGAGTGATTTCCGAAAGTCACAGAGCCCCAAATTAGAGGGAGGCACACCAGTGTGACAGTGTCCTGTAATAGATGACTTACAAGTGTTCCTGCCAAGCATGCGATTTATCTGATACATTGTTTTTATTAAGCACCAAGGCTGTGGTAGATACTTTTTAGAGGAAGTATGAAAAGCCCCCTAGCTTATTTATCTTCAGACTTAATTCCAAATAATTCAGCGCTATAGCCCACAAAATAATTTCCTTCCTAATAGGTAACCACAGCTTCCTTCTTCAGAATAGAGTCTCTGGAGGCTTGGTAAGAGCAGCTGAGTGGTGAATGTCCAGAGATAGGGGGGCGGGGGGTGCCCACGTAATGTTGGTTTTTGTTCTTTATTCCCACTAGACAACATTGCCGTTACCCTCACCAGGACAGGGCTGGAACAGACACCTGACAGAGTGTGAGGGTGGGGTGGTGGAGGCTAAATGAGATATTTAATCTGGATCCAAATGTAATCTTCAGGGGTTGTAAATTGTGACAATTCTGATCTCGCAAAAACCAGGCAATCAGATGACTTCTAAATGAAGAAATCTTCAGATAATAGTATTTTTGTGCATTTTACATGCGTGCATAATTCTTTGCAAAGATCCTCCCCACCCACCACCCCACCAAGTTTGCAAATAAAAGCAGATAAACCAGTTGCCAGGACAGGAAAGACTTTTAAATCACTGGAGCCTACTAAAAATTTAAAGAGCTCTAATCATCACTGACATCGCTCGCTGTTGTATGTTACTCAGCTGAAAGCACTTTATCTTCATTTCACAGATGTGGCTTAGGACACTGGGAACTTCCTTTGTCTCCTCCACATCTTTTCCGTGCCCACTTTTGAGATCTCTCCCACTTTGTTCCTCCTGACTTCTTTCCTGGCCTCTTTTTTCCACACTAGTATTGGCCCACCCGTGGCACTTGAGGCTGGTGAGTTTTTTGTCTGTTTTTGTTTATTTTTTTCACATGCAGCTTGTGTTTCTTGTCATTTCTGTTTTAGAAGACTGTATTTCATTAAACTTAACATGACCTAAAGCATCCACACGTAGCCTATAGTTTATGGTGACTGCAGAGGATACTCCATGAGCTCTTTGGTTTAGTTACTTAGTAATTTCTTGATTAGGAGTGAACAATAATAAAATTTTCCTTTTCCTCTAGCATGTTGAATTTCCTAGGTATTTCCAAGAGACAGTGTGATGAAGAGCTCTAGATCCAAACACAACCTTTAAAGAATTAGCTAAATTCTCTGATCCTTATAATTTCCTCATTAGCATAAAAAGGACAATAATATATAAAAAGTACCCTGCACATAGCAGATATTCAAAAATTTAGTTCCCTCCCCTTCCCTTCCCTATGAAGGAAAAAAAAAATCTTAGTTATCTTTAAATATCTCTGAATGAAAGTAAATATCTTAAGTAAAAACATTTAGTTCTGAGTACATGTTATCAAAGTAATGAATTTACTATTTCTCTTGGTTTTATAATCTCCTCAATGCATATGTACATATGCAATCTACAACACACATACAATACATATGGTCACACCTAGAAAGACACATTAATAGAGATAGTGGGGGACACACTTTAGTACTTGGGTATTTCAGAATAAAAGTATTTGATTTGATGATCTCAAGTTTCCTATCAACTTCAAAATACTGGATTTTATGAAAGGTATTTGTAGTGTGTTTGAGGGAAATTTTTTTTTTTTGAGGAAGGTATTTAGAGACTGTGACATCTGATGCAAATAATTTATTGTAATTAGTTTCAAACTTTCAGCTTCTTCCAAGTGGTTTTGATATCCCCAATACCTGGAGCTGTTGAGGCAGATTTAAATAAATTCCTGATGAATATCATTCAAAGGATTCTTAGGGATACAAAACAGAACTGCACTTCTGAGCAGTGTATTGTCACTGTTTGTGTAATGATTTTGTCAACAACTCTAGGATTTCTTACTCAAAGAAGAAGACATAAGAATTGTTGAGAAAGCGTGTATAAAAGTGGAATGCAGTGCGCATGGCATCCAGTGAGAGAATGACTCTGAATGGCTGATTGGATTGACCTGAGGTACAGACTTGTAAGAAAGGAATCCCGGAAAGCCTTGTTTGCTCAGATGGGTCCCAGTTGTCACAAGAGCATTGTCACTAAACGAAGGAGCTCTGTGTCCCTAAGCTAATGATTCGAAGGTGTTGTGGGTCTGTGGGTTTCAGTGCCTGTTAGTGCCACTAGAGCAAACCATCATTTTTAAAGAAAGTTTACTCTAGGAGATGATCAAAGGGAAGAAGTTCAGCTTTTTTTTTCCCCCCTCGGTGTTCTAAATGGTAGGCAGAGTGGGAAGGAAATCTTCGTTTATTATGGTAGCATTTTGGTTTATTGCCATGTGCCACATTGATCTATCTAAAGGACCGTTTTTTTAGTTCTCTATAAAAAGTGCATAGTTGAATAGTTGGGTTTAAAATGGGTGTGAGAAAGAACATAAAGTTATACGTAAACAGCACAAATTGCTAAAGGAATAAAAAAAGAATATTATTGGATCTAAATTGTTAGCAAGCCCTTAGAAAGTAGCTAAAGGATTCACTGAAGTAAATTTGAACATTGCATTGGCATTTTAATGAATTGCCTAGCTCGAACATTAGATCCAGTATATCGTGAACTTTGTTAAGCATAGATATTTAATGACCATGCTTCAAATGATTTTAAGTTAGGTATTTGTTACTGCCAGTGGATAGACCATTTATTAAATTCAATCTGACAAATATACTTTATGAATTGTTTGTACTGGCTGTGAGACAGACATCTTTTAAAAAAGGCAACATCAGTTTAGTCTGTCATCATTCTTACAGCTATTTAAAAAGGACAAAAATGTCAGACATGCATGTTGTATTTTAGTCTCTTCCCCATGTTGATGGTACAGATAGATCTCCGAGATATTTTGGGTTTGGTTTCAGACCACAGAAATAAAGCAAATATCGCAATTGAGCAAGTCAACAAATTTTTTGGTTTCTCAGTACATACAAAAGTTATGTTTACATTAAACTGTAGTTTATTAAGTGTGCAATAATAGCATTATGTCTTTTAAAAAGTACATACTTTAACTTAAAATACTTTCTTGCTAATAAACACTAACCAAACTCTGACAAAGCAGGGTTGCTACAGACCTTCAATTTGTAAAAAACACAGTATCTGTAGAGTGAAATAAAGTGAAGTGCAGACAAATGAGATCTGCCTGTAGATTATAAAGCTTTCCTTGGTTGTGTATCGTTTTTATTATCCCAAGCATGCACTGAACCCATGAGCTGCTTATAATTCTTATCATGCTTCGTACAAAACAGACAGAGCAATACACTGTGCCACAGAGTTTGGCGCTCTGTTTTGCAAGCCATTGTCATTACCTCACCTTACCTGGCAGACTGCCTGTTTTGCCCACATGACCTTTTCCTTTTGCTAGTCGTGCCCATGGAAAGGTCTTCAGTCCAATAATGGCTTCTCATTTGGTCTAGAAATCAGACAAAAGCTTTGCAGCTGTGAAGTGCAGCCCATTTTAAAATTAACCTATTGTAAATCCTTAATGATTGAGAAATTCTGCAATTTGCTATGATCTGTGGTTTGTGCTCACACAACCAGAATAGCAAACAGCAGAGATGATGCAGGTCAGAGTGGCGTGCATTTGGAAAGTGAAGGAAAAGAAACTCGATAGACATCATGCTTGGTTCAAGCCAATGTTATGTTCTTCTGCCCTTCATCTGTCACCCATCACATCTCCCACTCCGGGGTGAAAAGTAATCCTTGAAAATAATTCCTTAAATTATGGTTTATTAAACTAGAAGTAAAATATTCCGCAAGTGTTAATTTACCTTTGCCTCCTTTAATTTAGCTGAGGCTGTACCAAAATTTGTTTATCTCTTCAGTGGTTGAAGGGCATTTGAGTTCATTCCAATTTGGGGTGACTTTGAGTAGAACTACTGTAAACACTTCTATTCAGGTTTTGATGCAAACATACGTTTTCATTTCTCTTGAGTAAATACTTAAGAGTGGGTTTGCTGGCACTTTTGGTAAGTGTATGCTTAACTTTATAAAGGAACTGCTAAACTGTCTTCCAAAATGTTTATACTATTTTGCATTCCCACCAGCAACGTGTAAGAGTTCTGTTGCTTGGCATTGTTGTCATCACTTGATATTGTTAGTATTTTTAATTGTAGACATTTTAATAAGTGCATAGTAGTATCTCGTGATTTTAATTTGCATTTTCCAAATGACTAATGATGTGTTGAGCATATTTTCATGTGCTTATTTGCCATTCATATATCTTCTTTTTTTTCATATATCTTCTTTGGTGGAATATCTATTCAGATTGTTTGCCCATTTTAAAAACTGTGTTGTTTTCTTATTATTGAGTTTTAAGAGTTCTCTATGTATTCTGGATGGAAGTCCTCTGTCAGATACATTATTTGTGAATATTTTATCCTAATCTGTGTCTTGCCTTTTCATTCTCTTAACATCATTTTTAATGCAGAGCAGAATTTTATATTTTTAGGTTTTATCTTTGTGTGTATTTTCTGTTTTGAGTTTATTTTGTGTAAGGTGAGAGATAGGGTTGAAGTCCATCATTTTGCATGTGAATATCCAATTGTTCTAGCATTGTTTGGTGAAAAGACTGTTTTTTCTTCGTTGCATTGCCTTTGTACCTCTATCAAATATTAATTGATCTTATAATTATGGATCTACTTCTGGGCTCTCTGTTCTGTTCCACCGATCAATATGTCTACTCACCAATACCATACTGTCTTGATTACTGTAGCTTTATACTAAGTCTTGAAATCAGTGTCAGTTATCCAACTTTGTTCTTTTTGTTTTGGTTGTTTGAGTGTCTTGGGCTTTCCATGTAGATATTAGAATCAAGTTGTCTATATCTATAAAAAATCCTGTTGAGGTTTTGCTTATGATTATGTTGAATCTGTAGTATTAATATCTTAACAGTATTGAATCTTCTAGTTCATGACCATGGTATATCTTTCCATTTATTTAGATCCTCTTTGATAGCTTTCTTTCATTGTTGTTTTGTAGTTATCAGCATACATATCCTGCATATTTTTATACCTATGTCATGTTTTTGAATGTTACTGTAAGTGATACTTTAAATTTTTTAAGTTTCCAACTCTTCTTTGGAAATTTCTAGTATGTGGAAATACACTTGGTTTTAGTATATTAACCTTGTATTCTGCAGCATTGTTAAACTTACTAGTTCTAGGAGCATCTTTGCAGATTCCATCTATGTAAGTAATCATGTCTTCTGTGAATAGACAGTCTTATTTTCTCCCTTTCCAACCCACCTGTCTTATTTGTTTTTCTTTTAAGCAAGGGAATGATTTGATTGGATTTACATTTTTCAAAGACCAATCTGGCTGCCTTGTAAAGAATTGATTGGATGGGGAAAATGTGGAAGAAGAGAGCAGTGTGGAGGCTGTTGCAGGAATCTGAGAGACAGTGAGGGCCTGGGCTATGATGATGGTAGTGAGGGAGAAGTCAGATATTCAGAATGCATTTTGGAGGTAGAATTGGAAATGCATTGACCCTGAGGGAGAGTGAAAGGGGACGGGAACAGGAGGACACCAGAGTTTCCGTCAGGAGGAACTGGGTGAGTGGAGTTAACCATTTACTGAGAGAGAGAAGAAATGGATTTGGGGGAAGGTAAAGAGTAGAGTTTTGAACATGTTGGGCTTGAGGAATCTATGGGACCTTCACACAAAGGTGTCCAGCAGGCACCAGGCTCTGTATGGTATGAAAGGGTAAATTACAGCATACAGCAGATAAAAGCTAGAGTGTGGAATAAGTCAGGCTTACATGGGACCCCCTTCAAAGGCTTGTAAGGAACATTGTTTATTTTCAGTTCCTTTATAACGTGCCAAAATCATAAGATCTTTTCGCCTTAGGCCTTGGACACGCAGTTCATCACTGCCTGAAGGGTGTGTCTCTCTCCTTCCCTGCCCCCCCCTTTTTTCCCTCTCTTTCTGTAAGCTGGCTTATCATCCTGTCTCACCTGAACTGTCATCTCCTCAGACTACGCAGCCTAAAACCAGGTGTCTTTCTCCCTACTTTAGCCGCTCTTACATATCTGTTTTCTTCATAGCCATTAACAGAATCTGTAATTATTTATTTGGCTGTTCCTAGGCTGCACGTTTCGAAGGGCAGGGACAGTGTCTGTATCACCAGCCCAGCACCTTGTGCCTGGTGCATGGCTGCTCAGTAATACTTACCAGATGGCAGAAAGGATGAATCTACACTCAGTGCTGTGGCCAAGTTAAAATGTCTCTGTGTTTTCTTAAGACTGACTTTTTTTACACTTACATGTGCAGAGGCTTCTGTACGCAATTTCAGCCAAAATCTGAGCAGGAAGATAACTTGTTTCATTCTACGTTTGTTGTCCACAGAGTGCCAAGTTCTGTAATAGCTGGTGTGATATGAAGTGGCATTGTGACATTGGACAGGGAGACCTATATTTGAGGCTTGGCTGTTCCATTTTCTAGGTTTTTGACTTTGGGTGAAATATTTAACTACTCTAAGTTTCATTTCCTGAGCCTGCCAAAAGGGAGTGATCTAATTCCTAAGATTGTGGTACAAATTAAATGAGATTATATATGTGGATATAATGCTTGACACATACTAAGTACTCAGTAAAGAAGCTACTAATATTTATTTATATAAAGGTGAATCATACAGTTCTAGAAATGGTTGTTGTTGCCTGACCAATAAAGGAGGGTGAGCACCAAGAAATCTTCCTTTATATTTCCCTTTCCTCTGCTTGTCCTTCGCTGTCTAAGGGGGAAATGCTGCATTTTAGACCGTGAGAGCAAGATGAACGGCAACATCACCTGCACCTTAGGACGCAGAAGGAGAGTACGGATGCATTATATTAATTCAGATGAAAAACTGTGGATATTTCAGCCTTACAACCTTTTGTTTTGTTTGGGGGGAAAGAAAGAAAGGGTGGGAAGGAGGAAGGAGGCCGACAAGGATAGAGATAGTAGTGACTTACTTTACTCAGCCACCATCCACAGGGCAAACTGGTTGATAAGCTGAGGCTCAGTAAACATCCTCCCTGAGGATCTACCCTGGATTGAGTACCATGCTGACAATGTGAGATCAATGAGGAGTACATATCTTAGTGATCTAGGTCAAGACGAATGAAATTAACTTGATAGAAATTCTCCTCCTGTACCATCCTCTGTTCTCTGCACCTCAAGCAAAGCCTTTCACTCCTCTGGTTGGTTTCCACTAAGTGCTAGATGTAAACCTATGCGTGGATTTAGAGACTAGGATCTGGGGAAGGATGAATGAAAAGGACATAGGGCAGACATCAGACTTTCTTGGTTCATTTTGCCTCCTACACAACACTTCTAATCCAAAAGAAATACATAACAATTCCATTTATTTAGTGGATTGATCCAAACTACTCAATAAGTGTTTGTTTTTATGTCCTAACAGCTTAGCATGTGTTGACTGCATAAATTCTTAAACCCTGGAATCAGATTATACACCACTGACCTCATCTACTTTCCACATTGATTGTGGTGATACTTGGTTTTTATCAATAACAATAACTGTGGGATCTTCAGCTTCACAAAGATATGTTACCCAAAGGAATCTCATGTTGAAACTGTGAACTTCCTCCAAATAGTAGTTTGCATGGTGTCCAGCACATGCCACCGAGTTTCCTAGAAATGTGAACTACCCCACAGTGCCTCTGTGAGTTCTCTGCCATGGCCGGGGGTGCCTCACTGCACCCTTTGGGAACTGTGGACTTGTTCCAAGACTTTTTGTGTTCTATTTAAATGTTTATCTCTTCTTATTTTTCGTACCTCTACATTAAAAACCAATCTAATGTTTGTCATCTTTTATGAAACAAAGTTTGCTTTAGGAAATTTTTTATTATGGAAGTTAAGCATGTATTATGTAGAAAGTTTGGAAAAATACAGCAAAACACAGAGAAGAAAATAAAAGTCATTTCTAATTTTACCATCTACCAATAGCCACTACTAACATGTTGTTGTTTTATCTGCCCAGTTATTTTATATGAAGATTTATTGTATTTTGAATAATAACTGTAACTAACTCTGCTTTCATTAAAAGTTAATATTCTGTAGTTCAGCGGGAATTTTGTAACCTGAAGTTGTGACTTGTCTGTGATGACCTTTGCGATAAATAAGACAGAGTTCTGGCTGCTTTCTTTTTATCGGCCACCTTCATTAGTTGAGCTCCAGATTGGAGGGCCTGAAGACCCCACCATTCACGAGAGAGAGACTTCCTGCCGCCGTGCTTCTAACCTCGCAAACGTGAGGCGTGTTATTTACACAGTAGTTCTTCATTACACAGGCACAAACACAAATGGATTTTAGTGAAGGAAAGTGGTTAAGTCTAGCATATTTTTGCAAAGGGTAACTTATCAAGGGTTTTACTTCCTCCAGTAGATGGATGCATCTTCCAAGAGTGGTTTATCAAGGCCCTACTATAAGATAGTAGTTCTAAAAGATTATTTATCTAGTAATAAATTAAAAATTTAAGCTGTTCGTGTTATTCTGACACTACAAGGAAAAGTTTTGTAATTCCATTTCACTTCTGTTATATTTATTGTTTTGTTTTCTCTGCCTTCATTCGTAAGTACTACAGACTGAATTTGTTTACACGGAAATAAGATTTTTTTTCCGTTCATCTACTTGAAATATGTTTCAAAAATTCACCTTATGTCACACTACAGAATTAAGCTTGAGTAGAATCGTAAGTTCAGAAAAAAAAAAAAAGTGGCCCACTTAGTTTAGCTCCAGATAGCCGTTCACAAAAGATTGGTTAGAAACTTCTAAGTATATACAGATATTCACATTTAGAGTCTGATTATGATTCTTTTTCTCTCTCATACTCCCTCCTCTTTCTCCCTCCCTCTTTCTCTCAATAATAGTTTAAAATTATGACCATCACAAGTGGTGTGTGTTAATACTTTCTTAGCATAGCCTGGACTGTTGAAGAGTCATTTTTTTTTCTTATAAAATCCTGGTAGAGGACCCCATGGCTGACTCTAGAGCTGAGGCAGAGAAAATACAAGATGATCCTGGAGTAGTATCTTTTGTTGCCAGAAATGCTAAAGATAAGGAAGTGAAAGTGGAGGCAAGTTAAAAGGACACAGGAACCAACTTGAGAGAGTTCCCAGTGGCTGAAACTGGAGCATTTTGAGCAAGAAAATAAATGACAATAGTATTTTATAAGCCAAAGAATAAAATAAATATCCATGAGTTCTTCATACAAACAAGCAAATAAATCAATGAGGGAAAAGGGACAAATCTTCCTTACAGAAGAAGCCCAGATAAAAAATGTAGAAGGAATGGAGAAAATAGAAACTTGCATTAGAACACCACAGTGATAGTTGCTGCAGGCAGGGTTCACGGATGAATGCTAAAATTAATGAGCGAAACTTTAAGAAGCGAAGGTATATTGTATAGCCTTAAAATCTCTCTCCCAGGAAATGTATTGATTTCTGTGGTGGTTTTAATAAATGTCCACAAATTCTTTGGTACCCTTCCTTCCAGGAAGTGGCTTAATTCCCTTCTCCTTGGGTGAGGCTGGACATAGTGACTCGTAACTAATGAGCATGGACGGGGGAAGATGATAGCTTTACCACAGAGAAACCTGGCAGATACCATAGCCAAGTGATCAGGGTTACCACCACCAGGAAGAAACTGTGTTGATCTCATCTTCCCCTGGATACTACACAGTGAGATGGGCACTTCACCTCTCTAACATTCTTTCCCCAAATTTATAACCTCAGTCTAATCATGAGAAGACATCAGACAGTCCCAAATTGAGGAACATTCTACAATATATCTGACTAGCACTTTTCAAAAGTATCAAGAAAGGTCTAAGAAACTGTCACAGATCAGAAGAGGCTAAGCAGACTTAATAGTTAAGTGCAGTGCCATTTCCTCAATTGGATCCTGGCGCGGGTAAAGACGTTAGTGGAAAACAGATGATGTCTGAATCAAGTGTGTCGCTTAGCTGATTGTGTTGTACCAGTGTTGATTTCTTAGAGTTGATAAACGTGCCATATAAAGTATGAACATGAGGGCAAGTTGGGTGATGGGAATACTGGAACGCTCTACTATCTGTACAACTTTTCTGTGGATCTAAAATTATTTCAATATTAAAAGTTTTGAAAAACCCTACTTACTGATACTTTCTCAATCTAAGGATATTTGTTAAAGTGTCTCCAGAGCAGATTAGTTCAGAGAAATCGCCTTCCCCCAGGCCTCTGTAAATCCCTCTGTGAAAGAAAGAAGAGCTCTGGGTAACACAACAGCCCTCACGGAGCAGGGACAGTAAATTCTAGAGACTTGCGTCCCACCACTAGACACAGAAATGCATCTTTGCTTGCTCTGTGCAGGTCGGTTCAGCCAACACTGAGGGTTTGCCTTTTGTGACTTGGTGGTGTGGCCAGCATTTGGGTTACAAAACGTATTCTGTAAAAAAAAAAAAAAAAGTGCAGAGGGGAGCAGCCGTGCTTCTGCCTGCCTCTCGTTTTGGGCCCTTCATTCAGGTATTATCGTTGACCTGCTAATCGAAAATCCTCAGAGGGACTAGACCTGGTTTCATCTGACTGTCTCTTAACCCCAGATTATCAGTAGATTCAGATTCAAATGGTATAACAAGTGTGTGGTACTCAGTAAGAAGGATATGTGAAAAAAAAAAACATTTTCTATATAAAATACACTGTATTTTCTTTTTCTTTTTCTCTTCTTTTTTCCAAAAATAGTAAAACCTCAATAATTCAATGTAATTATGGGTACAGATGTGAAATCCTGATTTATAAATATTTTATTCTTACTACTTTCAAACTCTCATTAACTAAAACTAGGATAACAGGGCTGATTGTAGAAGGCCTAACCAGATCCTGTTTTAGTAAATTATAATATGTGATCTGCTGGGGATGATTATTGTCATAGAAACAAATTAGAATTTGGATATTAAATTAAACTCCTCCCCGGTATGCCAGTCATTCTCTCGATCTGACCATTAGTGAAAACTGCCTTTAGTTTGTACACATGTGAGAGGTATTGTTTTTATCAGTTAAATATATTTTATTACCTAACCAGATGAGTGCCTTGTGGGGTGTCTCTCTTGGGAATAAAACTGGTGTGATCAATGAAGAACAGTAGACTGTTCTTGAACATGGCAGTATGGTTAGGTTGGCACTATGGCAGGTGCATGCATTTTCTGGAAAGCTGTTTCCTGGATTGTTAATGCATGCCCAGGTAGATACACAGATACTTAAAAAATACTACCTAATTGCTGTAGTCAGATTGCACAACCATGATTTGTAGCAATTCTAACACAAGAGTGATCGGATGTATGATAAAGACATACTACATTTGCTAGTCAGTAAAAGTACAGAATGCACGTTATTGCTAGCAAGGCAATGTGTGTGGTATGATTTTCTTGAGAGCTGTTTTCAAAGTTTGCCTTTCCATGTCATCTTGGTTTCTTTAGTGAATTTGCTGGTAAAGTTTTTTTAAAATAAGCAATTTTTCAGTTCCTAATTTTATATTCAGGTAAGAATTGTACTGGTGGCTACTGTGTGCTGGGCACTTTCATTTATTATTGCTCCAGTAAGTTAGAAACTCCTTTGCCCCTTTGAGCAGTAAGAAAATGGGGAATCTGAAAGGTTTAGAAAGTTATCTCTATTAGACTCTACACATGGTATAACGTAAGTGGTTACCTAATTGCATGAATTGCCTAATACTTGGATGTAGATAATGTATCAAAAATAAAAAGAGACTGAAAATTTTTTTTTAAGTAAAAGGAAGTAGACCCCTAGGAAGGAAAGGAGGGGAGTTGAGACAGAATAATGAATATTTAAGAATAAATTTAGCAAGTTTGATAAGTAGAACATCACTTTTGGGGGCAGATCTGGTTCCAATACACTGAATGTGTTGGTCCTGTCAGATTTGTTGAATGAAAATGCAAATAGTCCAATCAAGTGTAATAATACTCATGAAGGGAAAAGGAATACAATTTGAAAGTTTTTACGAAGACATGCACTGCCTAATCTGTGAATTGAAAGCATCTTTTAAAAATTTGCTTCCCTTCATATTCCTAGGTGGTAGTGAATATGTGGGTAGAAAAACGAGTGCATTTCAAATAATGCTAATGAAGTTAAATGATTGCAATCTACCATATTGTGAAGAAAAGTTGTGAGCTGTGAAAGACGGGGACAGAATTAAAATATTACCATGACTAGCATTTGATTTGAATACTGCAAAGATAAGCTTAGGTTCCTACTTACAAAAACCATCCTCACAGCCTGATGAAATATCTTTTAAAAGGTTCTCTAGTTACCATGGCTACTTGTTAGCTTTGATCGAGTAAGGTGTAATGTATATTCAATCATCTGAGGTGAAGTAGCCAAAAAAACATACCAACTAATACCAAAAGTAGCTTCACTTCTAAATTCTTACTGGTTTGAAAATGGAAAGGATAAATAGCCTGAAGATTGGATTTTTGTTTAATTATCACTGCTTGAAAAGCAAAATATTTAGGATGCACATTGCCTGAATTTGCTCCTAATGTTTACTCTTTATGTGTAAGTTTTTCTTTTAAGGGAATTTCTCAGGTTTTGAATTTAGATGGCGAGACCTTTCTGAAAACTGTGGAAACCTTAGCAGCACACTGAGTTTCTGAAAGCCAGAGGGACACAGACAGTATCAAAGGCATTGGTCCCTATGGTAACATATTTGCATTTGGCCCAGAAGTGGCTGGTTTCTGCTTAGCTTCTTTTAATTGCTATATATTGACAGCTGTTTTCACGACTATTTATAAAATGTCAGAGTAATGAGCCTGCGTACAGGGAGTGCGCACCTTGTCCGTGGACTTGATTAGACGCCTCAGATGACAGAGCTGCGCGAAGTCACCGAGGTGTTGTTGGCATCCCCTTGTGCGTCTGTCACGTCATGGAGGCGAAAAGCCTGTCAGATGATTTAAATATTTTCCTCAATTCTCTTTTAAAACAGGTGACAAAAGAGCTAAAACAGTATGACAACAAAATTATAGAATGCAAATTTGAGAACAACAGCTGGGTCTTTATGAGACAGAGAACAGACAAAAGTTTTCCTAATGCCTACAACACTGCCATGGGTGAGTATGACAGCCTCCCAGGGGATGTGACAGTAAAAAAAAAAAAGAAAAAGAAAAAATTAAGGTGTTAGAACCAAAACGTGCTATCTTTCGTTGCTCAGCTTGCAGGGCAGAATCACCCAACCCCCGTCCTCTCTGGCCAGGCCAGGGCTTGTGTCAGGTCTGGGCCCTGTTTGGCTTCAGTCCTCTCTCGACCTGGGCGCCCAGGAGGGGAGCTTGGAGGGCAGGAGAATGGGCCAAAGGCAAGTTGAATTTGTTGAGCAACAACAACAAAAGCCATGATAATTTCAGATCTATTCAAAACTATAAAAACCATTGTTTGCCAGATGGTAAAAGACAAAATTAGCAGGGGAAAATGTAATTTCCAGCTCCTAAAATAGTTTTACAAACAGTGGAGAACAAAGTAAATGAAAACCTTAAAAAAAAAAAGCAAACCCTAAACCCCGCTATGCTTCATGGTGTGCTTTGCGTACAAGGAATGCTTTGGGAATTGAGAAGAGGAAGTTTCTTTCATGAGGAACAACATATATTAACTAAGCTTATAAGGGAAACTGCTACTAGTAACAGTTCTGGATTGCATTTATAGTGGAATTGGGGGACAAAAACTAGATAAAAACCAAGATTAAAGGTTTATAGTAGTGTGTACCTTGAGTGCTCGGTTGGCTGTGATGATGATCAGATGATGATAAGAAGATATAGAAATTGCCATTTTGAGTTTTGCGGCTTAAAAGTTACTATTGGACACTCAGAGTTTCTTGTTGGATAACTGACTTCTGTGTTCAAATAAGATGAGTTAATTTTGAAGGAGAACTAATTAAGCCAGTGTCTTTTTTCCCCCCCAAACCAAATAAGTAAATAGAATTTTGACCATGTAAAATATTTTATTTATTAGTAGTTTTGTTATAATGCCTTTGAACAGGTTATTAAAATAAAAACTAAGATGCTTTGCCAGCTACAGCGAAGCCTGCCCTTCCAGGGGGATGGTGGCCGGTTCTGTGTCGCACGCGTCACAGTCTGCTGTTACCTCGCAGAGGAAGGCTGAGGGGCTAGGGTGCACGTCTTCTTTAGAAATCGTGTTTGGACATGGAGCATAATGTGATGCGCTGTGCTGAATAATACCCCGTGAAAACTGTTGTGGTGGGATAAAAAACCAGAGTGAAGCCATGCTCAGTGCATGCAGAGTGAAAACCCAAATGCTTAAAGTTTTGGTCTAGAATTAATAGTGAAGGATGGCCACTCACATCGGGGTGGGGGAGGCTTAATTCCAAGCAAGTCAGGGAAGGTGGGAGTGTTTAGTGTGTTGGGAGGGAAACCTCTCCCCATCGTCTTCTCCCTGAGGTGAATCAGCTCCCTTAAGGAACCCTCCTCACGTGAGACGCCTGTCTCCTTTTGTCCAGCTGTGTGCAACAGTATCTCAAACCCTGTCACCAAGGAGATCCTATTTGAGTTCATCGACAGATGTGCGGCAGCTTCTCAAGGACAGAAGCGCAGACATCATCTGGACCCGGACACAGAGCTCATGCCTCCACCACCTCCCAAAAGACCTCGCCCTTTGACCTAAGACCTGCCTCTGACTTCAGGACTGAGAGGAAAGATGAGTGAGGAAGAATACAGTTGCCCCATTTTTTGGCAACCAGAGAAATTCAAAAAAGAGTGCAGCTTAATGTTGATACACATTTGACTTTTTTTTTAAAAAAAAAAGAAAAGTATTGTAGCCAGCCTGTAAATATTTGATGCATTTGTTTCCTCAGTGCTACAGTACGTCATGGACTTAAACATTTTATTTATATCTGATAAACTCAGCCTTACCTTGTGGAATCTGAAGATTGAAATATCCAAAGGTTTAAATGAGATCGAAATCAATGAAAAAGAGGCCTTGTTTATATATGGGTAACTTTCGCTTTAATTTATAAATTTAGCAATCTGGAACTGTGAGCACATAGAACACTGTCTTTTTTAGAAGTTGTCTTTCAACTATGGTAAATTTTCCTTTTACAAAATTTAGGCAATGGCATTAAACATTCTTGCTGTCATTTAACATGGATTTTTCCTACATTTCTGAAATTCTTGTATTCAAAAACAAGTATCAAGGTTGTTAAATATTGTACTATACTAAACAGCTTGGTCTGGCTTATATCATTTTAAGAAGTTTTGTTTTTTTTTTTTTGGAAATGTAAAAGCAAAAAAGTAAAGCTCCATTTTTGTGAATTTCATCCTTTCTAAAGAAAGTATGTTGAGTGTTTTCATCTGTTTCTGTTGTTTGGGATACAGTATCAGGTAGCCAGTGTGTCCACTCTGGCAGTGGTCTCGAGTTACTTCATGGGACTTACAGGCACACTGCCCGGTCCTGTTATTGGTTGTTCTCCCAGAAGACTTTTTTTTTTCCCAGTGCCAGGGCTACTTCTGCTTTACCTCAGCATTATCAGCGCATTGTCAATTACGTTGAAACACACAGCTCACTGTGATTATGGGAGTGATACCAAATACACACAGTGTTGTGTTAGTTCCCTTGCACAAAACAGCAAAGGAAATGCCAACTGACTCCTTTGATTAGAAGGTAATGTCAACGCAAGAGAGTGCTGTCACCAGAAAATACTCTCCCACTGCTAGATAAATGCAGAGGCAAAGACTAGACATCTGTAGGAACTGAACATCAAGGAAGCCAAGACATTCATTTTCAAAGCCAGAATTCTATCATATTCTATTCTGGGAGTGCTATTTCTGTTGTACATCTGAATTTTAAAACGTTTACTGATAGATAATGGATTGAAAGAGCAGCTAATTGGTCATAAGCCATTGTCGAGAAACCGTGTTCTGATTGGTTTGAGAAGGAACTCTGAGAATTAGCCTACTAGAGGCTAACGTATTTATTTTTAGAGGTACAGGTTTTAAGTGTGTGTATTTAAAACAAATTTTCATGATCTGAATTTTATATATGTATATGCATATACATGTGAGTATATGCAACAGTGTATATTCTTCTACTAATAGACATGAAAATCCAAATGAGTCACCTGGTAGACTGGATATCTGATAGGATTTCTATCTGAAATAGCACAGATTAACCAAAAATGTATTTATATGCACCTGAGTTTTTGTGTTTTTAAGCAAAATTTTCTCCTGCAGTGCTTTTCTAGATGAAATACTAGAGTCCTGCTCGGGCTTCTTTCTTTATTGGTCCCAGGTTCTGGAATGTACAGTGAATTTATTCAAAAGGCCATTTTAGCATTTCTTTCCTAGAGTACTTTTGTGGGTGTGAGTGCTACAGGAATTAAAACATCTGATTGCCACAGTGGCTGTTGAAAGACAGAAATTGGTAAGGCTTCATGGTGTCTTGTACAGAGTGGATCTAAAAAAATGCCTATGCAACTCCAAATAGCCTGATGCCTGCGCCACCGGGATTAGCGGCTCTTTTCACGCAGTCCAGTGCTTTCTTCCAAGCCTGTGTAATGCAGAAGCCTTTTGCAGATGTAAGAGCAAGCTTTTGTCCATGATCTTTAATGGAGTTAAAATGTTGATGGTAATTGTAACCTTTTAAATGAGTTTCGTGAAAAGAGCATCTCATTTTTAATACACCCAGATATTTTCTCCTTGCCTTTGTGCATTTTCCAGGACTTAATTTTCTTGATTTATCTTTTCCCTTTCAATTGTAGCGAAGAATAATAAGTAGATGCTATCTAGCCCTTGGACACATTACCATCTGCGTTATCATAAAAAGTCATCCAGAAAGTCAGGGGGTTGGAAATGTCGAGGTGGGATTTGGAAGATCATGAAGGAAACTCTTTCTTTCTCAGCCCACTTCATAATAACTATTTTCTGACACTGAAGTTCTGTAGACGAGAATAAGAAAAGTTTACTTTCCAGAGTTATCACGTATAAAAGCTCTGCCTTGTGTTCGGAAAAGACATGGCTGACTCGACTGCCTGGATGGTTACATTTGCTTTCCATGAATTGCCCGGAAGATGTCAGGACATTCCTTCTCTAATTGTGTGTCAGTGCGCATTGTAATAAAACTACTGATTTAAAATAACAAAGTGTATCTGCTTTGTTTTACTGGTGATGCCTTTGTGTCCCTTTTATCGCTGGCATCAGATCCCACTGCTGTCAGCTGAACCCATCAAAATCCATCTGGCTTTGTTGCATTCTAGAGCTTATCATAAAGACTTGGAAAATCCTGTTTTTCTAACCGGGAAACCAAGAAACTTAAAAGTTAAGAATCAAATACTTCCAGGCGGGGAAACTAAGGTGGTGGAGAAAACCCTGGGCTAGTCCCGAGTCTAGGCTCTACCTCCTGTTGGTTCTCTGTCCTTTTCTAGAACTCCTTTCTCCCCTCCTCCATCCATAAAATGCCAGGATTGGGCCAGAGGATCAAAAAGAACCTTCTCAGGTCTGACCTGATTCTTGTGTAAAAGCCAGTGCTTTGTGAATGTCGTGTGTTCATAGTAATAGCAACAGTACCATTACTGACCGTTCATCAAACACCAAGACTGTCCTGAACACAACCGCTCTGTGTAGGTGGGTACCATCATTAACCTCATTTTGGAGTTAAGGAAGCTCTGACCCAGGGTAACACAGCTAGTTAGTTGTGAGCTGAGATCCAAACACAGGTCTTTCCGACTCCAACACCTAAATTAAGTACTCGTTGAAAGGCTCTGTTTGGGTCCCTGTTGGGGGACTGATTCTGTGTGAGGGTCCAGACTATTTAAGTTGTTTCTTTGATGCTAACAGGTAATAGGCTTCAAGCATCTCTCTCCAAAATAAGATGAAGGTGGGAGCAGGAAAGTAAATTCATTTTTAGGATCTTGTTTAACTAGTTATTTAACAGTATTTAAATGTGAGTGACACAGAGGCCGTGAAAAGAAGTTTAATTCTCATTAAGATGCTAAATTCCAAAGATGCAATTAGGAAGAAATAAGTGATTGAATCACACACTGCGCCACCATTCCCTGATTGTCGCATAGTTAGCTGTCAACTCAGATGCTCTGGCAGGTCAGTGTCAGCCTTGGTTACCCCAGATGTGCCCCTCCCCTCCCTGGACTCAGCTCTCAGGTGACCCTCATGCCTGCCGAGCAAGGGGTGATGGAGGACACTCAAAGTAGGTGCCTCCCAGGCTTCTAAGATTTCACATTTCAAAAAAGTCATTGCCGTGATCTGGGGTTGCCAACTGTTTTGCCATGAAAGGCCATTTCATAAAGCTACACTGCCATTGTTTCATAAAATAAAATGAAAGACATGCATTTACGTAGGACAAATTTTGTTTTACTGAAGACTCATTACACTGTCCTTTGCTTCTACATTTAACCCCAAACCAGTGGAAACTTTTCCATGGACCACTGTTTGGAATCGTTGCATAGGTGAAATTCCAGACGGGGCCTTGTACGTGGGGAGAGGGGCAAGAAAATGCCTGGGGGAGGGATGAATGAGGAATCTGGGATTAATACACACTACTATATATAAAATAGATAAACAACAAGGGCTTCCTGTATAGTACAGGAAACTATTCATTATCTTGTAATAACCTAAAATGGAAAAAATTCTGAAAAAGAATATATATATATCACTTTGCTATACACCCGAAACTAACACATTATAAATCAACTATACTGCAATTAAAATAAGTAAATTGAAAACACTAGCTATGTTCCCTGTGCTGTACAATATGTTCTTGTTGAACAAAAGAAAAAAGCAGAAAGAAAACCCCAGGGGAGAAGCAGGCCCTGGTTCCAGAGCTAAAGGCTGTTTTCATAGCCAGAGTTGACCATAGTCCAGTGACCTCACAATAGTTGATTATATTGTGCTCTTGTGATAGAACGGAATATAGGGGAACAATGAAATTATCTGAATGTTTAAAAATACCCAAATAAAGGGAAACCTCAGCTATTTGAGGTACAAAAATAAGCACAACCAAATACAAAACAGAAAAGCAGAATTTGGCTTTGGCAACAAATCAGACCATCAGAGTCACCAATCTTCACAACTTTGAAGTCACCATACAGTCTATTTTCCCTTCAGATTGCTGCTACCGGAATGAGCTTTCAAAACTGCAGACCTGCTCCTGTAACTCCTCCAGTAAGAGCTCCCTGGCCCATGACATCAAAGGCCCTCAATGACCCAGACTCTGCCTGTGTATCCATCCAGGTGTGGGTCTCACAGAGGTGTGACTCCCGGACATATCAGAATTCCAGGCTCTCTACACCCAGGGACCACTGCTCGGTGTCAGAAAGCCCCAGTCTCCCTTACTCTAAGGTTAAGGAGGCTTTCCTGCCGCAGATCTCACACTGCGTTGTGCTGGGTTCCCCTGGGCTTGGTGGGTGCAGGGACCCCAGCCCACAGCACAGGGCTTGGCAGTGGTGGGCGCTCGGTAGTCATCAGGGTAGGAGGTTCACAAGCCGTTTTTGTATTAGCTGTTGAGAGTCAAGATGTGTTTGCTCTTGTCTCCCTCCGTGTAGCTAAATAGGAGCATCCACTTTCTGTCACTCTAGCCTTTTCATCGTAACAGAAGCACTGATAACATCTCATTTCTTAAGAATTTCTTCAGTGCCCATCTCTGATGCATCTTGTATTTAATCCTGATTAGAAGCATCTCCTCTGTTCTCAGCTTCTGCTTTTTGCACTGAAAGTGAGTGCTTCTGAGGGAAACTTCTCAGCAGGAAGAATCTGAAGAAAGTGCCCTGGTCCCCTGGCTGTGATACACTCTGAGGCAGGTGTGAGGAGAGCAGCGTCTTTTTTTTTTTTTTTTTAAACTGATGTACAGTCAGTTACAATGTGTCATTTCTGGTGTACAGCACAATGTCCCAGTCATGCATATGCATACATATATTCATTCATATTCTTTTTCATTGAAGGTTATTACAAGATATTGAACAGGGTTCCCTGTGCTATACAGAAGAAAGTTGTTTAAAATCTATTTTCATATGTCCTTAATCACGTCTTACTTTTTCGTGCAGTTTCACCGAGCTTGCCACATCTTACACTGGAAGCCTCCTTCCCCCTCCCCACCTACTTCCACTCAACTTCTGATGTTTTCAAATGGAAGTCCTTTGGTAACAGCCAAGGCTTTTCAGTGAGTTTTAAAAATAAATACCAGTCCGTGATCCCTTAGCGTGAATTCTAGCCATGTCTCCAAGAGTGGGAAAGGCAAGTGAAAGATATTATTCTTGTTGCTATGATCGAATGCTATCTTCCAGGATCTAAAGGAATACGAAACTTGACAGTTTCTGTAGAAGTTCTGCTCCCCCTCTGAAGGCCATCAGGGGAGTTGTATCATTTTGATCCACAGTATAAACCCATGGTGTGCTCTGATGCACCCCCAAGATGAAGGCTGCAGAGACCTGAACTGAGCACCACAACCAAAACTTTCCTATAAAATCTGTTCTTGAAAATTCTGCCTGTAGGTAGAAGCTGTACACCTGGAAACATCACATACAATTGCGATGATGCAGGAGATGGGAGGTGGTCCAGGCCTCGCTGGGTGGGTGGGATGAATGGGGGAGGAGAGGGGGGTAGACAACACAGGGAAGGGTGCTTTCTAAGGGTGCGTCTACAGTGAACCATGGTGGTTCCTTCCTTCCTAAGCTAACCAGCCACCCACCCCATCCCTGGTCTCCTGATCGCCTTCCAGCTCCTGACCCATTTCTCTGTTCCCTTCCTGCAGAATTCCTAGGAGGAAGTGACTGTACTTGCCGGCTCCACATCCTTTCCGTCTAGTCTCTTGAACCCACTGCATGCAGGTTCTCGTGTTTACTGGGACTGCTCCTGTTACTACCGCGGGTGCCCTCTATAGGGTCCAGTCCGCTCTCCTAACTGACTTAGCAGCACTGTCAGCATCTCGCACAGTGTGTCTCACCCCCTGTTTTGCTTTGTTTTGTTTACTTCTTTTTAATGGAATATTTCAAGCATATACAAAAATAAGGAAAATGGTAAAAATGAATTCCTACCTACCCAGATTCAACGGTGGTTGATCTGTGGCAATTCCTGTTTATACACCAGCTACCTACCACCTTCCTTTACACGCATGTGTGTACACACACTTGCACAGATGCACACACAGACATGATTATTTTTAAACAAATCACAAGCTGCACTCTTGCTTGTTGAACCCTTTCTGCTCTTGGTTTCCAGGTCGCTGTGGTCTCTTGGTTTTCCTTCCTCCTCCCTTTTGGTCTCCCTTGCTGAGCCCTCTTTACCTTCTCAACCTCTCCATGCTGTAGGACCCAGGCTCAGTCTGCTGGCCTCCATCTGTGCTCTCTAAGAGATCTCTCCTAACCTCTGAATGCTGATACCATCCACACACAATTTCCACATTTATTTCTAGCCTGGATCTCTCGTGAATTCTAAACTCAGATATTCAACTGACAACTTGATGTCTCCAGTTGGATGTCTGATAGTCACCCAAACTGAATATACCCCAGACTGAACCTTCTCCCTTCTCCAAACTTCCTACTCTCCCCACAGTCTTCTTAGAGAGCTTTGTTAATGACAATCGCATTTTTCCAGTTGCTTCAGAATCTTTCTTTTCTTCCTCTGACACTTCACATCCAATCCATCAGCAAATGCCGGCGGCACGACCTCCCAACTGGAACCAGAATTTGACAACTTCTCAACCTCTCCAAGCCTCTCATCTCCTCTCTAGCCAAGATTATCTCAATAGCCTCCTGACTGGTGTCCCAGTCTTCACTCTCCCTCGACCCCTCCTCGAGCTGTTCTCCCCACAGCTGTCTGTAGGATTTTTCAGAACAGCACTAACTACTCAAAACCTTCCAGTGCCTTCCACCTCACTCAGAATTAGCACTTTTCTTTCTCTTTTTTTTTATTGAAGAATAGTTGATTTACAATGTTGTGTTAATTTCTGGTATATAGCATAGTGATTCAGTTATATATATATATATATATATATATATATATATATATATATATATATATATATATATATATTCCTTTTCATATTCTTTTTCATTATAGGCTATTGCAAGGTATTGAATACAGTTCCCTGTGCTATACAGTAGGTCCTTGTTGGTTATCTATTTTATATAGAGTAGTTAGTGCCTGCAAGTCCCAAATCCCTCCCCACCCCTTCCCCCCTGGTAACTCGTGAGTTTGTTTTCTATGTCTGTGTCACTCAGAATTAAATCCTAAATGCCTGCCACCGTCCACTAGGCCTACATAGCCTGGCCCCGGCCACCTCTGGTCTCATCTTTCGTCCGCCTCCTTGTTCACTCAGCTCATCCATACGGGCCCCTTTGCAGTTTCCCCACCTTGCCGAGCAGGCTCCGACTTTAAGGACTTTGAACTTTCTTGCCCTCTGCCTGAAATGCTCTTCCCCTAGATAGTTGTCAGGCTCACTCATTTCATTCAAGTCTCTAGACAAAGGGCACCTCATTAACAAGTCCTTCCTGACCATCCCAGCTAAAATGCCACCCCCATCAGCATCTACCCTCTCTCACTGAAATTTCTTTTTCTGCAAAGAGTTATGATCTAACATACGTGTTTGTCTGCCTGTTGTCTGACTCTCCTCTCTGGAATTTAAGTTCCATGCGAACCGAGAATTTGATCGCATTCATTGCTGCGTTTCCAGCACCGAGGCCAGTCTGGCACAAAGTGTAGAAGTTCAGTAAATACGTTTCTAGAATCTATAAATGAACTCAGGTTACCTAGACAAGCTGGGGACAAATTATGAAGGGATTTGAATGTCCGGCTAAGACGTTAAGCTAAAATTTGGGCAACAATAAAGAACTATTGAAAGCTTTTAAACAAGGGAATTTGTGTGTGTGTGTGTGAGAGAGTAAGCTGGTAATAATCTGTCAAAGGTGGCAAGAGAAAGAAAAGCAAGATGGTAGGGGGCCAGCTGGGAGACCATTGTAAAGGCAAACGGTGGCATCTACCGAAATCGAGGTGGATATGACAGGCATTCAGCAGCGAGAATTGTCAAGATTCAACAGATTTTATTTTGAAGTTTCATACAAAGCTATCTCTTCCCTGGGACTTTGTATTTTATTTTTTTTTAATCACAATTTCATAATATAAAAAAAATATAATGTACTTTCCCCACTGCCCCCAAGACCTATAAAATACCCTACTTCTCTAGTTTACCCCAGGGTGCCCTTCAAAGATTGTCATATTCTGGGTTTGCCATGATGTGGAAAGAGCTAAGGAGAGTTGTTCTGATGGCCCAGGGTTGGAAATTGGCAAGGTGAAAACAAAGGAAGTTTGAAAAGCTGAGGGATTTTACCTCTTACTGGGTAGGATATCAAGTAAAAGTCAGAAGAGGATGATGGCCTGGGTGAAAGAGAAAGTAAGGGGACCAGATCCCAGGATCATGTAGAGCTGGCTCCAAAAATCTGAGGAAAAAGGGAATTGAGATTGACAGGGCACCATTTTCCATCTCTCTTACTCTTGTGTTTTCTCGGCTGCCTCACCCCAGTATCAGGATTTTTTGTTATAAAATGACAGAACAACAAACTTACATACTCTAGATAACTGAATAGTCCAGAAGACAGGCATGACTTCAGGTATGGCTTGATCAAGGAGCTTCCCATCTCTCAATTCCTAGCATTGTCAGGCTCCACATGGCAGTCCATGGTCCCTCAAGAATCGCATCTCACCCTTTTTGGGGAAAGCATCTTAGGAGCTTGTTTGGAAAACCAGGGATTCTTGAAGACTGCACTAACCATTCTGTCTCTAGACTGCTGGTCTATTCTATAGATCTGGGACTTGAGCTGCAACACTTCCTGCCTCCAGACAACCTTGCTCACTTCAGACTGGTCCCCACAATCTAAATTGGCATGAGCCAACTGCTTTATCTCTCCTGTTGCTACTTTTCTGAATTCAGCAGGTTTTGTATACTGGCAGACTCTTTGGTTTGTCTTGTCTGAAAGTCAAGGGGAGATTCTGTCAGCAGCCAAGGACCTCTCAGTCTTGAATGGTTTTTTTCCTCAAGTTGCAGGGCTTGTCCCTATTCTTGTTTACTAAATGTATAAGGGTATATATAGTTGTACCACCCTCTAGATTTTTTCAGATTGTTGAATATATTGTGCAGTGTTTAACATGTTGAACGCTTAAAACTGTCCATCAATCTTTATTTCAAAAATCTAAACTTAAGGCCAGTACATACTTGAGCTCAGTGTTTGATGCTGAAATTTAAATGTGAATAAAACAGTATACCCTCCCCCAACCAAAAAAATAAATTACATCTCAGTTCACATCCATCATAAAGAACAAATATCTCTCTACCAACTTCCTAGCAAAAGTTTTGTTCCATCTTACTGCACCTGTTTGGGTCATTTGCCCATTGCTGAGCCAGTCACTGTGGCCAGGGAATGTAATACCCTCTTATGGCTCGTGCCTTCTGCCATAGCAGAGAATGGAACCAGCTCCCGCAATATTTCCTTTTATCGTTTCTTTTTGGCAGTTACCTGATCTTTACTCATTCAGTAGCGAGAGTCTAAATATTAACTGATGGGCACAGGTACTGACAAATTGGAACAGCTCTAGAGGTTCCCTGCCAAGCCAGGTGTTAACCCTCTCGGTTGCTAGGTTTTGGGGAGAACTGGGGGTTCCAAGGAAGAGGCAAGATAGCTGGGAGGAGAAAGACACTTGTAGGAGGTGGTTAGGGAAGTGGCTATTTCCCATCTAACATTCAGCTGGTATTGGCTTTCAGTATTAACAAGCAGTGTTGCTATACCACGAATATTGGCACTGCTTGTTTTCAATTATTTTTGTGTGTTTAATCCTTTCCACCCCCACAGACACCCTTCTAAAGTTGGAAAGAGGTCTTGTTTGTTTCTGAATCTCCTACAGTGCCCAACCAGGTCCATTTGTCCATTCACTTATTCACTCAGCAATCATTTCTTGAGCCCAGCAAATAGTAGGTCCTAAATAATTTTATTTGAATGAATGCAATGAAGTGGCCTCCTTTAAAAGGGCTGCACAGGAAATATTACATTGGAGAAAGATCAAGTTTCATTTAAGGAGAAGAGGTAAGTGGAAAGTTTGAGGAAACAGGTAAGACTCTAAGGGAGTTTATGATAAACACAGTCACCTTTTCCTGGAACAGTGACAAAGTTTTTTCTGAAGTTTATCCTGGTTACAAATATGTTACCCCAGATATTTTGTTGATGGGATCCAGTGGAGGGCGCTGCTCATGGGGTTGCCAGGACTAGAGGGAGCCCAGGGAGGTGTGGGCAGATGGGAAGACACTGCCCTGGGGTGAGAAACAGAGATGCTGTTCTCGTGGCAGGAAAAATGTAACAACATGTGGGCGGCTAGATGGATGAAGTTTGGGGAGGAGGGAGCAAATTCTTGGACCCTGATCCCCTCCTGGGATCTTCCCAGAGAGAAGAAAAGCAAGGCTGAGTCTGAGCTGGCAGTTGCCATTGAAAGCATCTGGTCCCATTTTAGAGGTGAGCAAAGTGAGCCCCCAAATATGAGGTGACTTCAACGAGGTTGCACAGCTGGTCCCCCGACTTCCTGCTTCCCAGTTCATTTGGCATTACTCCTCGTGGAGATAAAAACGGAGGTGAAAAGAAGTTGCCTTCAATTAGGCAGACAGTGTGACCTTTCACAAAGACCGTATGTAGCCCAGAGGTGACTGCCCTTTACCCTCTTCTCATCCTGGCGCTTGAGTGACCTGGGACCCTTGTCTGCCGTGGACAGCTCTGGAGCACACAGCCCACTCCGAGGAGGCTTAGACGTTTATCCAAGGTCAGACAAAGACCACAGACACCGCTGGCGGGAGTTGCATAACCCGCAAACCCACGTCTACTTAGAAAAGTTTTGATTTTGATTGCCATAGAAGGCAAAACATCTTAAAATGAAGTTGAGCTATCTTTGGGTAGGATGCAGAACCGCCCATGGGTATATCACATCAGAAACGATGTGTGATTTCTTCCAGTCCCTCAACTCAAAAAAGATGAACAAATTTAACTGATGCGTTCTAAAAATAAATAAATAAATAAAATCTGCTTGGAGCTTGAAACCAAGTATAGAGGTTTCAGGGTCTCTTGTTTGTTTGTTTTGGTGTGGCGGGGTATTCAGGGGACAGTGAGGTAAAGGATGGTGAGAAAAAATTTTTTTCTCAGTGTAAAGACTGAGTTATAACGAGACTGAGCTCTGAGTGTTTTCTACCAGGAATAACAAGGTTACTAAAGGTCACAGAAACAAGGTTGGCTTGGGGAAAATTATGAATGGTGGTTATACGTGTAGATCGGCACACATATGCCTGAGGAGATTTCTTCTTCTGAGTAGGAAACCAACACTCCCATTTTAAACCTGTAATTTCAATAACAAAACAAGTCAAACCCAGAGTTTACCTGACTCCCAGGACTCGGATTTGGAAGTGCAGCATCTGCCATGGGGCGGGGTAACCACATGTGGATGCGAACCCCGGGGGCTTGGACCCAGGCAGGCGGTCTCAAGTCTCCCTTGCCAGCCTGCGGGTTCCAGAGCCTCCACCCCGTTGTCTGTGTCACATAGTGTCATTCTGGTGGCCAGTGACACATCAGCTGCCTCCTTCTTTGGGGGCACAGCTGAGCTTTCACTTATTACATAACAGGATTTTCTGGATAGAAGCAAGATGTCCTTTGCAGGTCCTCCACTATAAAAATAGGCAACGTATTAAATTAATTTTGCTGTAGAATTACTCCCTTACCCCCACCCTTTGGAGTGAAAGTTTATTCTTTTAGTTCTCTTTTGTCTTTTTCTGAAAAGAGATTTAATATGTTACTGTGGTGTGGAAAATCAATGCTTTGAAATCAATGGTAATTTTTCAGGCTGTTTAAAATTATTCACATGACTGGCTAAGCCTGCTGCTGATAGAAAAACTGAGTTTTGTTGTAGAGGAAATCTTCAAGTTTGAAACCTCACCACTGTGTGAGTCGGTGTGACTTTCTTCTTAGGACTTGAATATTTATCCCTCAGCACTAAATGATTCAATCTAGGTGGTGTTCCTTTAATCCTCATGTGTGCTGGAGGCTCTAGTGTGTGTAAATCTGAACTAGCTGTCAACTTGGCCCTCAGAAGCTTACAAAGGTGAATGTTTATGGTGAGGAGGTGGAGAAAAGGGAAACCTCAGGCACTGTTAGTGGAAATGTAAATTGGTGCAGCCAGTATGGAAAATGCTATGGAAGTTCCTCAAAATAGAACTACCACAAGACCCAGCAATCCTACTCCTGGGCATATATCCAGAAATAACAAAAACACTAATTTGAAAAGATATATGCACCCCAGTGTTCACTGCAGCACTATTTACAATAGCCAAGACATGGAAACAACCTAAATGTCCATCAACATGACTGGATAAAGAAGATGTGGTCTATACATACAATGAGATACTATTCAGCCATAAAAATGAATGAAAATTTGCCATTTGCAGCAACATGGATGGATTTGGAGGGCAGTGTGCCAAGTGAAATAAGTCAGACAGAGAAAGACAAATACTGTATGGTATCACTTATATGTGAAATCTAAAAAATAAAGCAAACTAGTGACTATAACAAAAAGGAAACAGACTTACAGATATAGAGAACAAACTAGTGGTTACCAGTGGAGAGAGAAGTGGGAAGGGGGACAGAGGGGCACAGGATTAAGAGGTACAAACTACTATGTATAAAATAGAAAAGCTACAAGGATACACTGTACAACACAAGGAACATAGCCAATATTTTATAATGACTATAAATGGAGAACAGCCTTTAAAACTTGTGAATCACTGTGTCGTACACCTGAAACTTACATAATATTGTAAACCAACTATACTTCAATAAAGAAAAAATTTATTTAAAAAGTGAAGATGTATTAGAGCCAAGGGTCAGGGTGGGGGTAGACAGCAAGAATATACTGCACAGTTGAGTAACAATACCAGACAGAAGAAGTGTGAGATGTGAGGGTACGAATTGCTACAAAGGTTTGAGAGAGGCTGGGGAGGGTCTTTGGTTGGTTTCAGGAAACTGCTTCCTGGAGGAAAGGCCAGAATCTTGAGCAACCACTGTAGAGAACTTGGCCAACCACATCCAGCCCCTGCGGCAGCTCTGGGAAGGGGTCATCGTTACTCCCATTGTGCAGGGGAGTCACCTGGGGCTCAGAGCATCTGAATGACTTGCTCAAGGTCACGTGGTAAGGAGGGGGTGGGGCTGGGGCCTGGTCCCTCCTTCTCATTCTCCACCTGGCCTTGTGGTGCCGGTTGAGGTGAATCTTCCCGGTCAGGTGTATTCTGGTCATTTCATGCTTTGCTGGTGGACACAGACATATTTTCGGGGGACTCATGACTACATGAGCAAAAGCAAGTGCCCAGAGACACTGAATTCCACAAGTTCAAGGCCAGGCTTAGAATCATGGGTGGACCTTAGACAAATAGAAGCCACAGTTCTTCTGGAACTTATCCCATGGTTGAGAAGACAAGATGCCCAGTAGGAAAACTCTGGAAAATGATTTGCGGCGACTTGTAAGCAGAAAGAATATTGATTCATATCTGCCACTAACTCAAGGATTCCTGGCAGAAGGCAGTGCCTTCCCTGGAGAGGCCTCAGTGCTTTTGATGTGACAGCAAACCTGTCCCAAATACTAATGCAGAACAGATGGCTTGGCCTTGTCTTGCCTGTCCTATCTGTGGGGCCTCGGTCCTGGACGGCAGTCAGACAGGGACACACGCCCAGGAGCCTCCTCCACCACCTCTGACCTGGGCCCAGCGTCTACCCCTCAGGAGGGGGTCATTCGTGGGGCCCTGCTCACCCACTGGGTGCCTCCGTGGGGATTAGAAAAACCGCCTCCCTGCAGAGCTTCTAAGCCGAGAGTCAGCGGGCTCGCAAGCCCTCCCGCGCCCTGGCAGGGCACCAACTGCGCGGCACCGAGTGACCCGGCCACCCCACCCAGCTCTCCCTGGAGCCAGCCAGCCGACACCCCGCAAAGCAGCTCAGTGTTTCCATTGTCCCGGGAGAAATGTTCTCCCCAAACCCAGCCCTTCCAACATCCTGGCTAAGAATTTGGATTGCACCGTGATTCCTAAAAGCTCTCATTTGGGTGACCACTATGGAGAGTGCCTCTGTGGTGCTGGGGAAGGAAAAGGTGGTGACCAAGTAGATGGACACCGGGAGCCAGTCCCTGCCCACCCCAGGCCTGTTGCAGCTACACCGAGTCAGAACTCAGCTAGTTGGCAAGAAATCACAGCCGGGTGAGCAAACCTGCCCAGAACCCATCACTAACACACCCTCGACAAACACCGCTCAAATCAATTATCAGAAGCAGACGGGATGCTGAAGAAAATGCCTGTGACATGCTCCAACTCAGACAGTCTCTTGAGTCAGTGAGGACTGGGGTGGGTGTGTGTGCTGGAGAAAACCGGGCCCCTCCGGGCTTTTCCCCCGAGACAACCTTTCTCTTGATGCCACAGGTGTATATTGCTTTATCTGCAGAGATATTCCTGAGATGTAAATAATTTGAATTTTGGTAAAAACCGATCACTTATGTGTTTATAACGTTACAGCATTCAGAGAGAACGCAGGATTTTGCACGTCACAGTGAAGAATCTTCTCCGTGGAGGGACTTCTTTTGTCAACTCCTAAACCATGCTCTTAACCTGGAGGCTCTAAATGAGCTCCAAAGATTCCCTGCTTTCTAGGGAAATTAGAGGCAAAATTTGTATATGTGTACTTTTTTTTCCGGAAAGAGGGTCCTGAGATTCTGCCTAATTAATACTCAAATTTTTCTAGAGTCCCTCAAAGCTCAGGGACCAGGAGCAGTTTGGGGACAAGTTTGGAGCTGGGATATTCATGCCAACCTGTTCCAGAAGTCAGAACTGTCCCTTATACGGGTGGCAGCCACGAAACAATTCCAGTCAGGTGACTCCCTTATTCTTGGCACCTAGCAAGTTGTCAGCCCTGTTTGTGTTCATTTGTGGAGATGACAGAGAAGGAATCCCACATACAAAGCTGATCTTGTCTCCAGCTTTTCAAATGGAATGACCAACCCACATTCATTACATAGGGTTACACCACTCAGAGCCCCTCTTAGACTAGACATTATGATTCTGAAAATACAAAGCTCTAGCATGGTTGGTTTAATATTGCTGCTTCAGAACCAGCCCATAATAGGGGCTCCCTAAAAGGGTACAGTCCAGGGTCCAGCTGTGCTGAAGAGTCTGTTTCAGGCTCCAGCTGCACTGCCCATCTTGGCCCATCCTCTGAGGTTGGAGTTGCAAGGCCCTGGCTCCTCTTCTCCCTCCTTTTTGTCTCTTCCATGCAAGGAATAGCATATTCAGCAAGGCAGAAGGTGTCCCCTGTTGTCAGCATCTTTGCTGGGAGTTGTCATTAAGTGCAGGTGGGTTGCTAGGTTTTGACTTCACACTGGATCTGTTGTTAGGAGAACAGGGGGTGAGAGGATGGTCACATCCCAGGTCCTGGGCAAGTCCATGGGATGGGCAGCCAAGTGAGGTTCCTTGGCTTCATGCAGGAAAGAATTAAAGAGCAAGCTATAGCAAAGTGAAAGCAAGTTTAGAGAGAGACACATTCCGTAGACGGAAGGAAGAGCGGCCCCAGTGTTTGGGAATGGGGGGGTGGGGTTAGTTTTCATGGGTTGTGTAAATTCATATTCTAACACATGGGAGGATCATTCCAACTATCTAGGGGAAGGGGTGGGGATTTCCAGGAATTAGGCCACCACCCACTTTTTGGCCTTTTATGGTAGCCTGGGAACTGTCCTGGTGCCTGTGGATGTGTCATTTGGTATGTTAATTATTACAGTGAGTGTATAATGAGGCGCAAGTTCTACTGGAAGTTGAATCTTCCACCATCTTGAGCCTAGTTGGTTCTAACCAGTTTATATTGTATTCTCAAGAGCTGTGTCACTCTTTTAATGGCTGTGCCCTGCCCCCTTCCCTCCTGTCTCAGACCTTAAAGGACAATTAACTGGGCAACAAGGGCTGAGACTGATACTGTGATGGACCGGCATGTGGAGAATGGGGGAAGCAGGTGATTTATGTATGGGCATCCAAATGCCTCCTCACTGGGACTCCAGGGTTATCGTTTCTTTGCCTTCTGGGCCAAGTGCTTGTTCATGAGCTTTGCCCAATAAGGCAGCACCCCAAGGGTCCAGAGGGGTGGAAGGGGTGGAGCCAAAGGCTCTAGGCTTCACCAAGGATTTCTGGGCTCAATTCCTTGTGCCTAGTGAGAAACTGAAGCTCTTTTATTTTCCTAGATTCTTAAGGGTGAGGTGTGGGTCAAGGACTGGCCTCCAACACCCAACCGAGAAGGCTGGGCTCAGTCAGTGAATGGTGGTTGGACAGTGTTCTGCACCTCAAATATTTCCATTTCTATCCCTTCCCCTCCATTCCAAGAGGGACGATGTGAACTAGACACGCTGTCTGCATGACTTTTAAGTCAATGCTGGTCCCCCCCCCCACATTCCACATGACAGAGACACTGCCCAGGAAACTAACCAACCTTTCAACCACCGAAAAACTCAGACAGTCTTGAGGAAGCTAACTAACCAGGATCTGTCGAAGCCTTTTATACAACCCCCCGACATAAAGCATTTCCCTTGCCAACGCACGTGCTATCATGCTTTATTTTTGATGATTTTGAAGATTTAAAAATGTCAGAGAGATTCTGGCTGTAAATGTCCCTACAGTGATTTTGTCATTTTGTAGAGAAAAGAAAGTGAGTTTCACCACCGCCCCTTTCAGAATAGACCAAGCTGCAGGCCCCAGCCCCCTCCTTTCACAACCCCTTCCTACCCTACCCCCATCCTATTCATATTCTGATCTTCCACACACTTGAAAAGATGTTATTTCAAATGTTCCTACCGAAAGAAAATCTTCCTGTTTTCAAAGCCGGCCGTCAATGGACTTAATCTGCATTTGGGGCCGTGGCTGCAGATGTGAGCAGGGGAGGCAGAAGAATTAGAGCTGGCCGGCCCCCTGCCCGCATCACTGAAGCCACCCAGGCCAGATGGGGGCGAGGGGAGGGCAGTGGTCCAAGGTGTCACAGCCCAGAGGGGAAGATCCTACTCTCTTGACTCCAGGCAAGGCACTGGCCCCTGTACCACCCAGCCTCCCAGAGCAGACTGTGCGTTTGCCTGGGGGCAGCACTAAGACCAGACACCAGAGCCCATTGGCGCCTTCCTGATTTGGTGCTCACCGTCAATCGGTCAGTCGATCAAAGTTAACACAAAAGTTTCTTTTGCATGCAGAGTGTAGGAGTCGTTTTGCCGGCAAATTAATCAAATGACAAGAATTGATGGAGAACTTTTAAAAATAATCTATGAAGACAAACTCAAGTCATTCTCTTGAAAGTATTTGTTGATGGTCTACTGTGTCAGTTGATGACGGTAGCAACACATATCCCTGTGATGAAGGAGTGAAGCAGACAAATGAACGCACAAATACCACGCTGAGTGCTTAAATGCTACACCAGATACCGTGCGGTGCTGAGGGGGCTGGTGGGAAGGGTGCTTGCCTCGGCCTTGGAGAAAGGAGGATCTTGGACACCATGTTGAAATGTAAAGTGAAGAGATGGTTTGGAAAAATCATTATTGGGTGCAACACAGGAAATGGCTGGGGCTGCCGAGAAGGGAGGAGGGGAGACCGTGGGAAGGCGTGTAGGTCCCCAGGGAGGCGGTGGTGTGGCCTGACCGAGCGAGGGCGTGTGCGTGGAAGAGGCAGCGGCCTTGGAAATGGGCAGGGTGTGCAGCGAGAGGAGAGGGTTCATGAGGAGGCCCGTGTTTCTGGTCTGCCTGGTGCTGTCTATTCCTCGACAGGGAGAGCCTGCTGGGGATGGAGGAGGACGGGGTGGGGGCGGGGGGGGGGGGGAAGACCCAGGACTGGCCTCCTTAGAAAGGGATGTGAGTGTTGGGAGGGAGCAGACTTTGATGCGTCCAGCGTTAGACTAGTCCAAGGTGCTTCTGGAACCTAGAGACAAGGGGTCCGGCAGGGGAGCACAGAGGGGAAGGCTGGGCTGGAGGCGAGGTGCAGGAAAGCCTCAGGTGCCTGGAAACGTTGAGGATGACACTTTCCTGAGTATTTTGGCGGCATCCTTAGCAATCAAGAATTTGGTGCTAATTACAGATACCAGCAGGCCTCTTTTGCATATTAACAACTAAATGCACCAATTACAAATTAGCTTTATCTATTCATTACAACAAGCCCCGGAGGCCTTTTTACCTAGAAAGGCTATGAGAGCGTTTAGTTAAATTACTGTGTGTGCACCTGGAAAAAATAACAGCTGCGTGTCTCGCCTCCTCGGCGTGTCTTGTGTGCTGTTGTAGGAATCAGGCAGGCGGAGCAGAGGCTTTAGTGAACTAAAAACCAAAAAAGACATTTGATTTTGCACTTTCAAAAAGCCAAGGCAGGCATGTGGGTCACGGTAGTTTCCAGTGTAGTTAAAAAGGAAAATCCAACATTGTTCTAATTCTGTTTTGTTTTTTTTTTTAAGTTTTGTATAGCTCCTTCTACTGAGAAAGTGGGGCCCCCAAATGGCCCCCAAGAGGCTCCCTGGAGGCAAAGGGGCTTTCCAGGCTGAGAGCGAGGAGCCCCTGCATGCTGGATCTCCCACCAGAGTGGGAGACGGGGGGTCCAGGAGGAAAGGCCCAGGACAAGGGCCCCTCCGGAAGGCTTGCTTTACTTGAGGTTATGGAAGGAGATTTGGGGTTCGGAAAAAGAGGCTAGGAATGAATCAGTGACAGTTGCATGGCAAAACCAAGCAAAATGACAACTAACTTCAGGAAAACAGACAACAAAAGGAAATGTTGTTTTAGTTTACAAAGTGGCTCAGTTGTGTGGAAACACTAAGCTAGCCACTGATTTGGCTAAAAGCAGGACACCACTGTACCTTGAAAATAGAGACAGCAACTGCACGTATATGGGAGGGATGGCAGGGTCGTCCACAGTGAATTGAAAACTGAAAAAAATGCACACGGGGCGGTAAGGACCAGAAGAAGAAAGATGTTGAATCTGAGGAATGAGAATCAGGGAGACTGAGGGGGCAGGGACAGTTGCTCTTTGTCATACACCCTGTAGTCACGTGGGACTTTCCTAACCTCTGTACCCGTGCTACTTCGACAAAACATAAGAATGCACTTTAAAGTGCCTCTGATCACAGGGAAGACGAGTTTGTTTTAATTCCACTGCTAAACAAAGGCATGAAGAGCAACAACAAAAACGTTGCCTTCTGTCTCCTGCACTTAGCAAAGCAGAAATGTGGCAGCCGGGCGTGTGACCATAGAGGCAGGCACAGGTGCCACTTCCTGGGTGTGAATGAAAAATACTGCAAGCCCTATCAGCAGACAAAGAATGTTGTGGCCTTCAAGTCATCAGCCGCTGCCACCAACTCAGGATGTAGACAAACAGGCAGCTCGCCTCTGCAGCCACCCCCAGCAGTGCTCCCTGAGGGGACTCAGGATGGGAAAGGACAGGACACTGGCCCTACAAGGCTAGGTGCTTGTCAAAGGAATGATTTCAGTGAGCCCAGACATTTGCTCCTGCCTGTACACAGAAAAGCGCTAAATTCTTTAACTTGAGATGTCTGGTTTTCTTTAACAGTAATCTTTAATGTTCCAACTACCTGGTCTTTGTTGTAAAACTCCTATATATCCTGGCTTCTGCCCAACCTCTTTGGAGCAGTCCCTCAGAGTGATCTGAGAGGCTGTCATCACGGGCTCGAAGGGGTTTGAGTCCTCAGAAATGTCTGCCAAATAAAATGTAACTCTCAACTTTTAGGTTGTGCATTTATTTCGGTTGACACGGGACAGAGGCAGCGCTGGCAGATCTCAGATACAGTCCAGCAGGGGCCCCACCTGGCTTCCCATCACCTATCTGAGAAAACCCCAGTTCTGTAACATGGGCCTTCAGGGCCTCTGTGATGTGGCTCCTGCCAGCCTCTCCACTTCCTAACATTCACCCCATCGCACCCCTAAATGTATCATAGCACTGCTGCACACACACACCCACGAGGCCAGCCTGTTCTTCTAACACCTGAAACCTGGTTAACCCCTAACTCCTGCTCATCTCCCTTGACATCTGGGTTCACACCTTTCCTTCTAAAGTCCTTCCTTCTTTCCTTCCTTCCTCCTTTCTTCCTTCCTTTCTTTCCTTCCTTCCTTCCTTCCTTCCTTTTTTTTTTTTTGAGTTATAGTCAGTTTACAATGTTGTGTCAATTTCTGGTGTACAGCATAATTCTTCATCATACATGAATATACATATGTTCATTTTCATATTCTTTTTCACCATAAGCTATGACAAGATATTGAATATAGTTCCCTGTGCTATACAGTATAAACTTGTTTATCTATTTTATATATACCAGTCAGTACCTGCAAATCTCGAACTCCCAGTTTATCCCTTCCCACCCTCCTCCCCACTGTGTTTCTTTTTTAATTGAAGTATAGTCAATGTACAATGTTAATTTCAAGTGTACAGCATAGTGATTCAGCTTTTTTATATATATATAAATATATATATACACACACATTCTTTTTCATTACAGGCTATTACAGATATTGAATATAGTTAGTTCCCTGTGCTATACAGTAGGATTTTGTTGTTTATCTACCTTATATATAGTAGTTAGTGTCTGCAAATCCCGGACTCCCAATTTCTCCCTTCCCACCCACTTCCCCACCTTGGTAATCATAAGTTTGTTTTCTGTGTCTGAGAGTCTGTCTCTGTTTTGCAAATAACTTCATTTGTGTCCCCACCCCCCACCCACCTTTTTTTTTTTTTAAGATTCCACATATCAGTGATATCATGCGGTATTTTTCTTTCTCTTTCTGGCTTCACTTAGTATGATGATCTCCAGATCCATCCGTGTTGCTGCAAATGACCTTGAAGCCTTTTCTGACCCCTCCTCCCGTGGGCTCCCAGCTCACCCGGTGCTTCTCTCTCTTGTTTTCTAGAACCCTTTCCCCCCACCTCGGGAACCTGGGGCAGGAACTGCGCCCAATACAAGTTGCTTAAGTGAATACGACCACCCCAGGGACTGTCTAAAGGCTGAGGGCAAACCCTGCAGCGTCTTCCTTTCCCTCCCTCTGTCCAGCTCCTCTGGCCAGCCAGGCTCCTGTGGTCACCAAGAGTGCACTCAGCCCCTGCCTCTCCCTCCCCTGCAGGAGAGGATCAGGACCGACTGCGGGGCGGGGAGGGGGGTCAGGTGCATCTCAAAGAGGGTGGAGGGAAGCCCTGTGAAGCTGGACTCCATCCGGATTTTCAAGCCCAGACACCAGCCTAGAGCAGACGGGAAGATTTTGAAGGCCTGCCTATGCGTCCCCCACTCAGGGGTCTCTCATGACACAGGCCCCTTGTGCTCCCTGAGCCCTTTCAGGGAGCCGCAAGCCTGACACCACACCTGTGGGTGTATGGGGTGGAGGGACTGACAGGTATGAACTCTGTCTGCCCTCTCCCTGGCCTTTACCAGGCCCAGCCTTGCTGCACCTGGGGAAAGATTCTTCCTGCCCTCTGTCTGGCCAAGAGGGCCCTCGCAGGGGAGGGGGTGGGGCCTCCCACTCCTCACATGGGGTCACCTATCCCAGCCCTGCCTGCCAGCTCCCCAGCAGGGACTGAGCCTTTCGAAGGGCAGTCCAGCTGAGGTGCCGGAAGTTGCCCTCAGCAGGCCCAGGAGACAGGGAGCCAGAGGCCGTAGGACCACAGTAAGAAATACAATGATGGCAAGTGGTTTTTGAAGGCTGGCTTTGTGCCAGGCATGGCGCTAAATACCTTACATTCAACATCTCATTATCCTGCCAACAGGCTGTGAGGCAGAAGCTGTCGTCTCCGGGCGCCTGGCAGACGTGGCCGAGGCTCAGAGAGAACTCCCTTGTTAGGTGAGGCGGATCTCACCCAGGACTGTCTGGCCTCAAAGATTCTGAACTTTTAACTTAGATGGTATGCTTCTGTGGACCAGGTTGGTAAAGGATGGGAGATGTAGGGAGGAGAAAAGAGGTTCTAGCATTTTTTTTAAATAAGGTTAGGGGACACTCAGCACATTTTGGAGAATGAAATTTAAGGGAAATCTAGGTTTTGGTTGGAGTGTGTCCCACCAACACTCCCCCCAACCACCTTGCTCCCAAACCCACACAACCAGCAGCCTCGATACTCCAGGGGTTCTGGGTGACTTTTTCTTTCTCGGTTCCAAAGTTAAATCAAGTGTAAACAAGCAAGTGCTTTAAATAATGCTCCCTGAGGTGTGACCTTAATCTGCATCCTGTCTAGACTTTCTAATGCCCCTGCAGGAGCACGTGGATCTTATCAGTGTCTACATTTTTGACAAGCAATAAGCCCACACTTATCTGGGCTGATGGCTCCGGGTGCTTTCCACAGCTAGTCAGTAATTTCAGATGTTGTGGGAGGGAGTTCTTGGTGGAAGAATCACACTTTCAATCCAAAATTAAAGCTCAATTTGGTCTAATTGTCCTTGATTTTATCAGTTGCATAAAATGGCTGATTCCATATGCAAAAATAAATAAATAGTTGTGCAGCTTCGAAATCCCTTCTTCTTGGGGACAGATCCCGCTAAGTTCTTTGCTGTCTCTCAAGCTATTTTCATCCACCAAACAGTGCTGATCTTTCTCTATTCTTTTCTATTTTCTCTCCTTTCCCTGTGCTTCCCCCAGCCCTTACCAAAAAAAGAAAAACCTAGTGTCTTTCTCTCTGTGTCTATCTTCTCTGTCTGTGTCTTGTATAATTTTAGAATGGAAGTTCCTTAACCGCAAGAATAGTTCCTTCATGAGATGATGACACCCAGAGATCTGGCAATGCCTATTTAAACAGTAAATTGGTAAAATTGAAATAAAGAAAAATAATAAAAGCAGTCATTTGTTTCTCTAGCTATAATTTATTTGCAAAATCCAGCAATCAAGACCATATTTTGGGCCTGGAATAAAGAGGCAGAGACTGTCCCAAGCCTCTGATGGGAGAATGCCTTCCAAGAACAGCCAAAGATTCATCCTCAAGACAGTGAGCGTGGACGAAGGTGCCCAGCCGCAGTGGCCAGCAGCCCTGAGGTCTAGCCCACCTCTGGCTCCAGGCAGCTGTGTGACTTTGGGTAAGCCCCTTCAGCTGTCTGGCACTCAGGTTCCTACCTGGGAAACTGAAGGGCCATGGTATGGTCTGAGGTGCATTCCAGTGGTGGCCCGAGTGCCCCAGGAGGGAGGAAGGAGGTTGGCAGTGACCCAGAGGACACAATGGAGGCCCAGACAAGGCAGTGGCAGGAGGGATGGAGAGAAGCAGAGAATTTTAGAGAAATTTGAGACGTAGAGTCAACAGGGCCTGGTGCCCAATGGGTGCAGGGTGGGGAGAGAAAAGCATGCAGAGACACGCCTTGGGGACCCAAGAGGCTGTGGAAGACATAGCTCAAGATGGCAGTGGGGGTTTGTGGGGCATAGCCCAGTGGTAGAGCGCATGCTCGGCATGCGCAAGGTCCTGGGTTTAATCCTGAGTGCCTCTGTTAACTAATAAACACGTTTATGCTGTACAGCACAGGGAACTATATTCAATATCTTGTAGTAACTTATAATAAAAAAGAAAATGAAAATATGTGTGTATTTGTATGACTGAAATATTATGCTATACAGCAGAAATTGACAAAACATTGTAAACTGACTATACTTCAATTAAAAAAAGTGAAAAACAAACAAAAAATAAAATAAGAATAGGGCAGTGGTAGCTGGTTGATTTTGGCCTTGAAACCAAATAGCTCTGTGTCTTTAGTCAGCTGAGGGCCTTTTCCTATTACTATATTCCTTTCTTGGGAGAAACCTTGTTCTTGCCAAGGCAGAGACACGGATGCCAGTGTGGGCAAAGCGTGTGCCAAGTCCTGCTTGCCACTTATGCACTGGTCATCAGGGCCGAGGCTGGGAAAGAAGTGGCTTTTCCTACCAAACAATGAAGACAGGAGTGCTGGTAGGGTCCCCACATCACTCACTGGACAGGGGCTTCACAGGGCCATGGAGCCTGCTGTGGTTCCCTTTTTCCCACTCACCCATCCACGCACCTACCCATCCATCAATCCGCCCATCTGTTTATCCACTCACCCAACCAACTACTCATCCACCTACACAACCATCCATCCATCCACCCACTCACCCATACATTCATCTACCTACCCACCCACTCATTCATCTATCTATCCACCCACCTATTCATCTATCCACCCACCTACCTACCCACCCATTATCCATCCACTCATCCATCCATCCACCCACCCACCCATCTATCTATTTTGTAAAAATCCTCCAATACCCTGAGTTTATGCTTTCACCTGTAGGGATATTATCACCAAACATGACACAAGAAGTTCATTTTGCAGCTTACACACCCCAACTCTATTTCTTTCACTGTTGAGTGTGTCTGTACTTTTAAGCTTACTGCCTAACTGTCTTCCTCAGGAAAACATTCTAAAGCCATGAAGATTGAAGAAGGGAAGGGGAGAGGCATGAAGGATGTGTGAGAGGAGCACTAACACCTCCCTGGGTGACTAAAACAGGAAATGTGCCCACATATTTTGCACAGAGTTTGAGTTCTTTAGATTTGGCTCAAGAAAAGGCCATTTTTTGTCCTTGGACTCTGAGCCAGTTTTGCTGTCAGTGGCCCAAGCAGGAAGCCGTCTTTGGGAGCAAGCAGGGATAAAGGGGCACATGTGACACGCAGCCACCCCACCGTCACCCCTGCCAGGGAGGTGCCGTGCAGACGTGGATAGAACCTGGGGAACAGGGAAGCGGGTGGGTGTTCTCTGCCTGGTGTTCACCCAGATCCAGCTCTCACTCTCACCAGGCGCTGAGACTGGCTCTCACGTTCCTGAGAAAGTTTGTCAGTTTACTCACGTTCTGTTCCCGAGCACCCAGGCAATGTGTGGTCTTAAATAACGAAACTGTACAAATGGCAGTGCAGTCTCAAAGGAAATGCCTCGCCTGGGAAATAATCTCACCGTGCCAATTGTGGGATGATCATTTTCCACACCGAAAACACACTTGAAGATGTTGGCTTTTCAGACACATCAACAGTGGAAATGCAAATCCACTTGCAAGTGCAGAGAGAGAGAGAAGAAAAACCACCTCTCTTCAGATGCCAAGTCAGGACGCCCTGTATGTTCTCAGCAGAGTTTGCGGCACTTGCCTCGCAGCTCAGGAAAGCTCTGTGCTTTGTCAGAGGGGCTGGTCCCCTAAAGGTTGGACATCTTTACTCAGCTGCCCCAGAGACCTGGCTCTGGTGTGGTGATCAGCCCCTGGCGTGATGGGCTGAGTTGTTCAAACCACTCTCCTTCCCTACAAATCTGCAGGGACAAAGGGACTGGCTTCCCCCTATCACGTTTTCTGCTCTTGCGTATTTCATTTTGCTTACTGCCTGTGGTGAGTCACTAGAGCCAATCTGTATTCAAATTCAAAGCCAAGCTGGCCTCCCTCGGCAAGGGGGAAAGCGTGTGTCCATCTGTAACACTGTCACACAGGTCCTCTCTTCAGAGATGGTCTGGACGTGGCGCGTACCAGCTAGAGCCGCAGCTCTCCCATCGCAGCGGCGCCCACTGTGCTCCTTCGCCTGCTCCCAACATGTGCAAGTGGGAAGTTGCAAACGTGCTCCTTTCACGCATCCTCCTCTGAGCACAGCAAAGTCTCCGTGGGTTTGTTACTGCTTTGTCTGTAACTGCATCATCCCCCAAATCTCACCAAAAGCTAGTCTGTGCCCTGATGCTGTCTGACAAGGAGAATTAATTTTCTTCTCATTGTGATGTACAAAACTCCCAAGCCAAAACCTAGTGATCCTCTTCGGTTGGTAGAGAAGTAAGAGCAGATGCAGTCATCACCAAATGTGACTCACAGACAACAGGGATATCCTTTGTGATGGGGAGGCTGCCCTGGCTCAGAGTCTGCAGATCAAGCCTTGCTTCAGAGAGCATCTGTTTGCAAAGTTGAGTTTACCTTGGTGCCCGAGCACAGCACTTCCCATTAAAACTCAACAGGGGCTTCTGATTCCAGACAAAAGAGACTAAGAGCATTCTACCTGTTCCTCCTGCTAATTACAACTAAAAACCCTGGACCAAAATACAAGGCACTAACTACCAGAGGACTCTGAAAGATGCAGGAAGGAAGATAGGACACATCTGGGGATTTGAGAATAACTCAGAGGTGAGGGGTGTGTGTGTGTGTTTGTGTGTGTGTGTGTGTTAAAAAGACCATTTTTCCCCATTGCATGGTCTTGGCACCTTTGCCAAAAAATAATTTGATCGTACATGTGAGGGTTTATTTCTGGACTTTATTCTTTTCTGTTGGTCCATATGTTTGTCTTTTTGCCAATACTACACCATTTTGATTACTGTAGATTTGTTTTGGCTTTTAAGGGTCCCTTGAGATTCCATATGATGTTAGATTGGGTTTTTCTATTTCTGTAAAGAAGTCATTGGGATTTTGATAAGAATTGCATTGAATCTGTAGATCATTTCAGGTAGTGTTGATATTTTAATAAAATTAACTCTTCCAATCCATGAACATGGGTTGTGTTTCCATGTATTTATGTCTTTAATTTCTTTCAGCATTGTTTTGTAGTTTTGATTGTTCAAATCTTTGTCTTCCTTGATTAAGTTAATTCCGAGGTATTTTATTCTTTTTGATGGAATTATTTTTGTAATTTAATTTTCAGGTTGTTCATTGTTTGCATAGAAAAATGTAACTGAAGTGAAGAGGGCATAGCTTAGCAGTAGAGCACATGCCTAGCATGCGTGAGGTCCTGGGTTCATTCCCCAGTGCCATCATTAAAAAAAAAAAATAAAATAAATAGACCTAATTACCCCCAAAAAATAAATTTCTAAAAATGCAGCTGATTTTTGTGTGTTGCATTTGCATCCGGTTACTTTCATGAATTCTTTTATTAGTTCTAACATTTGTGTGTGTGTGTAATCCTTAAGAGTTTTCTACATAAAAATCGTATTATCTGTGAACAGAGATAATTTCACTTTTTCCTTTCCAAATTGGGTGCCTTTATTTCTTTTTATTGCCTAACTGGTTTGGCAGTGTAAGTCACTGGACGGAAAAGGAGTAGCTGCTAGAGACAAGCCCCACGGGGGGGGGGGGTGCGTAACCTTACACTGTCCTGGAAGAATAGCAGACAGGAGCCTGGAGAAGGAGGAGAGGACAGCCTTTGCCCTGGGAAGAGGGGGGAGTGAGAATTAACTGAATGTGCATGAACTTTAAGCCACGCTCTGGGCATCAGTGAGGAGGGGGTCTCCTTCTTCTCCGTCCCAGTGCTTTCTGAGTCACCCCTCCATGGAACAGGCCCTGGGAACTGAGCTCTGCAACACTCTCCAGGCCCTCCCTGTAGGAAAGGCATCTCTGGCCCCTGGAAAATGAAATGTGGGAGAAGGGCAGCTGGGATAGGCTTCCTTGAAGGACGAATCCTTGGTGACTCACTGCTTAACTTCCCAGGGCTCTCGCAGGGAGGGCGTGACAGGCAGCAGGCAGCTTTTGCCTGACGTTAAGTCCAGGGCTCTGATTTTAAAAGGAAATAGGATGTGCAGGGAGGGAAGGATCAGGCCCGTTGGGGGTTGGGCATTTACATATGGACGTGCAAGGCTGAAGACGGCTCAAGGCAGAGGACTTGCAGAGAGGCTGCAAAGTCTGTGTCCAGCCCTTTGTGCAAGGAAACAATGGGAAGGAAACAGCTCTTCTTTCCCCAGGTGTCATTGTAGCTCTGACTGGTGACATTTCCACTGAGCAAGTCCTCCTCCCCGCCAGGCTCATTTGCACTTCCCTGCGTGGGCTCCCGCCCTCTGCTGTCCTGGGGCACCACAGAGGATGGGCTTATGATGAGTTCTATGGCTTCCAAATGGTGTGGAGATTTGTTCGTTTTGTTTGGCTTCTGCGAGAGAAGAAATGACATCTCATCTCCTTTCTCTTGCCCTCTCTGTCTCTCGGCAGTGGGCTGGGTTTCCCAACTCTGTCTTGTTGGGGCCATCACACCCCAAGGTGGCCTAGGGGCGAGCTCCAGCCACACTCGGTCTGGCTGGGGCCTTGCTGGTGCTCATACAACTGGAAAGCTTCACCATGCTCCTCTCTCAGCCTGAGAGAAGAATTTAAATTAAACCTCATTTAGCCGGGTGCTCCCTTTTGATTTATCGGCAGATGCCTCTTGCTGTTTGAGCCTTGTTAAATTGCTAGCAAACACTTCACTGACCAGCTGTTCCTATTAAGCAGGAAGAGCACTGCGGAGCAGGGTCAATCCCCTCGCACTTTGGATGGTTCTTATATGTCATCCCTATGGGGCGGCCACAGGGACGGTCTTACCCCTGCCCCCTGGGAGCCTGCTGGTTAATGGCAGTGACGGATTCTTATGCCTGTGGGTGGGGAGAGGAGGGGGCAGGCTGCTCTCGTCAGGGGCACGTTGCTCTGTTCTGCATGCTTCAGTCCTGCTGAGTGGACTCCGGTTAAAGGCAAAGTCCTGATGCCCAGCCCCTGGGCTAACGTCCGGTGGGTACCTGCCCTTTGGATGACAAGCCGAGCTCACGTATAATGTTTTCCCCCATTGCCAGCCAAGGATGTGGCTTTGTTGAGCCAGAGCTAGCTGAGCAAAGCCTGGGCAGATGCAGCTTATTGTGTGTAACCCGTTCCCCAGAGGAAGGGGGGCCGTGTGCTTTCATCAACCATCTCACAGTCACTCCAGCCACGTGTACTGAGTGTCCCCTTTGTGAGAAGCCTGGGGCTGTCCACTTGTGTGGGCTGAATCTGCATGCAGGTGAATAAAAGAGTCCCTATCTTCCTGGTGGACCCAGCCCTGTGTAGGGCCAAGGTCTGGGCAAGCAGCCTCCACACGCAGCTCCGCCTCCGCTCCCCTCCTCTGGGGGCGCCTTGTGCAGTGCGGGAGCTGCTCTACTGAACTGGGCCCCCTCAGTCACTACTAGCACTGGAGGACTGTGACTGGCTGCCTAGGATTTTTTCCTTCACAATGTGCTTTCCCCACTCCCCAGTGCATCCTCATGCCCTCCTGTCTCCTGCACGCACTCCCTTCTCTTTCCCCAAACTGGAGCCCCACCAGGTCATGGGCAGCCCCTTCCCTGGGGGCTGAGTACAATTCAGAGGGGCCTGTGGATGCCCTGAGTGAGGCTACTTAATGCTGAGCTTAGGGTCTGGCCCCTGGATCAGGGCTTTGTGGGGCTCGTGCGCCCAACCTGGGGAGCAGGGAAGCCCTGCTTCTGAGTGCTCGGTGGCAAGGGTGGTGGTGGTACTGACACGTGGACCCAGTGGGACCCAGGAAATCACAGCCTCCATCACTGTCCTTACCTGAGAGTCTTGCTCAGCATGGCAGAGGCATCACTTTGGTTTTAAAAATTTCAGCAAAATGTCTCAAAGGAAAGATCCCTGGACTATTCTGCCTCCTTGAGCTCAGCCTGGGGCCCCTCCCCCAGCAGCTATGGACCCCGGAGCCAGGGCGAGGAATGGCCTGGGGGGTTTGAATATGTCTTGGGAGTCTGGCCACATCCTGGCCCAGGTCTGTCTCAGAGAGACACTCCACAAAGATACTTTAAGACCCAATAATGGGTCAGAATATCTACCCCAAGCCCCTCCCTTTCCTCTGCCCTCACAACACAAAGACAGGCAAATGAAAATGAAGCCTGAGCCAGGAGGGCTCCTGGATGGAACCTGTCCAGGGACAGTGGCGTCTTCCCTCATCTCATGGTCAGACCTTCGAGGAGGGCCATGGGGCTGTGAAAACCCCAGACTCCTGAGCTCATTCATATGATTCAGCCTGAGTCTCTGCGGCCAAACCTCTTTTCCTGCACCCTCATCACATCCATGCCACTTTCCTGAGAAGTCAAAGGGAGGCACTGGCAGTGGTCCAAGGGTGTGCGAGGTGGTGGCTCTCAGGTTGCCCAGGGAGCCCTCTCTGACGATGCTCAGGATTTTACTGACCTTTCTGGTGCCCACAACAGGCAGCCCCGATATTGTCAGAGGAGAACTCCTCCTTCCCCTTTGCCCCTTATACACGGTGGAATCTACTCATTCACCTAATGCAAGCCTTATTCTTCCATCTTGATAAGGGTTTTTACTATTGGATTATTTTTGCTCTCTACTTTGTGAACGATGTTCTCCCAAAGATATCCGGATTTTTTGCTGCCTTCCTCAGACAGGAGTCATTCAGCAGCTTGGCCCACATCAACCCTGACCTGCACTGAAGCTGCTTTACTCGCTCAGAGCAACCTATTAGTCCGGTTTGGGTGATTTTCCCTGAGGGCAGTTTCAGGCATTTTCCCCTCCTAAAACTCACCTGCAGTTTCACTGTCCACTCCTGGCTTTGAAATATTTTTTGTGGTTTGATCCCTTCTGCGCAACAGTTCCTCTGAGAACCACCGCCCCCCACCCCCATCAGCATTGTTGTAAGTAGCGAAGTGTGTTCTGGTCTGAGAATCAGGCTTCCTGTCTGTACCCTATAGGCTCTGTTTTGCTGTACTTTTCTCTCTTTTCCGTTGGCTCTAAAATAAATTTGTCCCTCAGGTACAGGGGAGGGAGGGACAGAGTTTCAGTCTCCTGCCTTTCCCCCATTTGCAAGCACACCAGGTTCACAAGACAGCACAAAAGTTTTGGGCCATAGAGTTAGACTAGGGTTGAATCTCAGCCCCTTTCTAGCTGTGTTACCTTGGGCAACTTAATTAACCTCTCTGAGCCTCATGTCTCAGCATGAAATGGGGATAAAAATCTTTGCTTCAGAGGACACCCAAACAACACAAAATGGAGCCCGTTGATGACCAGGTGATGGAGGGATAACTTACTTCCCAGGCTCCCTGGCCTCCCTTTGCTTCCTAATCTTCATAATAAAAACAAGAGAAGCCCCTAAAAATGTACTTTTAAAAGCTGAGCTGGTTGTACATCCATGTCCACAGAAGCATTATGAACAACAGCCAAAGGGTGGACCCAGTGTCCATTGACAGATGAGTGGATAAACAAGAAGTGGTATATCCATACAATGGAGTAGTATTCAGCCTTAAAAAAGAGTGAAATTCTAACACTCGCTACATGGCTGAACCTTGACGATGTTATAGTAAGTGAAATAAGCCAGTCACAAAAAGATGAATACTGTATGATTCTACTTATACCCAGACTAGTCAAATTTACAGGTACAGAAAGTAGAATGGTGGTGGCAGAAAGCTGGGGAGGTGGGCAAAGAATGGGGAATTATTGTCTAATGTACGGAGTTTTAGCTTTGCAAGATGAAAAAAAATCTAGAGATGGCTGATGGTGATGGTTACACAACCACGTGAATATACTTAACGCCACTGAACTCTACACTAAAACATGGTTCAGATGGTAAATTTTATGTTCTGTGTATTTTACCATCACTAAAAACCAGAAAGATGACCCGGCCATGCTTTTCAGTTAGGTTGTCTTTTCACTGTTGCCAGTTGAGAGGAAACATTTTATTTTACTTAAATCTTTATCATGGCAATAATACCTGCACCCCAGTCTAAATAGCCAAATAGTGCTGAGCTGGAAAGCAGCCGTCCCCTCTGTGGTCCAGCCTCATCGCCTGCCTTCCAGTCACTGTGCATTTTTTATCTGGGCAATAGAGCTGCCTCTAAAAACCTGGGGACAGTCGGAGCAGACCTTCCCAGGCAGGCCCTGGGACCAAAGCTGTGAGGAGGTAATTGAAAAATCAGAGGCCATGCCAGTCTCTCATCTCAGGGCAGAAGCTGGGCTGGGGAAAAAGAGGCTGCAGCATACAGGCAGCAAGGTAGGGGCAGAGGGACCATGTGCTTCTGGGCTCCTTCCAGTTATGTGAGCCCACAGAAATCCCTCGTGTTGCCTAAGCTAAAAGAAGCAGGAGAAATGGAGGTATGTGGGGAGGAGATGCAAAAAATGGCATCAGTGAGGGGGCTCAGGGGCAACGAGGGCATTTGTGAAAAGTTGGGATGGATCCTGATAATAGGGTGTCAACAGGACTCTTACTGCGTGCAGGTGCCGTTCTGAGTGCGCTCGGCATGTGAACTCACTCAGTCTCCACCATGATGCTACGAAGCAGGTACGGCTCTCATCCCCATTACACAGATATGGGAGTCGAGGCAGAGGGATTGGTGAGCAGCCCAACCAAGGTCACACAGTTAAAGAGGTAACAGAGCTGAGTTCAGGTTCAGGCAGTCCAACTCTGGAGTACACACTCCCACTCCAGCACTAAGAGGACGAGAGGAAGAGAGAGCAGAAGCCTGGCCCCCAGGAGCCTCACAGGCAGGGCCAGTGCAGCCATCGGAAGTGCCCGGGTCCTGGAATGGCAGCAGAGGACCAGGGAAGTGCTGGAAATGGGACCCAGTGGAGGTAAAGAGGGAGCTAAAATCTTCTGGGGATTCCAGGAGCCTGGGATCTGGGGCTGAGGAGGCTGTGAAAAGGGATCACAAGGGAACAGGGCTTTGAGGATGGGGAGACAATGCTGGGGAAACAGGAGAAGATGCTTTAGGGAAGACATCCAGGAAAGAAGAGGAGGCTGAGGACCAAGAGAGGGGTGAGGAGTGGAGGCCAAAGACTGAGTCTTCTATACTGCGCCCTGAGAAGACCTGTGACCTACTGGGAAGGGTCAGTGTCACCGGCAGGGTCAGAAATTTGAGAAAAGACACTGAGCTGGAGCCACAGTGACTGTGGGGAGGGTAACTTCCACCCACCCACTCCTTCCTTCCGTCATTTCACTCACCCCTTCGTCCGTCTATCCGTCCTCCTGTGTGAGTCTGGAGGGCTGCCGCAGCAGAGTACCGCGGGGCGGGCGGCTTTACCGCAGGAACTTACCTTCTCCCCAGCTGTGGAGGCTGGAAGACTAAGGTCGGCAGAACTGGTTTCCTCAGAGGCCTGTCTCCTTAGCTTCCAGATGGCCTTCCTCTCCCGCGTCTTCCCAAGGACTCATCTCTGTGTGTCTCCAAACCTCCTCTTCTTGGAAGGACGCCAGTCATACTGAACGTGTGACCACATTTACCTTTATTACCTCTTTGAAGACCCAAATATGGTCACATTCTGAGATACTGGAGGTCAGAGCAGCTTCAACACATAAATTTTGAGGAGACACAGTTCAGTCCCTAACATTTTCCTTCCATCCATTTCCCTTTCCATTCATCTACCTGTCCTTCCTTCCTTCCACTCATTCATTGATCTATTCAGCAAATATTTATTGACTGATTAAATAGGGATATAAATGTCAAAGATGGCCCCAGACAGCACAGAAATCGACAGCTATAACCTGGCTGGGAGAGGACCGGGATGGGGCATTCCAGTGAGAAGATGAAGATCAGAAAAAGGGCACCCCACTGAGATGGGGTGGGGTGGTGGGATGGGGGTGACAGAGAAACACCACTAGAAGACACAATGCTTAAGGCAGGTACTGAGTGCAAGTTAAACTGGCAGACAAAGTGGAGGGAAGGGAGAAGGGGGCTGCTGGTGGAAAGAATGGCATGTGCAGAGGCACAGATTGTGAGAGGAGAAGGCACAACAGGTGACTTCAAGTTCACTCTGCCTGGAAGGTGGAGCGCGTGCAGCGGGCACTGCCCTGGGGCAGCGGGCGTGGAAGAGCTGTCTGCCCCTGGATGTGAGGTGCTTGGGTTTATCCTGGAGACGGCAGGGAACCAAGCGAGGAACACAGCTCTCCACAGCATCATCTAACAGGATAGGTTTTCCTTCCTTATCTTGCTGATTGTTCCCCACACCTTCCAGGAAGCTTCCCTCGAGGAGTTCTGTCCCTTTGGTTCACTGCGGTATCCCCAGCACAGAGAGCATTCCTGGCACACAGTAGGAGCTCCCTGAATGTTGCGGAGGAAATGATTCGATTTGTGTTTAGAAAGTTCGGTTGGACAGATGCTGGGTGGGGCCCACAAGCGAAGCTGGGAGAAGTGCTTCTGAGAGACCAGAGTGTGAGGAGCTCAGAAACCGCTGTGTTGGAGCTGGCAGGGAGGGGGCGAGGCCTCCTGGAGGCTCAGGCTCTCTGCAGAGGGTGCCCAGGGCTCTCGGCTCCCTCCACCCCAGCAAACAGGGCTGGAAGGCTGTCTCCCCCAGCAATCTGCTCCTTGGCCTCCCCTGCCAGAGCTGAGAAGGCATCATTGGTCTGATGTGTGCCTGTCCATGCATTTAGCAAATATCTACTGAGGACCTACTATGTGCCAGGCACCACTGTAAGGGCTGGGGTTATGGCAGTGAAGGAAACAAACAAAAATCTCAGTCCTCCTGGCTGATATTCTAGCTGGGGGAAGCACTGGCTATGAAGAAACATAATAACTAAGTAAACAGTATACTGCGTCAGACCACAGAGCCAAGTCAGAGGGTCAGGAGCGTGGTGCGGTTGTGGGATGCGGTGAGGTCACAGTCTGAGAGTAAGGGGAGTGAGGCTGGGTCTCAGCGCAAAGGTGAGAGTTGAACAAAGATCTGAGGGAGGTGGAGGAGGTGGAGGGGGTCAGCCAAGTGGCCACCTGGGGAAGAGAGTTCCAGAAAGAGGGAGCATCGGTGCAGAGGCCCTGAGGCGAGCATTGGTCTGAGGCAGGTAGGTGATGGGTCTAGAGCCAGGTGAGTGAGGAGAGAAGGTCGGAGAGAAGGATAAGGTCACAGTTTGTGTGTATGTTGGGGGGTTGGTGGTGGGCTATGCAGGCCTTGTGAACTTTTTTTAAAAAATAATTTTTATTTAATTTTTAATGGAGGTACTGGGGATTGGACCCAGGACCTTGTGCATGCTAAGCACACACTAACCGCTGAGCTATACCCTCCCTCCCAGGACTTTGGTTTTATTGAGGGTGAAATGAAGAACCATTGCAAGGCTTTGCTGTGTCTGCCCTGGGATCTTTGTAAACCCACGAGATCTTAAATCTCAGCTGATCAGCTCCCACCGGCAAGGCCGGGGTCTGAGGGATCCAGGTGGCACAGGCTCCCTGAACACTTCAGATACTTGAGGGAGGGAGGGAAGGGAGGGGGACGGGTCAGGAGCTCCTGGAGGGCACGGAAAAGGACAAACCTCCAGCGTGAAACCTCATCTGGAGCAAGAGACAGAGTTTTGACCCACTGGAAAGAGACCACTTTCTGGAAGACTATAAACCAGAAGTAGCTGCTGAAAGGGTATTTAGAAGGCCAGGATCTCTCTTGACCAGCCAGGGCACGGTCCTGCTCGAGCCCTGGAGTAGTGCAAACAGACTCTTCCAGCAACTGCCAGGCCAGAAGCCCTATAAATCCATTTATTTCCTTTCGGGAAAATAATTTCCAATGTTGACGGTGACAGGACTGTGGAATGCTAGCCCCCTCCCCAGTCCTTCTTCTCTCTTTGGATTAACAATCAGGATGAACACGGCCACTGCCAAGGCTCTACCACAGAAATCTCTGTAAACAGAGATACCAGCAGAGTGAGATGCATGATTTACTCTGCAGGGTCAGCAGACTTCAGAGCAGGATGTGAAGGCCAGACCCTGAGATGCAGGTGTCCCTCGCGCCTAGGGCTCCACCCTGCTCAGGTATAAGGATGTGGCCAACAGGGGCTTTGTGCAGCTCAGTTTGGTGCCTGAGATGAAGCAGAGGGAGACCAGTTGCTAGAAGTACAGACCTGAAAACAAACATCCCTGTCTCAGGTGCTCACCGTGTCTGGCCATCGGGGCTGTCAAAATGCGGGAAGCAGCCTTGAGTGATGTTCTGACATTGTGGAGAGTTTCACATTTATCTAATTCTCTCAAAGACAATTTTATACCAAGAGATTATTATCAACCTTGTCCCCATGGAAGTTATCGATGCCCTGGCTTCAGGGCTGACAAAGTAATGGGCAGTTTATGGCATCTGTCAGCCTGATGGAAGGGAAAGTAATCTTTGGCCAGTCACGGACTGAGAGGAATTGAGATCAGAACCAGCGCCAGTGTCACTCGGAGGAGCAGGTATGTCACCCATCAGCTTGTTAAGGCAAGGGAAAAAAGCATTATAAATCCTGAATCTAAAATGGGCTGAGTCTGACTTGTAAACACGTCTAGTATTATTAAGATTTTCCCCGAGCAATCTGGGAGGCCCAGGAGAACAGAAAGCAAACAGATCTGTAAGCCAAAAGTATGCTTCAATTCTGGTCAAAATCTATCAGCTTTCTGGAAATTCTTCCTGAAGACCCCAGGGAATGGTTCTCACGGTTCTCTTGGTTGGCGCCCACATATCAAAGTTTTGAACTTTTAAGTGACATCTGAAATAGACACACTTATTATTGGAAACGTTACAGAAGTTCAGTTCAGGTCTCAAATGTCGTCAGTTGACGTTTATGTTCTAATGCAATTTATAAATCTTCACAGAAAGGTTAACATTTAATTAAAGTGCTGCTGGAAATTGCCTTTTTGATAAACCTGGGCTGGTGCTTTTTTTTGCTCAGAGTGGAGGAAAAAATCTTCTGTGATGTAAGTCTCGGGTTAAACAGTCATCTCAGGACCCAGAGGGAAGCCACAGGCACAAAGAAAACAGGGCTTTCTTCTCAAAATTCGCATCTCTAGGCTCTCAGAGAGCATGATGGGGGGATGGCACCTGCTGAAAACCCTTCTGGCAAGGGAAGTGGTTGGCCGGGCCACTGGCCAAAGGCTGGATTCTTCTCCTTTTGGTTTTGGTTGGAAATCAGTGAAGGTGAAACTAAAGGCAGGTTGCTGGTTTCTCCTTGAATTAATTACTCTAGGGAGAAACAATACCAGTCATGAGAAGAAGGCTTGGAAGGCCATGGGCTGGGGACCTGGAAGCATGTTTACATATTGTTTACAAGCTTCTTACGAGGAGGAGAACATTCTGTGGCCTAAAAAAAGGACGATGAACTCACCCACTATGGACATTTATAAAACCTACTGTGAATTCAACCCAGAGAGATGCGCTCTTCACTCAGAGCTGGGGGTCTTCCTGAACCCACCCCTCCTCTCAGTCAGATTTTGAGCTGGGAGTGGGTCAGCCACCGCAGTGGGTTGACTGGCAGGAGGAGGAGGAAAGGGACTGCGATGGGGACACACACCCAGTAAATCACGTACAACAGAAATCTATCTTCCCGTTTGCATTTTCTTGGACTTCAGTTATCAAATTGAATGTGGAGAAAAGTTGCCTGTGACTTTTTTTTCTAACCCAAGGGAAGCATTTTCATGTTCTAGAATATTGTTCAGTGCCAAATTCTATTTTCAGCTCCTTGCCTATACAGAGCTGGCTGAAGGCATTAAAAATGAGGGTGTAAAAGTTTCATCAGGATGAAAAAAAAATTCTTAAATTTAGCTTTCGTTTAAGAAGCAAACAAAACTGTGACAAACAAGTGCCCTTCAAATTATTACAAGGGCTAATAGCTTCTGAAAGCGAATTTAAAAATAATAGAGATATTGATGTACAGATTAACCAAAAAAGTCATTAATAGATGGTATGTGGAGATGGGCCAGATCACAAAAGATTGAAGTGCATGGCAAAAAGGCTTATGTATAGCTGCCTTCCTGTTTGCTAGTGTCGCACGGTTCATGGAAGATTACCAGTGAGCATTGGAGTTGGTGACTGTCACTGACAAATGGCTGATGGTTATAAATTTGATGTGACTGGCTCTAGTGTGTTGCTCGTTATTTCTTTAGACACAAAGTCTGATAATGAGCTTGTCTGTCTGATACACGTGCTCTACTGTAGACTGATTCAGAGACTTCTAAGTGAATCTGGAAGAATCTGTATTGGACCAGGGCCCAGGGCTTTTTTTTTTTAAGCACATCTGATTTGGAAGTCAGAAATCCAGCCAAACCACAAATGAGCTACATGACAGTAGGCGGCATAAGGGGGTCATGGGTTTTAAGGAATGAGGGGAGCCAGTTCTGCCCTTTCTTAGCCTCCGGCTCCTGGATACCAGCTGGAGGGCAACAGGTCAGCCTATGTCACCATAAAATGTAAAGCAGCATCCACTCAGAGGCCAGTCACATAGTGGCCGAGGGCAGTGTCTGTCAGGCAGCGTCACCTATCAGCTGTGTGATCTTGGGCTAGTTACTTAATGCTTCTGTATCTCACTGACCACATGATAAACAGGGATCCTACTGAGACCAGCCTCACAGGGTTGTTGGGAGGATTAGTTGAGTTAACCTTTGTAAAGGATTACACAGCGCCTGGCGCCTCGCTCTGTCAATGTTCACTCCTAAACACTACAATGTATTAACTTGGTTTGTGGGTCAGGGGAGGAGGGGCCGGACTCCAGTTACATCTCCTAGACAAGAACGGCCAGACCTTGGTGCTTGGCAGGACAAGTGGGAAAGAGGGTGATTGTTTCAGCCTTTCTCAAAGAGCTCTGATGGGAAATATCAGCCTTGGCAAATGAACTAGGAACAGATAAATATACTGAATGCTTTTGGTCACATCCTCTGTTATTAGTAAGAAGCACATTTTCTTTGGGGGTGAATGTGAGGGACAAAAATAAGGCTCTTCAGAGCACCACCCCTTTATTAATGCTGTTGAAGCACTCGGGCTTGCACTGAGGACGACTGGCAAAGGCACCCTCCCAGGGCGCATTTAGGATGCTATTCACTTTGAGCAGAAGGAAAGGGGTATCTGGGCACTGGAAATGCAATGCATGATCCGGGCAGTGGTTAATAATATTCTTAGATGGCTGGGGGTGTGGTCTGGGCCTCAGCTCTTAGGGATCATGAGGTAGGGAGCAGCTGAAGTTTTTCTGAAGCTTCTGGAAGGCTCTGTAGGCGTGGAGGCACACATTTGCTGTCCGCAAACAGACAGATTTACATTTAATAGCAAATGATTTCACCGGAGCCTGTTTCTCAACTTCAGCAGATAGATATTATATTTTTCAGGGAGTTTCACTTTTACTAGGAACCCGCAAAAGCACACAAAAAAGAAAAATCAAAGCATTGCCTAATGATATGACTCTCCCCAAATCCTTTAAATCAGTCTTGCCTTTCCCAGCATTACCAAGCTTTGTGACTTCTTGCATTATGAGAGTTCATAAAGCTGGAAAGAATTTTCTTGAGTATTCAGGGATTTTATCTGAAGAGCCGCCGAAGCACCAGGGGTGTCAGAGAAACGTGTTTGTCTAGGACCCCCAGCCATGCTCCAGGAACAGGGGAGCAGTGGGGTGCCCCTCGGTACACGGAGTTCTCAAGCCGCTTTGCAAATTGGAAGGAGGCTAGTCTTCTACATAACTTCCTCTGACATCCAGATACATTTCTGCCACAAGCTGAGGGTTTGCTGATGTAGGTGAAATAAAGCTGGGTGGATTTTGGTCAAAAGCCTCAGGAAAAAGATCGGCTGCTTCCAAAAGCATTTTCTTTAAAACTTCACTTGGAAACCTAAAAGAGATTCGTCTACCTCTCAAGATGGTTTCTGGCTACTAGAGTAGGTATAACAAATTTGGTTCCACCGTGCCCCAAGAAACTAACGATGAACTTACTGCCACCATGGTGATTCTCAAACTGCTGAGTTTGGTTTGGAAACATACAAGGCTTGGAGATTTTCGTTGGAGACATACACTGAAATGAAGTTCCAAAGGGAGGCCACGAAATTCTGAGACTTTGAGAAGAGCAGAGACTGCAAGGGAGAGCAGATATGGGGGAGGCGAGGGGCAACTGCCACTTCCTTCTTTTCTCTGATTTCATCAAGTTCAGCCAGAAACTTTCTTGCCTTTGTAAATCCTCAAGTTACATTGAACACAAGCCCAGTGACTAGAAGGCTGATTCAGTATTTAAATTGTTCTGGAAAAACTTTAAAAACTGCCTTTGCATTGATAATTTATGGAGTAAGAAAAGACAATCATGGAAAAGCGTAACCAACTGTGACCGATACAAGTGGAAAAAAACCTGAGCATAACAATGAGCAGCCTCATGGGTGGAAATGCAAGAAGACAGTCCGAGCTCTCCTCATCTGCATGCGCAATTATGTATAGATGAGAAATTACAGGGGCTAATAATTACAGCAGCAATTGTCCACTTGCAGAACAATTAGCCCTTTGCTCCTCATTCTGAAAAAGTGACTAATTGTACCCACTGCAAGCCAACTATCGGCACATTTGTTTTGGAAGGAAATTTGATGCTTGTCAGAGAGTACCACCCACAGGAGCACGGGATCTAGGGCTGCCCTGAGGCCCGGTGCCCAGAGACCTGGGGCTCTGAAATAACAGGCACTGAGGCAGGCGAGTGGGTAAGGATGCTTGTTCTCCTGGACCACATCATGCCATCTCTAAATATAAAACATGAGGAAAGTAAAAATAGACTCAGGTAATGATAACAATTATATTTAATGGGTACCTTTCATTAGAGATCCTAAATTTCTTCTAGTTAAATTTCACAGCCTTCTTTGAGCTGGAAGCGGAAAATATTTGTAAGCTCGAATTTACTTTTCAGTCTAAGAAACAGAAGCACTTGGGGAGGAGTGTTGAAGTTTGAAACAGATAGAAGATAAATCCCAGAGATGTCTGACTTTTTGCTCCAAAAATGACACTCATTTTGTTTAGGGAGCATTTTTTTTTTCAAGATAAGGTATGTAAGATGTCACATGGGTTAGAGATGGGCTGAAAGAGGTCCCACCCCACCACACCCCACCCCACCCCACCCCACCCCACTCACATTCACAGTGAGGTTCCATTAGATTCTTGGTTTGATCAGCCAAGAACACAAAGTCTTAAGAGATGGCAGGGGACACAGGGCAGAAGAGAGGGCCACGCAGGACTGGCTTCCTGTGTCCTTGGATTTCCTGCTGGGACACACAGCACCTGGCAACACTGTCCACACATCCAGATCCCCATCATTCCTGCTGCTGCACCGACATCAGACCAGAGTTCATATCACCATTCCAGAAGGTGTTACTCAAGCAACCATGCATTCCCTTTAAGGAACAGTCACATATAATCTCCAAGACTGCTGTCTTATAGAACAGAGTCAGGGCCCTGGGGTCCCTGACATTCTTTTGGCTTCCAGCCTTTTAGGGACACAGACTGGGCCACCCTCTGACTCTGAGTATGTTCCTTTTTGTGGTGTTTTGATAGTTTGGTCTGAGGACTTGATTACAAATCTGTTTGGCTGAAGTATACCCCCTGAGCCTGGGTAGCTAGCTAGAGATTTGTTTGTTGGTTTTTGCATTTGCTGTCATCAGACAGTGTATCTCAGGCAATGCATTGGCGAGCCAATATCCAGGGCCTCTAAAGTGTGGGCCCTAGGGGCACATCTCACCCGGGTCTAAGGGCAGCTTTCTACCCTGCACTTTCTTTCACTGGAAAGCTGGGTTCTTCATCTCCTTGTTCCACTCAAGTCTCAGGGGACTCCTTTCCCTCTCACTGCCTGGCTCATCCAGCTTGTGTAGGTCCAGGCTGGGCACGGGCTGCCACCTTGATTTCTCCGGGATGGGGAGGTGGGGTGGGCGTGGATTCTACTGCGGGCAGCGACCAGGGGCTCTCCCCACCCACGCCCCTCCTGTCGCCCTATCTGCCTGGCTCTGTCCCTAGTACTAGTGTTTAAAGCAACGACGCACAGTCTTTCCGGAGAGTCTCTGTGTATTACCTCTTTCTCAACTCCCTTTAGTTCTTCTCTCCTTAAAATACATATTTTCTAATAAAAAACCTTGATGTTTTTCTCTTCCTGTGCTCCGCACTGCACCCTCTATTCAATTGTAGCCCCCCAACTTCTACACACTTCATCTTCCACAGCGTCCCCTACATTTTACTGAAGGAAGGAGGGGGGCACTTGCACCTCACCCCCTTTAGCTACCAAAGAAATTGTGACCTCAAGTCAAGATTCTAAGGTGACCTCACAGAAAGGAAAAACACTTATTTTCCTATGATTTCTCTCTTTGGAGATGCCGGGCACAGGGTCTGCTTCCCTCATCTTCCTTGGCTCTGGTCCAGAAAGTTTATTTATGCCCCAAACAGAATAACGTCTGAAACACAGAAATTAGATATTTAATGCTTTAGCTAAATTATCTTGAGTTTTTTTTTAAATAATGATGGATTTATTTATTTTTAATTTTTTGGGGGGGCAGGTAATTAGGTTTGCTTATGTACTCATTTTTAGAGGCGGTACTGGGGATTGACCCTAGGACCTTGTGTAAGCCAAGCATGCGCTCTACCACTGAGCTATACCCTCCTGCCTTGAGATCATTTTAATTCAGTATTCTTGGAATCCATGAACATCGTGAAAGCAATGCTTTATACTCTCTTTCTTCTGCATTTCGCTGGACACGCAAATACGCTGCTGCATCACATGACCATGCATAGTTGTTTCAAGTAGAAGTTTCAGAAAGTGATGGCTTATCTTTTTCCTAATAAAAATGCTATGTTCTTCAATCTTTCTTTTTTAGTTTTAATTGAAGTATAATCAGTTACAGTGTGTCAATTTCTGGTGTACAGCACAATGTCCCGGTCATGCATATATAAGTATATTTGTTTTCTTGTTCTTAAAAATGCTATCTTCTTGTTTAAGAAAAATGTAAAACTTCAGAACACAAAATTTAATCCAATTCGTTTCTAGGATATTTGTCCAAATCTGTCTCAGGGTCAGATTTTCATGCTACGGGAACTATTTACACACTCTTTAAGAAATTCACGGTAAAGATTTTAAAATCAGAACCTGCATTCTCCTTGGCCACTTTTTTGGAAAGGTCAGCAAAGAGGTGTTTAAACTCTTTTGAGTGGACTTAATCCTCCCTGGTTTTGTCGCCCTTTCTACGGTGGCAGTTAAGTGAGCCAGGGTTAAAGTACCTTTCTGCCCCATGTTCTCTCCTTCTTATTTCTAAAACCTCAGCCATTTTCCAATCTCTGCTTGGTGGGATCTCAAGGGGGTCCTTAAGGTTATAGTCCCAGATGACAGAGAAGAGAAATCCTGCTGGTTCCTAGTCCTTCCTTATCTCTGTTGATCTTCCATCCTCCCCAGTGCCAGGGCTGGCGTATTTAGGAAAAGCCAGAGAATGATGCCTTGGAATAGCTTACCCTGAGAAATGACTTTGAAAATTATCCACTGGGGCTGACTAGTTGGTGGTAAAGAAATTGATGAATTCCAGGAATACATCTCTCCCTCAAAATGCCCCTCAAAAAATTTACAGTCTCATATTAAGGACTATGAAGTCTGTATCCAGATATTTTTTGCTCTTTTTTTTCCCCTTCCTTCAACCTCTCAACAACCCTTTAAAAGTTCAATATGGTAACAGGAGTCTGTACCAATCCTACTTTTGACACCAACTGTGATGTTGCTGTTGGGGGTGTGGATTGGTGGAAAAAGACCGTCCTCATATGTGCATGCATTCCCCCTGCCACAGACTCCCCCGCACTACCGTCAGTTGTAATGTTATGTTAAGTCCCTCACTTCAATAGATACACAATTCTATTGCAATCAGCGAGGCCGAGGCCATGCAAGGGAGGAACACATAAAACATAACTTGGTATAGCTTCTCTTGGCCCCTGAAATACTTAACGGGGCCCTGAAGTTTCTAGCAGTATTGTCTAGTATACTCTAGATCACAAAAGCACAATTCTTGCTAGGTTCTTGCTCTTTTTTTAAAAATTGAAGTGTAGTTGATTTACAATGTTGTGCTAGTTTCAAGTGTACAATAAAGTAATTCAGTTATATATGTATGTGTGTGTATATATATATATATATATATATATATATATATACACATGTTTAGATTCTTTTCCAATTTAGGTTATCACAAGATATTGAATATAGTTCCCTGTACTGCTGTCCAGGAGGTCCTTGTTGTTCACCTATGTTATGTATAGTAGTTTGTATCTGCTAATACCAAACTCCTTATTTGTCTCTCTCCCACCCCATTCCCCTTTGGTAGCCGTAAGTTTGTTTTCTATTAAGACCTTGCTCCTTTAATCTCAAGCATTGTATCAGTAGTCCAGGAAAATTCACACTAATAGTTTAGGTGCTTCCTTTTAAGAGAAGGTTTATAAACATCCCTAAGTTTTCCCTTGTTCCTAAGCCAAACCAAGCATTAACAAGGCTCAGACTGCAGGGTAGGGTGTTCATGAAAGCAGAGTTAATATCCAGGTATTTCTGAATCACATCTCTGCATCCAATTTTCTGGTATTCCAGAAAGCCCATTTCCTCACAATTACTTTTCATCTTATTTCCCCAAGTCTATACAATGACTCTATTGCCTATTGAATCCAGTCTCAACATCCAGGTCTAACTGAAGGCTTTCCACCATTTGGATGTATCCTACATTTCCAGTGTTGTCTCCACTGCTCTATGCTGTATTCTGCTGGGATAAGGAACTCTGTCTTCTTATACAGAAACCACATTTATCTTCCTCCCCACTTTTGCATCACACTATTTCTCTCACCCAGAGTATTTTTGACTTTTCTGTCCTATCTTATACATTTTGCATGTATCAGTTATTTATTTTTTTTTTTTTAGTATCCATTTACCCTTCTTTTGGAAATTTCCTTGAGGAACCACACCTTTCCTTCCCTGCTCTCAGCCCAGGTGCTCTGGACAGGACTTCACTTGACCACTCAGGGATGCATCATGGTACCTGGACCTAAGAAAACAGCATTCTACTTTCCTGGGCCTCAGTCACTGGGACAGGGATCAGCACTGGACCCCCTCAGAACTCACAGACTTTTGCTGAGAATGCTGGATTAGAGGTGGGCACTTCCTTCTGAGACTGAAGGTGAGTGGAAGAAAGATTTGGAGCTACTGGCTACCATCTTGAAATTATGAGACACAAGTCATGTGGAGAATAGGGTTAACCCAGAGAGAGTGGAGCCAGGGAATGGTGAGAGAGGAAGGTGGGTCCTACCACTGAGCCCTGCGTCGAGCTACATCTAAAGCTAGCCCAGGGCTTTTTGTTACGTGGTCTTTTAGCGGTATACTTTTTTCGCTTAGATCTATTTTCACTGGGTTATCCCTCCACTCCCCAAATACCACTTTATGCAAGTTGTTATAAAGATGACAAGGGAAATGCACATGAGGTGCTTAACACAGTGCCTTTACATGAAGGAATTACTCAATAAATGTTAGCTATTATTAGGGTGATGGTAGAAAGAGATTAAATCAATTTAAACATTTTAAATGATAGTTTTTTCCAGCAGTTAAGAAAAGCTGTGAAATGCTTGTTCTGTGCAGTAATGAATGATGAGAACCGGGATAGTAGGAGGGAAATATACCAAGGTCTACTTCTGATGCCGGACTTTCCTTTGTTATTTCTTAGAGGATCAATAACAGTGCCTCATGGGTAAAGATTATTTTTTCATGCTTAAGGAATTCTCATCATCTCTGATTTTTTTTTTTGTCAGACCCTCTTCTCAAGCTAGAAAAGGTGTTCAGAGAAGCTTTTCTTTTGAATTTTGATTTTGGAGTATCAGATGCAGGATGGCACATAGTTTGACATCATAACAACAAGATGCTCCAGTCAGACACACTTCACTGTATACTAATCTGAGTTTTCTCATGTGGCCTCATTCTCTTAGGACTGTAGACAAGACCATTTTCCCAGGTGGATATCAACCAACCTGGCAAATGTTCCCCAAATGGGAAATTAATTTGCTCATTATTTCAGATGCATGGTAGTTCATTTGCTTTAGAAATATTTCCTGTTGCTTACCAGCAAGATCTTCTTTGAATAGTTAATATTGTTCTTCCCATCAGAGTTCAAATCCTGGTTTGACCATTCATTGACTTACATAATTTTATCAAATGGCTCAGACTCTCGGTACCCTACAGTAACAATATTTATAAAATGCAGAAAGTTATATTATCCACTGGATATTGGAATATTGCTTTGTACTCTGATATTAATGTAAAATGTTCCCAAGTAAGTGATTATTACCACCCTCACCCATTTTTAGCGGAAGGGGATTTAATAATGCTGACTCTAATTTTCTTTTGGTCTGATAATTATAGGGTATGTGATTCTAGTCCAAATAAAGGTTAATATTTGTCTTGATTTGTGTCAGTCCTTTTTTCCCCAGTGCTTTATATCCAGAACAGTGACTGTCATCACTTTTATTGCAGAACTTTTATTACACGCTGGTATTTTCTGCAGCACTCTGCAAGACAGAGGTTTCCCCTGCGCTTACCTTGTAAGAGAGACAAGGTTGGTGAGTAAGTGTGAGAAATTTACCAGTCCATCCAAGTGTTTAGCACGTCTTTTTGTGAGCCTTCCCAAAGGACCTTGCTTTTTGAATGAAATGAAACCATTATTCTTTTGTCTGTACCCTGTAGAAATTATTTCTCCAGAGGGCAAGTGAACTGGGAGAGGTTGCTAAGGATTCTTTAGAGAAATGGCACAACAAAATGGTCTAATATCCTGTAATTGTTACTCTCATTTAGTAGTTAAGTTCTGGAATTTTGAATGAGGATTTTTCTTCCCCTTTCAAGAATGCATACTTTTAGATAGTGACAAGGAAGAACAAATAGTTAAATGAAGTTGAATAGAAATCAAAATGAACTCCCAAGAGAACAACAAAAATGATTAGTGAGGATAAGGGATTTGACATGTGAGGTATCACACATGTTATGAAAGTACAACAACAAAGTTGGAAACAAAAAGCACATTAGTCTTAGGCTAGCGCTCTGCTCTGGGGAGAGGGTATGGAAGGGGATCAGGGAAGTCTTCAAACAGGGCTTCAAATGTATTTGCCTTGTTTTATTTCTTTTTTTTTAAGAGAAAATTTTAAAGAAATATGGCAAAATTTTAAGATGTGTTAAAAATGGGTGGATGGTAAATAGTTGTTATAGTGCTTTTTGTAATTTTGTATATTTTAAATGTTTCATGTGAACAAATTTTTTAAAAAGAATATAAAGAATTGCATTATTTACTCGAACAGAAGGATAGGATCATGGAATTTATGACCTGAGAGATAAGAGTATGAGTCTAGTTTATACTCAACATTTTATGAATGAGGACACAGAGCCCAGAGAAATGAAGTGATTTTCTTAAGGTTACAGAGCTGGGTCCCCAGCCAAGAGCTCTGTCCAATATCTTTTTTTTAATTAAATTAAATTAAATTAAATTAAAAAAAAATTTTTTTGGTGGGAGGAGGTAAGTAGGTTTACTTATTGATTTATTTTTAGAGGAGGTGCTGGGGATTGAACCCAGGACCTCATGCATGCTAAGCTTGTGCTCTGCCACTTGAGCTATACCCTCCTCCCTGATACCTTTCCTCTTAACTGGTTTAATTAAGGCATGGAGATGTAATAATGAACCCAAATGTCCTTGATACCCTGGAAGAGGGGTTGGAAGCCAAAGACCAAGTGGGAAAAAACCCCAGGACGCGATAGCCTTGAACTCTCTAGATGGGAAATCCAAATTTAAACATAACTGGTAAAGGGGCACTATGGCCAAGCGAGGAAGAACAGCACTGAGGTGTCCTGGTGGAAAACCACGAATGTTGTGTTGTCACTATCAGTCAGAGATTCAGGATCTAGAAGCATCAGGCAGGAAAACTAGCCCTCTTAAGTCATCTCTCTGATTGTCTGTGTAACCAGAAATGATTATGAAACCACTTGGAACACTTGGAACTAAGAAAGACAATTAAAGGCCAGAAAGAAAAGAACAGAGAAGGGGTTGTCCTACAGAAGATGCTCTGCACTGGCGGACAAGAGGAAATAAGCCCTAAACTGCAGAGCATGTGAAACACAAGGAGTTTCTGGTTCCTTCTGTTGGCAAATATAAGAATAGACTTGTTGAAATAGATTTTGGAAGCTTCATCTCTAGACAAATTCTAACAACAAACTTTACTCTTATGTGACTGAAACCGTTTCCTTTGAGGTCAGTGACTGGGGCAGCCATGTCCTCCAGGGCTCTCCCAAATCTGTGACTCTAAATCACTCTCTGCCATCAAGGCCAAACACTGGTTAACCAGAAGAATTACTAGGTATGGTTTGCCTAGTGTAAGTCTGGGAGCTTCCAGGTTCTATGATGTGAATGGGTTGAAGGAGCTGGTGGTGGTGAGTCATGGTGCAAGGAGGCAGGTGCTGGCAACTGAGGAGTAGACTGAGGATGGAGAATTGTTTCCTATGTACATTTGGGAGCCACATACATTCCTGTGTCCATACATTCCGTACCTACTCTTCAGCCATCCTCATGTGCTCTCATATTCTGACAATGGCAGAATCTGAATGAGAGACTGAGGGGAGGTGCTGTGAAGATGGTTGGCAGTAGCCCCCTCCCACCCCTACCCCCACAAACCCTGCTATCCACAAAGTCACTGGGGGGTGAGGGAGGACGGGTAAATGTCCACGGACGAGGTGGGGATTAAATGGGGACCTGGAGGGAGGGTGAGAAGTGAGATTGACCACACCTCCCAATTTGCCTGGGATAGATCTGATTTATAGGTACCAGACCCCGGTAAATTATTAAAAGTGTAGACCCTTTTATTCTCAGGAGTGTCTCCATTTGGATAATAAATTGTATAACTGCCCCAGAGGGTCATGGGGCATAGGACAAGCATGTCTATAGCCCGTCTTAATCCAATGAGGAATATTAAAGTCACCCCTTGAAAATTTTGGTGCTGCGATACTTTGTGCTCTGACTCAGAGCTGAATTAAGGGGCAAAATGTCAGCATCACAATTCCTTACCTCCAGCTGCTACGAATGCTGTGTATTTAAATTGTTCCTGTCTTTGAAGCTGCAAATGAACCCTGTCAAATTCTCAGGGTGTCAGGGTCCTCGCTGAGATGTGAGCCCAGCCAGGGCAGACTGACTTCGACTCACCGAAATTACCTCCTCAGCTCTGTAAATGAGACTTGGAATATTCTCTGCAAAAATTGCTTTCATAAAAATTACCTTCCCATTCGAATACGGAAAGCTGAGCCACGTATATTTTGCAGCATTTTTGAGGATGTGTTTCCAGAAAATTTCACTGATTGTCTTTAAGATCAGCCAACATTGACTACCATCCTTGCACAGATGAAAGAATGAATGATTAAACCTGAAAGGAAGTGTGGGGGTATTTTAAATGAATTGAATTCTTTTGCCATCATAATCATCTTATTCATGTATTTTTTCCCTATCTGGTACCGTTTTGATATACAGCCCATGTTCGAGATCACCAGCGGAAGCAGGCACAGGAGTGAAATGAAATGAACTTCAACAATAGACAGTTTTAGATATTCCAGGCAGTTCTCCCTGTGGGCCAGGGAGTGCCTAATAATGAAATAAAGGTCTCAGGGCTCACCAGCAAACCACAAAGCAGCTAATTTGGTATTTCTTGCAGAAAAAGCACTGGAAGCTGCACAGGGCTTGTTTAGAAAAGAACTTGGCCAAGTTGGTTGATTAGGGTGTTTCAGGAAGGACAGATTATACTCCATTCACCGTCAGAATACAAAACAGAGATGTGAAGTGAATTCTATCTAGGAAGCCCGTGTCGGGGCTGGGCAGAACTGTTCTACATAAAGAGAAATCAGACCTTCCTCTCCCTGTGACCTCAGGCCAAAACCCCCACATCCCTGCTGAGGAACAGCCCCCACTCAACACACACACAGAAGCCAAAGAATAGAGGACGTATCAGTCTCCTGCGTGGTCCTGGGCGTGCCCTGCTCATAATTAGAAACCCACTTGGCGTGATGAGAGAAGATGAAGATGTGTAGGCTCGAAACTGGGCTTGCGGCCACAGAGGTAAGATCTATGCCACTTGGGAGGAGAAAGTTCACAGGCAAAACGGGGTGCTCCTGACCCTTCCTGGTATTTCACAGTCAGAGGAGGAGCCTGGCCTGCCTCGTCTCTCTGGTTCAGAGGTCGAGAGAGGAGCGTGAGAAAGTCTGGTGGGTGGATGTGGAAGAAGAGGAAGGGGCTCCTGGGAGGGGAGCGTTGCTTTGGTGCTTCCTGCCAGCTTTAGATAATAGGAGGTTGGAGGTGGTGACCCCATGTTTTGTGGCTCTTATGTGTTTACAGAGCATTGCTGGTGGGCTGCAGCTGCCGGGGATGGGTCACAGGGTTGTGAGCTAATGATCCCATCAGCTCAGGGCCAAGGGGCAGGCCTGGGGCAGCCAGATCCCCATGGGGGGCTCAGGCCATGAGCGGCCGCATCCTCGCTCTGGTGCAATGCTGAAATATGATCGTTTTTAATGTGCGCTTGGTGGTGAACCAAGTTGGGAAGCCTTGGAATTGAATGCCTCCCCCTGGGAACACCTGGGTGGTGGGAGTTGGGGGTGTTGAAGACGTGGAGTTGATTTCTGCGATGCATCAGATTGTGTCCCCCTCCTCCCAAAAGATATGTCCACATTTCAACCCCTGAGACTGAAGTTATGTGGCCACAAGCCAAGGAATGCCAGCTGGAAGAGGCAGGAAGGAATTCTCCCCGAGAGTCTTTGGAAGAAGTCAGCCTTGCCATTACCTTAACTTTGGAGTTTGGGCCTCCAGAAATGGGAAAGAATAAATTTCTGCTATTTGAAGCTGCCAGGTTTGTGGTAATTTGTTGTGGTGGCCCTGGGACACTAATGCAGTCTCCATCTTGCCATCTTCTTTTTGTAGAAAACGTCCAGCTGCATGGATTCCACTCTACTGGACTCCATTCCTTTCTTTCCCCTTGCATCCTTCCTTCCCTCTCTTTTCCCCCATCTCCCCCTTCCCTCCCAAAGGTCTTCACTATTGTCTCTGCTCATGCAGCAGGACTTCAAGACAGGTCAACATGGGGTCTGCCTTCAGCTCCTTGGTGGGGGAGACAGACCTACGTAGGTAATTTCAAAGTACAGTAGGTGTGGAGTTGCTGTCAGTACAAAGAGCTGTGGGAATCCAGAAGAGGGAACAATTAATTCAGTGGGCGTATGGGAAGATTTCCCCAGAGGTGGGAGCATTTGAGCTGCATGTCTTGAAGCATGAGTGAGATGAAGATGGGAGGAAAATGGAACAGGCTCTCGAAGCAGAAGGAAAATGTCATTTGGGATGGATCTCTGATGGATGATTCACCAGTGAGCTATCGTTTATTGCACTTACTTTTGCTCCTGTGACATGTGATGAAATATTGGGCTGTTCAGTGCATTCCATTACCTACATTCCATTTTCCCAAAGGTCATTTCTGGGTTTGAAGTCTGGACTGTGGTGAGCACGGGAACTGATTATAGCCCAGCGCTGTCCCAAGAGGTGTGGTCTTCCTTGGTCTGGGAGGTACAGAGGCACCATCTTGAATCTAGGACTGCCCATGGATACATGACTTGCTGGAAGGGAAGAGTACGAAGTACTTTTTCTCTAAGTAGAGCAGGGCCCCTGGGTCCATTAAATGCAGACTTAGGTTCAGAACTCTCCTGGGATCGTGGGGCACAGATCAGGACACTCAAAGGCTCTAGTAATATGCAGAGAAAGGTCCAGTAGATTCTTCTTAAGGTGCACTGGCCCATGGAGGACTGTAACAGTTTCTCTGCCCCAAGGAGAGTGGAAAACTAGTATGACTGCCTCATTTTAAAGTTAAAAGTGTTTTGAAGGCTGAGACTGTGGTATTATTCAATTTTGAAATGTATGCTTTTGACTTAAGGTGGTTTGGGCATCTGAGTTTAAGCACCTGCACTTAATTCCTGGCATTGCACAATCCAACTAGAGGCAGACAGACTTCGTCCTGAGACATTAGAACTGTGGACAGTACTCCAACTATGCTGACTTAAGCCAAAGAAGGTTAATTTTAGTTTCCACCTTGAAAGTAGGTCACTGTCAAACAGAAAGGAGCTGGGTTAGAGTAAGGTGGGTCAGGGTGAGGGAAACAGATACTGCTGGCATGATGTCGCATCTCGCGGTGTGCATGGTGCATGTCCTGACTCACCTCTCCTGTGTCGCTGGGCAAATGATGTGACCCATCTGTGTTTATTTATCTCACCTGTAAAATGGGCATTGTGGCTTCTTCATGTGTTGCTATAAAATGAAAATGAGTCAGTACACGTCAAGTGCTGAGCACATAATCAAGCAATCATTAAAGGTCATGATCGTGACTAGAGTTACTCACTGCAGACTGACATGTGATGATGTGAAGAGCCCAGCAGGGTGCAAGCACTTGGTAGGTGCTCCACAAGGGTTAACACCCCCTTCCTGAAGGCACCCCCAGCGGATATGGAGTCTGAAGTAAGGACCTGAGAGACACAATGTCTGTGCGTTCAGAGCAGACACGGCGCAGGTACCCGGGGATACCTGACTGACCACAGAGAAAGGATGGCTGAGCCCCGGACACCGGGCCTTGGAAGAAACAGGAACTGTCACCAACCACCCCTACTCCAGGCCTGGCAATAGACAGAGCCACGGAAACCTATTTCCTTGGCATTTCTAGAAACTACTACTCGTGTCTGCTAAGGAGCAAAGGGCCCTGTATTGACTAATGTGTGGGGCGGGTTGGGGGTGGGGTGGTCCAGGCTGGCCCAAGGCAAGGGCTGCTCTAGGGTATGGGGGACAAGCATTGGGTGAGTACCAAACACAATGGACTCACGATAACCTGGAAGGATGGGCATTACATCCCAGTTTTTATAGGAGAGGAAACTGAGGTTTAGAGAGAGCAGTGAGCAGCCCAGCCCATACGGCTGAACCAAACCCAGGCTGACTCGGATCTCCTGTGCCCCTACCTCTCGGACCTGACACCCCACTGGTGATGAACACACCCTCCCATGTTTCCAATAGGATAGTTTTCTTCTAGATTTCATTTAAAGGGAAAAGCAGATTTTTGTTATTGTTGTCATTCAGCTAAGTAAAAGTGGTTTTGTGTCCAGAGAAATACCCAGGAAACTTTGGAAAATAATTGAATCGAAACCACAAACTTTTTAACTTAGTGAAAATACCATGTTCCTGTAAAGATGTTACCTAGTTTTGCTTTCAAGAGAGAAATAAACCAGGAAATTACAGGAAAAGACTGTTTTCCTTATGAATCTGGAACAAATTGAAATTGGGATTATTACTGCTACAATTATGTATAGGAAAAAATTCTTTGGAGAGAGAACTTTTGAGTTGTTTTAGATATTCATTTCTGGGCCTTAAAATTTTTGCATTAAAGGGGAGATGGTAAGAGGAACTTGTAGAAGTTGGGCTGGATCTAGTTTCTCAACCTCGGTGCTATTGGCATTTTGGGCTGGATGAGCTTTGCTGGGGGAGCAGGGGTGCGGGAGCTGGCTGGTGTATTGCAGGATGCTTTGCAGCTTCCCTGGCCTCTACCCTCAAGTCGTGACGACCAAAGATGTCTCCAGACATTGCCAAATGTCCTTTGGGACAAAATCACACACAACTGAAAATTACTGAGCTAGATGAAAAAATGCTATCATCAATTAATATTTGTGCTCGTCCTCATGGTCTGTGGCATCGTATCAAGAGAACATCTGCTTCCCAGCAGCTCCCAGGCCTGGGGGTGGGGGACGGAGGCACTGGCAGAACAGAGGGACCTCTCCGCAATAGGATCTTATTAAGACTCCATTTTTCTTCTATTTTGTAAGTAACAGCTTTATTGAGATATAATTTATATTCCATAAAATCTACCCTTTTAAAGTATACAATTCAGTGGTTTTTAGTATATTCGCAGAGTTGTGCAACCACTCCCACTATTTAATTTTAGAACATTTTCATTCCCCTCCCAAAGAAACTCCATACCCATAAGCAGTCACACCCCATTTCCTGTCCCTGGCAACCACTCATCTCCTTTCCGTCTTTTGGATTTATAGAGCTCCTTTCTTAGAGGTGAGATATTAGGCTTGAAAACCTAATAGCTAATGTGGACAGAGTCCCTTCTTCTGACCCAGTAACTTCTCTTCCCCTTTTGGTATTTTTAATTTTGCTTTAAAGTTCAACTCAAGATTCTCTTCTTCCAGGAAGCCTTCCCTGGCTTCCTTTCTAGTCCAATGGTCTAACCATCCCCCCAGGGTGCTTTTCCTCCCAGTTGTGGAGCCAATCACAGCTGTAGCTGCATGGCAGTTCTTCTTTGGCAGAAGGAGCTTGCCAGGGCAGACCCCTTCCCATCAAGCACTCAAGCCAGCACTTAGTGGACAGTAATATGGTTTGTTGGCTGATCTGTCCTGGGCCTCAAAGAGTGCCTTGTGGGCATGAAAATTACACACGCTTAATTCTCAAACAACTTGATGAGATAGATGCTATCACTATGTCCATTTTAGAGATGAAGAACTGAGACCTAGAAGAATTAATTAAGTTGCTCAAGGTCACTGAAAAGTAGTGGAGTGGGATTTTGGTCCAGAACCTGGGTGTGTATCCACTGCATAACACCACTTCCCTGGGGAACACTGCCAGGTGATCTGACTTACATGAACCTCCCTTAGTTCTCTGGACAACTCTGGAAGGTGAAAATCACCCCATTTTCCTGATGAGGAACTCAGTGCTCAGAGAGATGAGCCATCATGTAAACTCACAGGTGACAGAGCCAGGATTCAAACCCAGGTTAAGCATGCTCAAGATGCTGCCAAGAGTGGTACCAACGACCAAGTCCTTCCAAAGGTCAACCTGGAAGCCTCAGTTCTTATCCAGCTGGAAAGAAAAGCCTCTGATTCTTAAGGGGAAATTGCTTAGTGGTTTTCTTATTTATAAGTGAAGGTAAGAAATATGAAGATTTTCTCTAGAAGGATCTGAAAAGTTATCCCTGGCAGAGTTAGAAAGAATGTGGAAAAAGAAACACAGTGGTCAACTTTAGGATCCTGACAAGTAGTTGGGAAGAAAAAGGATTCAGCTATTTTTCATGCCTTGAAGAACCTTCCAGATCTGAGGACTCAAGTGTGTGAGTTGAGCATGAAGATGAGGGACGGTGGCCCGGCCATCCTGGTCAGGATGTGGACGTGGCTCTTTCCCGGGAGGCTCACTTCCTGCAGAGACTTGCCTGTCTGGGAGATTAGCACACCTTGAACCTCATAAATATAGATGAACATACTTTGAACCTGCACAGAAACTCATCAAAAGTGAGAGCTAATTATGGGGCTAGTTATTTACATAATTTAGATGACAATCTTGAAAACATTGTTATACTTTAGAGATTCATGACGTTAATCAGGCTGCAAATAATGACGAATAGCACAGATCAAGCCACGCTGATTTGCACAACTATTAAACAGATAGGTCAATCCCTATACATAGAGTGAAATATCAGACGTTTTAAATTATCTTAGAGCCATTTTGGAGAAATGAGATAATGGATCAAAAGGGAAAGTATGGAAAATAAAAATTGATCAGGGCAGTTATTTGAATGTGGAATTAGATGAATCTGTAACTGCTTTAATCAAAGTATATAGCTGTAACATAAAAGAATATATCTTAGTAAAAGCTTAGTGGGTAGGAACATGGTATAAATGAAAGAATTTTATTACCATAGAACCATAAAGTTCAATTTTATGCAAAAGTAAAAATGACAGGCAATATAACAATTGGGCTATTCAAGAAATAATATTCCACAGACATGATCTACTTTCGGGCTGGCTGTAGATATTTTGATTGCTTTAGTAACAGGTAACTGACCACATGAAGTGACTTGCTCTGTCTCTGGAGGCTTTATCTTGCCTGTAGGCTTAAATCCCTGGCGTTCCTTCTGCCCACAGTGCCCTGCCCCTTCTTGTGGGCCCGCAAACACACATTCCTCCTTCAAGATGGAATTTAAGGCAGTCTGGCAGCTCAGCAGAGAGAAGGCTTTGGGCTTGGAGTCTCAGCTTAGCCATTGGTTGTTTGTCTGGTCTTAACAGTTTACTTAACTTCTCTGATCCTCTGTCCCTCACATCCTCCACCAGGCAAGGGTAATCTCCCTCCCCAACAAGCTTCGTTGTCATTTTCCCTTCCCTTGCCACTATCACAGCATTCACAATTATAGTCCATTTGCTGTTTATGCGAATGTGGCATTTGTGTTGCAGTCAAGGGTCCTGGGTTCAAATTCTGAAGCTGCCACTTTAGTTGCTGAGCCTCAGTTTCCTCATCTTCAAAATGGGGATAACACCTGTGGATGCAAAGACTGACAGCTGATGACCAGACTTGTTCCTCTTCCCCTGGGCACGCAGTGCGATTGTATTGCTCAGCCTCCCCTGCAGTGGTGCATGGTCATGTGACTGAGGAGAGCCAATGGAATACAAGCAGGAGTTATGAGGTACACTTACAATGATGGCCCTTAAGAAAACCTGTGTGCTTTTCACTCCGTTGTCAGATTAAGGTAGTTGAAAACTGTGACAAATAAGCTGTGTCTCGAAGGCAGCAGAGACATAAGTTGGGGGAGCCTTAGTCCCTGAATCATGACTTGGAAGAGCATTTCTTTCTGCCCCAATTAGGAACAGCCATTTGGGGTTTCAAGTAAGTGAGAAATAATCGTCTCTTGTAGTAAGCCCCTGATAGTTGGGGGTTTCTCTGTTACAGCAGCTAGCATTACCTTAACTAATGAACTTCCCATAGAAGTGTGTGCTGTTGTGCAGATTATAACAACTATTGGCAGAGTTCCTGGTGCATAATAAGCCCTAACACAGTCTGATAAATTAATGCACCATTAAGTTCTCCAAAAGAGAAAATAGAATTAGTACATATGATGATTTTTCCTTATGTCAAGCCAGGTTTAATTTTGTTCTCTCAAGCTAGATACAAATACTTGGAACTCCTAACAGGTTTGTAAAGACTGTACTCTCTTGTGGCTAAATTAGTATAACATGTAATGAAATTTCTCACAGATTTCCAGACCATTGGTGCTAAATGGGACCTTAGTGAGCAAGTCACACACACAGCCTTCTCATTCTGTAGATGCGAAAACCAAGGCTTGGAGAGGTTATTGCCCTGGAGGTAATCAGGGGGAGAGCAAGGACTTGTAACTTGTAATTATTTTCACAATTAAAAGAGGTATTTTCTGGTCATAAAAGTTACAAATGATTGTGGCTGAAAATTGGGAAAATAGAACAAGTTTTATTTGATGGAGAAAATAGGAATAGCTCTAACGTGGATGCGGATTGTGTTTCTAATCTTTTATGTTGTGCATCTATTTCACAGAGTTGAACAGAAATCATGGTGATTATACAGTTTTAAATACTGGGCACCAAGATTTGATCCCAGACCTCAGGGAAAATTCAGGGCTCCCAGCACCACTCTGGGGGCTGAGATTAGTGTGGGGTTGGATTGCAGTGACTGTTCTGACAAAATGACAGCCCGTGGGGTGGAGGAGCTCCTGAGGTGGCGGGGGCAGGGCTGAGGATTGGAGCCTGCAGGTTCTGGGTTGGGCTCTCCGCCCAGCTTCCACAGCTCCCTGCCTCCTGCAGGGCAGGCTTTTTTTTTCCCCCTCAGTGGGCCAGGATACAACCCCACGTGTGCAGTTTTCAAAATCAGGAACCTGGAATTGTGGGGTCAAGGCCAGACACCATCCCTGCCCACCTCCCCAGCAACTCCCAGTTCTTTTCTCAAATATCCTGAATGGTGATTTTTGGAAACTGGTCATTTCTTTTTATTTGTTATTATATTTTAAATTGTTTTATTTTGGCAGTGAGGGGGTGGTAATTAAGTTTATTTAATTTTTTTAGAGGAGATACTGGGGATTGAACCCAGAACCTCATGCATGGTAAGCACGTGCTCTACCAGTTGAGCTATCCCCTCCCCCCTGGTCATTTCTTTTTGTTATCAAGTGACTTCTCACCTGTGGTAATTTGTTAGTATTTCAATACACTCTAGGTCTCTCAGAGGTTCCCTTTAGCCCTCAAGATGGTGGGTACATCCAGACAAACTGCCAAGAGAGAGCAGAGCGGACGCTGCTAATCTCCCGTGAAGTGTGGTGAACAGCCTTGCGGGCAGACGAGCCCTGTCCTCACTGCTGTGAGGTCTCCAATTAGCCTTTGATTGGGGTCAGCATTGCTACTGTGGACACACAGGAAACCACAAAATAACATTTAGTATTTGGGAACAAGAAGGAGGTTGTTTTACGCAGAGGAGTTCTGGGGCCTTGGGGCTCTTTGCTGACTGGCATTACTCCATGACAGTTTAGTATTCAAGGACTGTCTGGTAAAAACATTGACTGACTTCTTCATACCATTCTGAGAGTCTTACTTCCCCCACTGTTTTTTTCCCTGGACACCCGTCCTGGACCAACCACGTTCCTTGCCAGCTCTTACTCAGCCTTAGCTTCCACAACACTGTCAGACATGCCTGTCTGTAACCTACATAAAGATGAGTTGCCGTGTGGGCTCACTTTCAAGGTAAAATCTGACCATTACCCCAAAATACTTCAAAGTAACTTGCATCTTTACTATAGTTTATTGAAAAAATGCCGAGGGCAGATTATAGCCCTAATGCCCAGAAAATTTCAAAAAATTCTTTTTTTCTCCATTCCCCCCAGTACAACATCTTCTCCCCGGCCTCTCTCCCCAGTTGTGCTATAAACCACTGGTTGGGTCCCTCACTCCCTGCACCTTTAAATACCTATTCTCTGCTCTTTCTAAAGCGAACCTGGCCAGGCTTCAAGGATGTCCTCCAGCAGCCTCTGTTTCCCACGTAGAAAAAGCCCAGGACTATTTCAGGTGGTGTAGACGATAAGGCTCTGAATATTTATATGTTTTTTCCTGTCTCATACCTTAAATTCGCCCCTTCCGTTTTGGTGTTCTTTCTTTAGTTTAGTGTTCTTTAGTGTGCTTTCCCATAACATGGCTTCATTTCCACGGTGGATGCCTTGGTAAAGTGTGCTAGACATGTAGCAGATAATTTTAAAGCTGAATCAGGCTCTCAGAACTGAATGAATAAGGTGGCGACTGAATTCAAGACACTGAAAGCAAAAGCCCACGGCAGACAACAGGAGGCGGGGGGGTGTTTCCAAAACCATTTGGACAACTCCCTTCGGCCTCAAGTGTCCTTTTTCCTATTGGTTTCTTTACTTCTCTTCTTTTTTTTCTTATCTTCCTTCCCAAGCTGCCAACAACAGTGCCAGAGACACTGCCTAGCACAGAATTTTGGTGATGAGGGAAATAAGAAATGGAAGAGGAAAACCAGCAGGGCAGGGAAAGCAAGTCCACATTTGTACTGAATTTCATAGAAATGGACAGGAAAACCCACTCTGAACTTCTGAAACTAGGAGTTAACAATTCCTGCCAAAGAGAAATGTGAAAATGGAGTCTTCACAGCACTGCAGACAAAGACGTCCAGAGAGCATACTTCTAATTGGCAATGTGGTGCTGTCCCCCTCGGGGACTGCCATGGGTGGGTGATGGTGGGGAGAGGGAGATGGCTCGCAGTAAAAAGTCACATGGGGAGATTTTACACAAAAAATATAACTGTAGCTGATGTGAAGAATTTCTTGGTGCAAGAGGGATCTAACTACATAGAAAGCATCTGCAAGGAGAGATGGGATGGGGTGGCTGGTTAAATGCTGCCCCAGGCACATTTGGGGTCAGACGTGCCCATGTCTGGGTTACCCCCCGGTTCTCAAGCTGGTGGATTCCTCTCTGGTAGGCATCTAGCAGCCGTCTGAATATCCCTGGCTATTGATTGCTTAATTAACCATATTCATTGTGTCATTTCAGGGAACTTGGGGAAAGAGTATTGCAGGGAGATCTGAAAGCAAAGAATGGCAGTCTGACAAAGAGCCATAGAATCTCTTTCCCTGTGCTCTAGGAAATTATTGCTCCCTGTCTCTGGCTATCATTACCATCATTGCCTCCCATTCTAAGGGAGTTTTCTCTATTATTGAGCTGAGCAGCGGATCTCTCGTCTCCCCAGGTTATGCTGGTCAAGTTCACTTCTTGCCCCTCCTCGTCCCCCACCATCACCACCCCCACCCCCGCTGTGTCTTGGCTCCCCCATCTGCAGCCTCCTCCCCTACATTCAGAAAGACAGCATCGCCCATGGACAACAGCTTTTGTCAGAGGCCGCCCGCTCTGGAAGACACACACTGCGTCAAAATATGACAACTCGAGCCTAAAAACCTTTCCTCATTAACACCTCCTCCCAAAGGACGTTGCTGGAATCACCGTGTCATGTAAGCCATTTGCAGCCCAGGTGAATAAGGCATGTTGGCTACATTTTATGTGAAACAGTCTTTGTCATCAGGCTGGCTTGATACCAGTGAGATTTCCCAAGGAGGCTGTTCCCAACCCCATCTTGTCACTCATCTTTTTAGCAAAAAATGTGTTACATGCCTATTCCGTGCTTACTATGCTAGGTGCTGAGACTTAAAAAAGATGAACAATACCAGTCTCTGTCCTTCAGCAGTGCAGAGTCAAGACACAAACCCAGACGATTGCAATCCAAGTCCGCAGCACCGGGTCTAGTGGCAGCTCTGTGTAATCTGCTCCAGCCCCTCCAGGGCTGTGGGTGAGGAAGGAGGGCAGACACTCCGGGTAGAAGGATGCGCTTTCTCCTTCCCCAGAGCAGTTGGTCTTCTTAGTTAATCTTGTCACTCTTAACCTTACTTTCCCCTCTCGTATTTTTGCCCTCCACTCCTTCCTTGCCCTCGCCCTCGCTGACACAGTCAACACACTTTGTAGTTCAATCTCAGACTCCCTCCCAGAGACTCCACCCCCTGGCCCCTCCCCTCGCTTGGGTCACTTGCCCGACTCAATCCTTGGCCTCAGGATCCCCTTCTTCACTCCTGCCATCCTGCCTACAGCGTCTTTTCCTAAAATACAAATCTGATCCTGGGACTCCTCACTTAGGGACAATGGCCATCTCTCCCAGCTTTCAGTGTAACCGGGTGTTGCACCATCTGCAGACACTTGGTGGAGGAGGAGGGGTTCTTAAGGCGTCCCCTGACCCAGGAGGAGATGTAATCGAAGGAGGAGGACTCAACCACGAGCTCAGATGGGCCAAGGCAGGGCTCTCGTGGTGACTGCACGTGGGTACAGAGGGGTTAGACGCCACAGACGCCAGAGCTGCACACCCGCCTCCAGCCATGGGTCTTGGTCTCTGGGTGAGGTCTGAGTGTCTGGAGCTTTACAAAGCTCCCCTGGGTGATTCTGATGATCAGGGAGCGTCACAACCCTCTGTGCTGAGGGACCCAGCAGGCTCTGTACTTTGGGACGGATTATGTGCTGTGAACAGGGCACTCACACCAGCCCCACCTCGTGGGAAGCACAGGGCCAGTCGCCCTGGTGGTCCTTTGGTTCATGGTCCCAAACAGAACAGTGACCAGCTGGCCCTGTGGCCCTCACAGCCCTAATCTTGGCTCTGCTGCTCTGTGAGCTGTATCCATTGATCTAACCTGCCAAAAGCTACTCTGTCTCATGGATGTTTTAACGTTGAACTGATTCCTCATCCTAGATAAGTATATTCTGTTTTCTGTAGAGATTTAATCCATACAATTTCAGTTATCTCTGTGAATGAATAATATTGTCAGCCATATCAGTAAACAAGGAATGCTGTGGCCATTAAGTCATTAGCCACTACCGCCATCCCTGACAGTGAGCAGAGGGAATTCAGGATGCAGACAAGCAGGCAGCGCCCAGCGGTGCCCCCTGAGGGGACTTAGGGTTGGAATCACAGGATACTGGCCCTAGAGAGCCAGGTGCATATCAAAGGAATGATTTCAATGAGCCCAGACCTTTGCACCTTCGCATACATAGAAAAGCACTAATTCCTTACCCTGAGCTATCTGGCTTTCTGTAACTAACAGTAATATTTAAATATTCCAACTACCTGGTCTTAGTTGCAAAAACTATATATCCTGGCTCCTTCCTTGCCTCTGCAGAACAGTCTCTTAGAGCCATCTGAGAGGCTGCTTTCTGGGTTGAGGTCCTCAGAAAGTCCGCTGAATAAAACACAACTCTCAACTTGTAGGTTGTGCATTTTTTTTCAGTTGACATCTCCTTAAAATAGCATAGTAGTATGTTTTGTGATGCACGACTTGAACTAAATGCAATCTTTGTTTGGGCTTGCTTTGGAAAGCTTCTTCATATTCTGGGTTTGTGATACTTCAGTCGTTTTAGAAAATATGTAGATTTGCTTCTAATTCACTAGGCACTCTTTTGGGGGAAAATCTATTCATCTTGCAGTTCATAAAAATGAAAGTGTTGGTTTGTTTCAAGACTCTGTGTGTGTGTGTGTGTGTGTGTGTGTGTGTGTGTAGAGGGGAATTGTTTTTATTGGCGTTTTAATTCATTTTTTATTAGGAAACACACATTTCTTTTGGTGGTAACCACAACACAGCACCTGCACAAAACTACTCCATGGCCACAAAAAATTACAATGCAGATTTTCTTTGAGAAAGGTAGAGAAGCCAAGACTTTGTTGTGTTACGTAAGTCCCTGCTACTGGCCTCGGGCTGGTCCAAACAGCCTCATTGCTCAAATAGGGCTGGCCAGGCTTTGGGCAAATCTGCCTGGGTGGGAGCTTTTTTCCTTCCTTACCCTGAAGTACCCCACACTTCATTTTGTACTGCCCTCCACGCGACACAAGCCTAAAAAGATCACGTGTCTGCACAGCCTCATCTCTGCTTGCCTTGTTTCCTATTGCAGGTCTTCAATTTTGTCTCAGTCACCCTGTCCCTTCCCCCAATTTCTTCACCAATTTCCCCGACCTAATAATTATAAAGAAAAAACATAAGCAATGAAATCATTCCCTCCCCTCTGCTCTTTTATCTACATAAATATCCTTGACTGCAAGACATCTAGCATAGCACATTCATTAATTTTTCATCTGTCTCTTCTTGTGGTTACTATGTTCCAGGGACTGAAAGACCCCAAACAATGGTCTCCAGAACCTTGGGCTAAACCTTCTTCCTTGTAGGCAGGAATAGTGCTGAGGGCATAATGGAGTCCGATCAAATAAATGTCTGTTATCTGACACAGCCTGTTCAAGGTGAATATGGATTTTCATCACATTAAACCCAGCTTGTGAGCCAGAGATTTTTTTTGTGCCTGAATATTAGCAAATGGGAAAATAATTCAGAGAGGTGGCAGATTGAAAGCCTGGTTCCTCACTGGAGAGCTGTTTCCGAGGTGGCCCAGAGGGTCTGAGGACAGACAGCTGCAGAACCATGAGGCAGCCTCCTTGCTGGTTCAGAGCAGGGAAATCCAGGAGATGCCTTAATGGAAGGGCTCTTGCTGGCTATGGTGGTCTTCAGGGGTCTGTGGAAACCGTCTTTGCCTTTTCAGTGTACACTCTCCTTGGAGGACCTCACCTACTCTTTCTCCCAACCCCTGTCTGTACCTCGGCACCTCCCACGGTTGTATCTCCAACCAGCTGTCACCCCGAGCTCCAGAACCACTTACACATCAGCCTCCTGGGAGTCCCCAGGCACGTCCAGAACTCACTTTCCAGACACCCTCAGTCCTGTCCCCGAACATGCTCTTCTGATGGGCCCTCTCATGATGGACAGGAGCATCGCCTACCGTATTCATAGGCTGGAGACCTCAGAATTCTCTTTGGTTCCTTTTCTGTACTGTTTTGCCCAAAGATTTGGCCATGAAGACTCCCAGTGGTATCTCCGACTTATCTCTGGACTCCATCTGAACCGCTTCCACTCTCGTTCATTCACTAGCCATCTCTCACCTGGATGGACAAAGGCCTCCCAACCCAGCTTTTGGGCACCTCCATGGCCTCCATGCTGGTCTGTCTTCTTTATCCTGTAGGAGCCAGTGCTGCATAGCTCAGATCTTTTCAGGCCACAGATAAGGCACTTCCACAGGCTCCAAGAAGTCTGCAGATGACGTCTGAAGTCCTCCTTGTGGCGTCTCAGACCCATCCCAGTCTAGCTCCAACCGACCTTTCTAGCCTTACCTTCCCTCAAAAAATGGCACTCTCCACTCTGTCCTGTCTGTCATTTGAAATGTTGTGATGCTCTTACTCATGCCAAGCACTCTGCTAGGAAAGGAGTAGGACCCAGCTCCTGGAAGCACTCAGCACCCAAAGGGGGTAAATAGGCAAGAACAGAGATCATGACGAGGGACAGCAGGAGGAGGACAAGAACATCCTGCAGGGCTTCAAAAAGGGAGCTTTCGTTCTCCCTGAGAGGCCTAGAGAAGGTCTCTAGAGGAGTTAGCTGTCCAGCTAGGGTGTGAAATACCAGAGCAGAGGGAGCAGCACGTGAGAAGGCACAGAATTACGAAATGGCAGAGCGTGCACTTGGGCCACGAGCAAGTCCACAAGGCTGGAGTAGAGGATGCCCAGAGGAGTGTAGTAGGAGGAAAGGAGGCGGGAGAGGTAGGTGGTGGTACGAGTGTGAAAAATGGTGTATGCCAGGTGCTGTTTGTACTGCCATTTTTATTCTCATTCACAGCGACCGTGTGCCATCTGTATTAGTTTCCTTGGGCTGCTGTAAATAAATTGCCACAAACTAGGTGGCTTGAAAACAATAGAAATTTATTCTTTCACAGTTCTGGAGCCGGGAAATAAAAAATCAAGATGTCAGCAGGGTTTGTTCCTATTGGAGGCTCTGAGGGGTAATGTGTTCCAGCTCCTGGTGGTTGCTGGCAATCCTTGGCATTGGTTGGCTTGTGGATATATTAGTCCCATCTCTGCCTCTGTCTTCACATAGCATCTTCCCCTGGGTAGATGTCAGTGTTCAAATTTCCTTTTTTTTTTTTTATTGAAGTATAGTCAGTTTACAGTGTTGTGTCAATTTCTGGTGTACAGCATAATAGTTCAGCCATCCGTATACATACATATGTTTGTTTTCATATTCTTTTTCATTATAGGTTACTACAAGATACTGAATATAGTTCCCTGTGCTGTACAGTAGAGACTTGTTGTTTATCTATTTTATATATAGTAGTTAGTATCTGCAAATTTCGAACTCCCAATTTATCCCTTTCCACCCCCTTTCCCTCCTGGCAACCATAAAGTTTGTTTTCTGTCTGTGAGTCGTTTTCTATTTTGTAAATTCGTTCATTTGCGTCTTTTTTAAAAAAAATTCCACATAGGTGATATCACATGGTATTTTTCTTTCAAAATTTCCTTCTTCTTATATGGATGCCAGTCATTGAATCAGGGCCCAGCCTAACCCAGTATAACCTCATCTCACTTTGATTACATCCTCAAAGACCCTATTATCTTATTTCCAACTAAAGTCTCACTTCCAGTTAGCAGGAGTTAGGACTTGAACATACCTTATAAGGGGACACAATTCAACCCACCACACCATCCTTGACCTCAACCACATGAATGTTTTAACTAAGTGTGTTAATTCAATTCAACAAGTACTTGCTCTGTGCTGGGCACCATATCATCAGCCTTTCAGTGGAAACTGGGCAGAGGGGGTAGATTTGGAGTAGGTTCCTTCAGCACTCAGTTGGGGGGCACTCACGGTTTGTCATGGAAAGCACTGTTTCCACTGAGAGACCCCCAGATGGTACAATTGACAGGAAGTAGCCAATCCTGTGAATGTCTTTTATTTGAGTGATTTTTATTAATCCAACCAGTATTTGAGGGTCTACTACGAATAGAGCGACCGTGATGCCTACTGCTCAGGACCTCCTGGTTGATGCCACTTGTCCTAGTATTCCACTGAGCTAGCCCCCCTTCCTACCCTCAACGTTTCCTGGGCTGAGTGATAAATGTTATGGTCACCCTAACAATAAGAGAGCTATTGTGTTGGTTGTTGGAGGTTCAAAAGTGGAAGGGGGCCCCTTCCCTTGAAAGACTCACAGTCCACTGCAGGATGGAAGTGAGGAGCATTCACAGGGCAGCAGGACTTGTGCTCCACCTTAGAGGGGACAGGATGCCAGGATAACGTACGGGGGTTTTGATGGAGGGCTCTTGTCAATTCATTGAAAATCAATGAGATGAATGACTAGTTTATCTCAAATTAATGGAGGAATATCTTCTGATAGGTCTCGGCTGGCTGGCTGGAGTGGAACCTCTCTGTTACTCTGCTTAGGGGGTTCTCTCTCTGTCTCTGTCTCTCTGTCTCTCTGTCTTAAGCACCTGGCCAAAGACAGGGTGTCTTGTTGAGTCCAGCCTCACTATGGCTCCTGTGACAGCTTGTGGCTGGGGCTCAACCACCAAGAGCCATGGGGCCCAGAGCCTGGGGGCCTGTGTGCAGGTGCTGATGAGGGCCAGACACAGCTTCCATTATGCATGTGGGACTAACATGGGGGACAGCAAAGCCACAAGGTGGGAGAGCCTGGGTCCCCAAATGGATGGAAATCTACAGCACTCACCTGTCCTATGTGTGAGAGAAATCGCCTGTATTTAAGCCACTGTTCTGTTGGGTGGCGTTGTTACAGCAATTTAGCCTTTACTGTAACTAATACAAAGGAGTGAAACCACAGCCCTGTCTTCCTTTCCTGAGTGTAAAACCTATGAACCAGGATAGGGGGGATGGGATGAGCATAGCTTAGTGGTAGAGCGAATGTGGAGCATGCACGAGATCCTGGGGTCAGTCCCCAGTACCTCCATTAAAAAACCCCCCAAAACTCAGTGGAGAGGTGGGGGTGCTGGACCCAGATGCTTGTCAAAATACTACCTGTGCCTCTGACACAGGCTGGAGAAGTGGCTTTAAACTGTGTCCAAGTGGCCTTGCTGATACTCCACTCCTGAGTTAGACTTACCTCTTCCCCCGCACAGCACAGGGGCGGGGATAGTACCCCCAGGAGGGAGAGAAGAGGCCGAGCCAAGAGTTCTCTTTTTTTCTCCCAAACTCCCCAATCAGATCATTCTCCATCTCCTGGGGCACAGTAAGAGGTAGGTGGGGAGAGGTGAGGAGGTGTCCCATCATGGAGGCCCCTCCTAGATGTGGAGAACAGGGCGCCCCCTCTCACGTGGCCAGTGCCCTGCCAGTGGGCACAGGGGCTGGAACTGAACCAGTGAGGTCTAGTCCTGGTGGGTCTAGACCAGCATCTGAGAGCTGCTGGGCTCAGAACCTGGGTCTAGCGGTAAAGACGCTGGTAGCGGCAAGTCTAGGACTTCGAACCTAGCGGTACAAAGGGCAAGGCATTTAGTGTCTCACCCAGCAGGGAGCGCCTGGGCAGGACGACTGCCGGGCTGCTGGGTCAGGGGCCTAGCCATTTGTCAAGGACCAGATTCTTTCCTTCTCTCCATCCTACCCTCCTCTGAGCTGGCCTCTTCACCTCCAGACACTACACTGTCCAGAATCAAAGCGGAGTGCCTCTTCCTGAAGCTCTGTTTGAGAAGGACACTTTTCCCAGAACTACCCTCCTGTTAACTTGCTTGTGAGAAACAGTCACTTCCCACTCTTCCTCCATCACACACGAGGCGGGTGGAACTGCCGTGAGACCAGGCAGCCCCTCCCCTAGGGCTGGGATAAGAGCTGCTTCCCCAAGACCATGGCCATGCGGGGGAAGGGAGAAGAGGCCAGCACACAGCCAGGGTGAGATTAGAAAGTGGGCACATGCCTGGCCTCCGGCAGCCCTGGCGTCAACCTTCAGAACTTCCTTCTCCAGTGGAGGTTTTGAAACAGATATTAGGGGCAGATCAACAAATGGTTTCTCATAAATCATCCCCTATTTCACCTTGTCTGATTCCTTATCTGGGAGGGAATGTTGGCATTTGTGGACAGCCATGAGGGCATTTGGGGTGTACAGATGGGTGTATACCTATGGAAGGGTGTGTGTTTATGGGGGGAGGTCTTCCCATTACTTGGATTGATGAATTCTTGAAATATTTTGCTTTTGTTGCAGAAACCCAGACATATTTAATGCTTTTGGTATTGGGCCTATTTGTAGGGAAGAACATCTTTTTAGAGTTACTGAATAATAATCCTGCAGGCCCCACGCTGACTCACGCCCTGGATGTCTCTAAGCCAGAGATGCAAGTGTCCTGTAACTGATCGCTCTCAGTGCAGTGAGAGCAGAGGGTCCTTCTAAAACCTGGCTCTGCTATCTCTTACCTGCTCCAGAATCTCTAAGGTCTTCTTCCCATTCCCTAAAATGCAGAGTCCAAATCCCTTCCCTGAAACTAAAAGTTCCCCACTCTGATGTGGCTCTTCTGGACATTTCCAGCATGATTTCTATTGCCCACTTTAATTTGCCCCACACTCTAGTCAAGCTAAAGTACCATCCATCTATCCACCCATGCCTTGGTTCGTTCCTTCAACGTTCGGAAAAGCCTCATCTTCTCAAATGATCCAATAGCCCCTAAGAGGTCCTTCTGCTTCCATTTTTGCCTCTGTTGTCTATTCTCACCTCAGCAACCAGCAGAATCCTGTTTGAAACTTAAGTAAGACTGTGTCAGTCCTCTCTGCTCAAAACTGTCTGGTGTGTAGGATTGCCATATTTAGCCAATGGAAACACAGGATGACCAATTGAATTCCAATTTTAGATAAACAATAAATTCTTTAAAATATAGGTATGCCCCATGCAATATCTGGGATATAATTATGCTAAAAAAATTGTCCACCTACAGTTCACATTTACTAGGTGTCCTGTGTTTTAACTTGTAACCCTCCACCAGGGATTTCCCAAGTCACTCAAAGCTAAAGATCGAGTCCTTGCAGCAGCTCTGTATGATCTGGTTGCCTGTATCTCTCTGATCTCATCACTCATCACTCTCGGCTGCCTCCTCTTCCCTACCCACTGCCCTCTTGGGGTGCCTTGAACATACTAAGCACATTCCTGTCTCAGGACCTTTGCACTTGTTCCCTCTGCCTGGAATACTCTTCCTTTCCAGGCAGTCACATGTGTCTCTCTCTCTCACTTCCTGTAGCACTATTCAATTGTTGTATTTTCAGGGAGGTCTTCCCTGATGATTCTGTCTGAATTGCCACTCTCTCTGTGCTGTCATGCCCTATTCTTCCTGCATTCTTTCTTCTCTAGAGCATTTATTATTATCTGGCAGACTATCTATTTACTTGTTTATTTGCTCATTGTCAGTCTTTCTCCCTGCTCCTCACTGGGATGTAAATTTCATAAGCACAGGCACTCGGTCTATGATATTTAGTGCTGTAATCTCTCAGTGCCTAGAATTCACCTGCCAGAGTTGGTCTATTAAAGACTGATGAATGGACACAAAAAAAGTCAATAGACAAATACTACATAATAAAACTTGGGGAGTGATAAGTGGTACAGAGACATACTAAGCAGGGCAAAAGTGCAGAGAGTGACGGGCGCTACTATCTTATGTTCGGTGGTCTGCTCTGAGGAGAGACCTGAATGAAGTTTTTTAAGATGGTATGATACAGTGTTATCAACTTTAGTCACCATGTCCTACATTACACTGATGAAAGCCCCTTTCACATCCAGTCTTCTTTTTGTTCTTCGCTGTACCTGAAGTCATCTCCTTCCTCACCTCCTTGGATAGAAGCCCCACCTCAAACGCATAGACAGCTTGGCCTTTGGACCTTTGTCCTATATAGACATGAATAAAAGCAGACTCTCCTCTCCATTCTGGCCTAGATAACTGGCAAAGAGAACAATGATTGAATCAGTGGGAGTGATGATGGGGTTTATTTTTCATGTCTTGAATTTGGTGGTAGCTTCTTGAATCCCACTGACAATCGCTGACAACTGCTTGACATGTTGGCCTCCCTCTGGGTACGGCACCCCTTCCTCCAGACAGTGGGGGACTCCGTGTGGAGTTTCTCTGAGGCTTCACTCTGCACTGGTGGACACAGACAAGAGCTTTTCCCAGGAAGTGAAAATAAAAGTCATGTTCGGTGAGGGTCACGCTCTGGGAGTCTAAAGATTTCTTTTCTTATACATTTTAAGCCAACAAACTCTGTACTCTAAATAAGGACCATCTGGATGATAGTGTTTTGGAGCTTAAAAAAAAATCTAAGGCTTTAATCTTCTTAGTGTCTTCAAACATCAGGTCTTCTCTTTCAAACTCCGCTGGGGGATAAAGTTCTTATCTACATCTGTGTTGCTCTCTGAGAGACTATGTCCCTGCAGTTGCATGCAGACGCTTCACTGCTTCACCTCAGACTTGCTTTGGGGACTTGAGGGAAATTGCAGCGTTAAACTCCTCCCTCAGGCACAGAAACCTTAGTAAAACCGTAGGATTAGCCACTTGGTTGGGAGGGGGATTCTGTCTCTCAGTAAACTCACTTCTGTCTTCTCTGTCTCCTCTGGATTTGTCAGGTGCATTTTGCATATTTAAATGGAAAAACACTGGTGTGAAAAACGTTCTCATAGCTTCCAAATATTGCAGAAACTGAACAGCTTTGCTATGAATGAGAAAACCCAGTAATACAAATTTTTGTTTCATTTCATTTTCTCTTTGGCTGTTCTCAGAATTTATATTGGCCATTTAATTTTACTGTTACGGTTTTATAAGGTTATTATCTCTGTGTACAATAATGTTGTTTTTTTTAAAAAAAAGAATTGTAAATTGTATTAAAGCTTTTCAGTCCAAATTCTAAAAGCTAAATATTGTCATCATTTTGTTTTTCATGTGAATTTTGAAAATCATGCTCTTTCCAGATTCGTTTCTAAAGATCTGTAAGCAAATCAGAAATGCTAGAATTTTCTTCCATCTTATTATATGACTCTTGGGATGTTACTTTTTAAATGATTTATAAAATAGCATTTATCAAGTAATGAATATTTATGTCTTTGTTTGAAGTACTATTCACATTCAGTTAAAGACTTATGTGCCCAGCGGCTAAACAATGACTGGTGCTCACAATATGGATGGACTAAATACTTGACTTCTTTTCATATTTACATTCTCAAAGCTTAGTCATTCATGAATTCCTCCTGATCAGAGATATGAATATATTATGAGACTAGTTGATGAGGCCAAATTCATAATCTATAATGAAACACTTCTGAAAAAAATCAAATGACATTCATTTATTAAAGGCCAGTATTGGAGGCAGACATAGAAGTAATTATTATTTATTAAATGTTTAATTCACCACAAGTACAATGTTAAACGGAACACAAGGATTATCTCATTAACTCCTCACAACAGTCTTCTAAACTGGATCCCATGATCACCCCCATTATACAGATGAGGAAACTGAGACTTAGAAAGCAAGTATCATATAACAGGCAAGGAATGAAACTAAAATTTGAACTCTAGAGCCTCAGCATTCAACTGCAGTGTTATCATTGTCAACCAGCTTGGGAAACAGTAGTGTAAGCATTAATACAATATAAAATTTAAAACAAAAATTTTTTTTTCTTTTCCTGGAAAGGACTGTAGTCATGTTCCTGCCTCTGGGTAGGATCATACACTCTATATTCTCTTTAGGACTTAAGCCTAGAGAGCCTTTCTAAACCTTAGTGCTCAGCTCTTCTAGTGAATAGTCAACACTTCACCATTCTGTTACAACAGAAATGGCATTTGCAATTCAAATTATGTTCGATGATAATAGAAAAAAATCCCTAAGAGTAGCAGAGACAGGCACTGCCTCATGAAGAATTGATGATGTTCAATATCACAACTCAGCAAAGCTCCATCAGAGCTACGTTTTCAGGAGAGAACTAGTACAAAGAAAATAGACACAAAAGGTAGAATCTATGAATAATCAGAGTATGAGAAAAAAATAGAAGAGTCAGTAGAATAAGCGTGTGGTCATATGGTTAGGGTCCTACAAGGCATCTTGGTGACTCCCACATGTCTAGCAAAATGTCTTTCATTTTGTAGATGCTCAATGAATACCTGTTAATTAAGTGCGTGGGAAAAAAACCCTTCTGATCTCACGGGGAGCCCAGCATTCCACTCAGCAGACACGCCCTTGTCACAATATTAAAAACTTTAAAGGGCATTTACAAATTGTTAAGAAGAAAACAGAAAAACTTCTAAATATGTTAAAATAGAAATGATTTTATTGAGCCTCAGCTTTGTTGAAAAGAAGGGCTTGAGGGGAAAATGACCTCTGCAAATAAAGAGAACTAGGGTTATCATCACAATGACAACACTCTCTTAGAGTAGAAGAAGATGATTTCAAGGGCTAGAGAAGCCCACGTGGGTTATCAACAAAGTTTTACAGTGGGAAGGTCATTACAGAAGGTTTTATGGATTTGAAAGTAAATGAAAGACACTAAAAAGCGGTAAGTAGACCAGAACTTCCCCAAAGGGCAAGATTAGTGTTATAAAATGAAATCAATAGGTAAATTAGACATATCACTCTCAAATGCCCTACTCTAAAATAAATGTGTCCCACTAATAAAACAATATTTTTCCAACGTGCAGAAAAGTAAGTTAAAGAACATACATTTGTCAATTTAACGCTCACCTTCTCTCCCTCGTCAAATTCTCTGTTAAAACTTCCATTCCTGCTATGTGAGAGAATAGATAGGAATTAAATCTTATTGGAAAAAGTCTCAGGAAAATACAATCATTATTAAATTGAACGGTTTAATTCTTATGGACATATATTCATTCTTTTTTTGTGATCTTTATATTGTCTACATTTTTGGTTAATACAATTATTTTTGGAAGGTCTGTTTTGCCTACCACTGCATATTACTTTGCATATTGCAGTAACATATGCAGCTTTTGTTGTAAACCAAACCACCTCAAAACTTAGAGACTTCAAACAATAAACATTGATTATTTCTGGTGTGCAGGTCAGTTCTGATCTGGGTTGCCTCAGCTGATCTCTCCTGAGCTAGTTCATGTATCTGGGGTCAACTGGATCTACATAGTCCCATTGGAAGGACCTGGATACAGGGAAAGAAAGGATTTGTGGCCCAGAAGATTTTCAGACAGAAACCTGAAAGGGTCAGGGTGCTTCTCGATGTACGTAATGAAATGTTGCAAGAAAGAGATGAATTGAAGAAGGAACTCTTTATTTTAGAAGCAGAATTAGAGGGAAATAGAGGGCCCCGGACAATTTCTTACCCTCAGACTCCAGCCAGTAAATATGATGATGAATATAAGAAAATCATAACTACTTACAAAAGGCTTGCCACTTGACTGAGTTTGTAAATCACTGAATTAGGTTACATGCTTTGAAAACTAACAGGTGTTAAGATAAAATTTCAAAAAAGGTATAATCACAAGAGGCAATTAGGGAAAGTGAAAAGTGGTAGAAATTCAAACAGCTACATGCCTTATTTCTGCCAGATGTTTACTTAACAGGAGTGAAAGTAATAAGATTAGGTTAGAAAAAAGAGATGATATTCCAACTCCATTTGTAAAATAAAACAGAGTCTAACATATTTTTGCATTCTGTCTATGTAAAATAAAAAGAGAAACAAATTTAAATGGTGACGTTTATAGGGCAATATAGAGAATATTACATAAGCTTAATCAGATGGAGCCATTAGTATAGAAAAAGTGGGGCTGATTCCTGGTTTAAACAACAGCGATGACAAAATCAATAGCAAGCATGTAGCCAAATACAAGGAATACTCTCAAAACTAACACAGACGGCAAGTTAGAATGCAGTCTCAAGCAAGCGCATGTGGTGGTTTGAATAAAATGAGCTGCCCTCCCTGACCACCCTTGCTTTGTCAGGGCAGAGGTCAGCAGCACAGGAAATGTAATAGTAAGTGGTCCAAGGGGAATGTAACATTACGATGTAACATATTAGTGGCCTTTCCCCCAATGCCATGCTAGAATTAGCTGGAAAACTGATAGATAACCAGAGAAACTAGGGTTTGTTCATGCATTCTGCTTTTAACACATTTAAATATAGAAGCTCACTACAAAAATCAAGTTAAAAACATCTTTCGCTAGCATCTTTGCTACTCCCACCCTCCATCGTGACCCCCCTGGAATCCAGTTGACTACCCCGGGCTCATTCCCTCTGAACCACGAGTAATCATTGTACTGCTGGAGATGATAACCCCGGAATGATATACCCTGTTCTTTAAGCTGGTAATTAAAAATGAACGGATGAGCAACAAACAATGGATTTCCCCTGTCAGCGAGGGTATGTCACAGACCCTCTGATCCTTATTTCATAGTCGGCTATACTGACCATCTGTTTCCCTGATCAGCAACTCTGGCAGCGTTGGGAGGAGCCTTGATCTGGCACGCAGAACCGAGGGTTGTCTCCATGGTTGCTCTTTGCTTTCAGTCCACGGTGACAAATAAGACCACTCTTCTTGCCATGCATGTCAAACAAATACAAAAGTAATCTGCACTTCCCAGTGTTGGTAGTCGATTCCATGTACCGTCAAGTCTCAAGGTCTGATCTGTTTCAGCTGCGATCTGCTTTTCCTCTGGGGTGTCAAGACGTCAAGAGCAGAGAGCATATTGGTTATCCCCGGTGGAAACCCACCTCAGGGAAGCCCACACACGAGTTTTGCTTCTGGAGAAAGACAAGTAAGCAGATTTACACATATCTTGTGAAGGAGACCTAAAGAACTTGGGTGTTCCCGGATGGAGGAAAGGGGTATCACACTGAGCCCAGAGAACAGAATGGCTGCTTTGGGTAGCAGAAGTAAGCCAATGTGACTGTGATAAAGAGGATGAGGGCTGGCCAGGTGTTTCAGGGTTGAGAGATGAAGATGCAGATACAGGCTGGCACCAAGCCACTGGTCTTGTATATCCTCCTAAGAGGAGGATGAAGCTTGTATTTTCTCCTAAAAATTATGGGTAACTTTGGAAGGATTTTAAGTGTAGGAGTGGCATGGTTTCAGAAAGATCCCTTCGGCTGAAGTATGAAGCATAACTTAAGTGTGTGTAAGGGTGAGGAGGGATTGGGGGAAGGGGAGAGTCAGACAAAAATGGAAGGAGGGAGAATCGTTAGAAACAGACAAGCAAAAATTATCTCTGTTCCTAGGCCTGAACTTGGAAGGAGAGAGAGAAGACATTGGATTCAAGACCTATGAAGGACGTGGAGGGCACAGGACTTGGTGTGCTATGAGATGTGATCGTGAAAGAGAAGACAGGGTCAAGGTCGACTTCTGAGTTTCCAACAAGTACGACAGGATATGTGGCTCACTGAAATTTGGAATACCAAAGGAGGAGGAGGAGGAGGTTCTGGGAGGAGGATGAATTTCTTCTGTTATAATAAGTCTCAGGTGCCTGTGGGATGTCTAGGCAGCAGGGAGTTGTATAGATGTGTTTGACATTCAGGGAACAAACTTGGGGTAGAAACTTTAGAATTGGAACCATAGGAGGCAAAAGATATTAAATGGGGTAAATGTGAGGAGAGGATGTCAGATTAATTTACCACACCGAAAACATCTTATACACTAGTGATGCAAGGCTGGAAAATGCAATGAAAATGTAGACTCTGTTAAAATAGCAACAGGATATTAAACTTTTGGCTATTAATATAATCCAGGACAAAGAGATTGATTTGAAGAATCTATGAAGCTCTAATGAAGACAGTAAAGGCAGACTTGAGTAAATAGGGAGCTATACTCTACCATTTATTTAAAAGAGTAAAAACAGTGAAAATGACAACAATCCCTAGGTTAATATGTGGATTTAATGCCATGCCTATTAAAGTCACAGCAAGATACTTCATGGAAATTTACAAAATGATGGTAACACTCTTTTTGAAGTAATCAGTGGATGAGAATGCATATATGCATCAATCTATAGAAAGATATTTATATATTACTTCATACAAGGTGCTTTTGCATCATTATCCCATTTAATTCTTATAATGGCTTTTATAATGAGGTATGTTTTTATTATTATCCCCATTTTTGGGTGCCCATAAGTTCCAGTATCCCTGGGGCAGTCCTGTGTGATGCTATTGTCCAAATTCCCCTCCTCCTCCATTTAATATTTTCCCCACATTTTCATTTTTAGAGAGAGCATTATTACTAATAGTTGCATTAAAATAAGCTGGTATAGGTTGGTACCATCTCCGTGGAGCGCTTCTCACCTCTGTCATGGTCCTGTCTAATAGTGGGTAAGGAACATGTACAGGAAACAGAATTCTCACCTTAACATGTGCTAAATCTGAAAGATGAACAGTGATAATACTTTTCTTTTTTCCTAACCCAGACGTGATGCAAAGTACCTAACACCCCCCTTTTAAGTGCAGCATGCCCAATGAGGACATACTTGCCAATATAACAAAGTGCACCCAGATTCTAGAGATGGCCATCTCTCTCCAGCTTGATGGGAGAAGTATTTGGTACTGCTACTGACTCTGACCAGTGACCTTGTGTGCCAACTGGCTGCTCGTATGAGTCGGTTTCATGAAGCCACCAGGCTTCCATTTGCTGGGGTCAGTGGGGAACTCAGAAAATTACAGGTTATGTGTAACAAGCAAAATATGTACAAGATATGGGGACAGAGCAGTCCTTCCGCAGGACACGTATTCTGAATCTCTCTTTAACAATGGTTTGTCATTGAGTATGTGGAATAAATACACATCAGCTTATTTATTTACTTTTTTTTATTGTGGCAAAATATATGTAACGTAAATTTACCATTTTGACCACTTTTAAGTGTATAGTTCAGTGTCATTGAGTATATTCACATTGTTCTGCAATCATTACCACCATCCAGCTCCAGGACTTTTTTCTTCTTTCTAAATGGAAACTCTACCCAAGTAAACACTAACTTTCTGTTCCTTTTTTCCCCTCAGCTCCTGGCAAACACCATTGTTTCTGTCTCTAAGAATTTGACTATTCTAGATGCTTCATACAAGTGAAATCATACAATGTTTGTCCTTTTCTGATGGGCTTATTTCACTGAGCATAATGTCTTCAAGTTTCATCCATGTAGCATGTGACAGAATTTCTTCCCTTTTTAAGGCTGAATAATATTCCACTGTATGTACATATCACTTTATTTTATTGCTTGGGGTTACCTGTTAATTTTGCAATAAACTGTTGTTGGCAATGAGTTTAAAAAAACAAAAGTGCATGTGCTATGAAATATTAAATATTGAATTTTTGTTTCTTAAGAAAGTTGGTGATAATGTATAACTTGCACAAATATTTCAAAGGACTGTAAAATAGTTTTTTCTCTCTTTTCATTTCTTAATTTTAAAAGAATGACTGCTTAAAGTGATAATTACACTACTATATTATTGCATTTATAACATATGTGATGTACCATGTATAATACGATATATATAATATATGATTACTTATGATATAAGAGCATATATCTCATATAAGGTTATATATATATTATGTATGACTATATGTCAGTATATATGATACCTATAACAATACGTAGTATGTAAAACAATAATCACACAAAGAGGGAAGAAATGGAGCTACACTGGAATAGAGTTGCTTTTTTTAAACCCAGATGAAGTCAGTATCAATCTGTAGTCAACTGTGATAAAGTAAATATTCACATTATAATCCCAAGAGCAACGTCTAATAAAATAACTTAAAAAATATAGCTATAAAAACAACAGAGGCATTAAAATGGAACACTAAGACACGTTTGTTTAACACAAGAGAGAGCAGTAAGAGGGGAACAGAGAAATGATGAAAGACACAAGACACAAACAAATTGCTTATCAATGATCATGTCAAATGTGGATGACTAAACACATATTTTTAAAGAGCTTTGAGGTAGTAGGGGCGCAAGTGTGATGCTATGTCACTATTTGCCCAGCCATTCTCTCATTGCTAGGAATCAGGTTATTTACAAATTTCTACAATTATAAATGACACTCCTGTAAAAATTTTAGACATTATTTTGGTTTTTGTTAGTTTTTGCTTGTGGTGAATTTCACAAAGTGGAATTAAGTGGCATCAAAGTTTCATCACTTTTGATCAGTGTTGATGAATTGCTCTCCCAAAAGACATCAGAATATCTGTTTCTGAACAGATCCATCAGCAAGGCTTAATGATTGTTTAAACAGAGGAGTAATGATAACCTGAAGTTATTTAAATTGGCACCTGTTTCACTGCTGTTGAGGCAAGCATTTCTGTCCTTGTTAATTTGCTGCCTCTATTTCCTTATGTGTAAATTGGTGGCACAACCATTTATTGGGTGGTAGGTAGATATTCATTTGTTATTTTTTCAATTGTATGTATGGAATTGACTCGACTTTACTATTTTTTAATTTCCCCCCTGTGGTAGTAAACAATGTGTTCATTAAATCAGCTTAATGATTATAATTCCTTGAGGGAGGGGATAATTAAGAAAAGATTTTGAGGAAAGCTGGTAGTAGAGTGGGAAGTTACTCCCTGTCCTCCAGAAGTTCCTCTTAGCTCTTCTCTTTGGGAGAAGAACTTCACAAATGAAGGGCCGACGCTTCCTGTCTGCTCTACGGGCTCTGAGGTGCAACAGAGCAAGGAGGGCTGACAGATAACAGAGCTGGAGAGTCTTAGGTGGGAGGCTTTGCTGAGCTGCAAATAATTGATTAGTCAGGGAAGTTTTAGTGCCAATACATTAAAAATAACACAATGATAATGCTCCCTATGAGCAGATTTGGTATTCTACATGGATCCAGAAATAGATAAAAACTCAGGTCAAATGAGGATCTCTGAGTTTTCTCAAGAGAAGCAGTGGGAGAGAGAGATTTGTCTCATGCTTAAGAACTCCAGTTTCCTGTCCCCCCGCAGATTTTAAGTATAGCTCCTGCATTTACTCTAGGAAATGTTCCTTAATGTTCTGAGTCAGACTTTATGGAAAAGTATCCATGATACCAGGAGCCATATAATTTAAGCTCTGACCATAATGCAGAACCATCTTCCTCTCACCTGCTGTGTTGTCTCCATTACCCTCACCACAGGTATTTCAGGGATGGGATGCACAAAAACTTAGAGTTTGATGATGAAAGTTGGATAACTCTCAGATCCCATATTTCTTAAATACAGTATAACAGCTCACAGAAAATCACAAGGGAGTTGAAATGAAGAGCAACTGAACACTGCTAGGTGCATGGCACTTTGATAATCAACGGCAATACAAAAATAAAGCATGGCACCCATCCTGGAGTAGCTCGTTCTTGGGTTTAACATCTTTCAGATAGAGAAATCTTGTTCATCTTCTTGCAGGGGTTTGAGGAGAGCCAATAGACCCTCTCGTCCCTGCCCAAGTACAGAATTACTTCAGATATAGACGTGGAACTCAGACAGATGGAAATGAAGTGACAGCAGCAGTAGAGTAGATGGCTAAGGAGTGCAGACAAATCAGCTTACCGATGCTCTCCACTGGCACCCCTCCCCTCCAGCCTGGCTCTTGGGACTGCGCTCTGGTGGGAAAGTTTGCATCTACAGCGGGTGCACTCAGCCAAGAGGTCTGGGGCGGAGGAGAGAGATGCAAAGTACCCAGATCCTTGATGCTTAAGGTGAGCTTTATCCAAGGAAGAAACATTACCATCAGGTAACCCTCCATCCCCCCAGCAGCCAGCGACTCCTCCTACACTGTGAGAGAGTGAGAGAGAGGAGTGGGGGACGACCCCAGAGCACCCCTCCAGTGGCCGTCCCCCATGTGCAGACACAAGGAATGGGGCTATGCGCTTGCTGTCAACATGCCCCACAGGCCCATAAGTGAAGGGGCTTGCTCACTTTCTCATCTTTTTTTGTTCTTTTCTCTGTTCTTTTTTCACCTGCTCTCCTTCTAACTGTTGGCAGTAAATGGGCACCAGGGTCCATTGGGAAAAGCTGGTTTGGTCCCATCTGGGATAGAGAGACTTGGCTCCGTGCGGAAGGGCCACCGTGACTCTCCTCAGCACCACGTGCAGAAAGACCTGGAATCTTGCCTTGTCTTGCTGCTTCAGTCAGGGGAGAACCATGTGCCCGGGACCAGAGCCGAGCCTGGGCTGATGAGGAACTTGGGGTGAGCACTTTCACAAGGATGTGTCTGAGGACATTCAGAGTGTCTTCCCAAGGGATACAGTCTTGTCTGGTTTTAGTACCAGAAGAATTGGGCTTCTCCTGAGCAGTGGGTTTTTTTCCATCTCACAGACCAGGTGGGTGCTCTCACTCCCTCCAAGTGTAGGGGAGTCGCTGCTGGTGGGGGGGACGGATGGCCAGCAGTTAATGTTTCCTGTTTGGGTAAAGCTTACCTTGGAAAGGGCTTTGAGCATCTGGGTTCTTTGCACCCACCTCCTGGGCCCCAGACCTCTTGGCGGAGTTCGCCTGTTGCAGACCCAAACTCTCCCACGAGAGGGCAGTCCCGAGGGCCCGGCTGGAGGGGAGGCGTGCGGGTGGAGAGCGCTGGCCGGCTGATTGGTTTGCACACCTTAGCCATGTACGCTACTGCTGTTGTCATTTTCATTTCTCTCTGTCTGATTTCCATGTCTGTATCTTAAGTAATTCTATACCTGGGTAGGGAAGAAAGGGCCTACTGGGTCTCCTCCTGAGACCTTTCCTTTAGAAAGTGACGAGGCAGACGTGAGATTGTCTCCCAGTCAGTGCACAGGGCTTTAAGGCATGCACGTTTGCATCCCTCCTGGCCTCCTCTTATGCCCCAGTCCTTATCATTTGCCTTCTTCTCTCTCACTCAACTCTTGTTTGTCTTACCTTGTACTTTCTGTGTCCTTGTAAGGTGCCTTATGTTTTTCCTGGAGCCAGGCAGGGTATAAACACAGGAATAAATATAAGCAAGCACCTGGCTCCCCCAGTCTCTGGCTCCGTACTGTGCTTCGCTGCTCCTTGGCCTTTTGGCTCAATCCAAGCACAAGGCAATATGCTTTGCTCCTGCGCAGGAATGGTGCCCCAGGCCTGCCGCTCGGGACTTCTCTCAATTCCTGGCTTCATTTTGCTTGAACACTTTGGTTGCGATGCCTAGTCCCTTGTTGTCCAACCACAACCTCCTGTGTCCTGCTTCCCTGTTGCCCACCTCCTCCTCACCCCATGTCTGGACTTGGCTTTCTAAGGTCCCATAGTCTCTGGGTTCCTCTGGCTTTAACCTCTCTGGATATAGTCTTATTTACATGGCACTTGAGAGCCCTGGGGAGGCAATACGGTGTGGTGGCTTTGGAATCATTCGGATTTGGGTTGGTCCAATTATCCATCCACCCTTCCATCCAATACTCCAATACCCTCTCTCTCTAGATCTCTCTCTCTAGATAGATCCATATATTGATATATATCTAGAGAGAGAGAGAGAAAAATAGAGAGAGAGCTAAGGACGTGGTAATGAGCCAGAGATGCAATCCTTGCCTTGTAGAGCTTGCAGTCAAGTTCTGTTGAGTTTGACTACAAGCTCTGACACTTGCTAACTGTGAGAAATTAGGCAGTTATTTCATTTTTTCTGAGTCTCAGATTCTCAGCCTATAAGATATGGGCAGTAATTCCTACTGCATCAGGTGATTGCAAGGATTAAATGAGATGATGTGTGGCAAGCACGTGGCCCCCTAAGCACTTGACCACACAGAAGCTGTTACTAGCTGATGTCTGGTCGCACACGAAGGTGGTCTCTCTTTGGTAACTCTCCCCAGAGTATTCTAGGCTGCCTCTTCTCCACCTGTTTCATCTGTTAAACCACTCTCATTTTGTTCTTGTTTTCTAGAAATTTGCTGCAATGCCTCATTTACTGGTGACTCTCCATTTCTGTTCTGTTCTGTGTTCCCCCCTTAAACCATGCTCTTTAATTTCTACTCTAAGTCTTCCCCTAACAAAACTCTGTAAGGACCCCTGGCAAGTGGGTTCCTCTCTCACTCTGCCGCGTTCTTGCATCACATTGCTGGCGGTCTCGGGGAGGGGGACATTGTTGGCACATTTATGTTTTGGTGGTAGGGAGTCTCCCAAGAGGGATGGCAGGTAAATATATGTGTCTAGTCTGTCATTGTGAACCAGCAGTCCCTGCCAACCTTTTTAGGGGACAAAGTAGCATGACAAACAAATGGAAGCCCCAGTTACAGGCAGAGTGCCCTCCTTTGCATCTGTGTTCTCAGGCAGCATCAGTTGAATGATTTCTTTTTCTTTTTTAATTTTATTGAAGTGTAGTTGATATACAATGTTATGTAAATTTCAGGTGAACAACATAGTGATTCACAAATTTTAAAGGCTATACTCCATCTATAGCTATTATAAACTATTGACTATATTTCCCTGTGCTGTACAATACATCCTTGTAGTTTATTTATTTTAATCATAGTAGTTTGTTCCTCTTAATCCGCTCCCCCTATCGTGCCCCTCCCCCCCTTCCATCTCCCTGCTGGTAATTGCTAGCTTGATCTCTGTATCTGTGAGTCTGCTTCTTTTTCACTAATTTGTTCAATTTTTTAGATTCCACATATAAGCTGCTGGGACACAGAGGACATCTCCTACAAAGGGCCATTTCTCCAAGGACGAGAAACGTAACCAACCTACCAGATACATAAAAATAATAACAGCAAGTTAGGTAAAAATGCAGTGACAGAGAAATAGGTCCCAGACAGAGGAACAAGGGAAAACTCTAGAAGAAGAACTAAGTGGAGTGGAATGATTTCTTGATGGAAAAGGTCCTAGGAGGCAGGGCTTTGGAGTGACTACCAGTGGGAGGAGTGCCCACCCATTAGCCTCAGTCACCCTGGGAAATACAGATCCCACTGGATTCTTATGCTAAAAGATAAATTACCCAAAACTATGTATAAAATTCATGTTATCTGAAAAGACTAGACAGAAACACAATTTTACTTACACAGTCAATTGCATTTTTGATACAATGGAAAGCACAGAATGTGTGTCCTAAATTTCTCTCACTCTGTAGCTGGAGTTAGCAAATGTTTTCTGTAAAGGGCCAATTAGTAAATATTTTGGGTTTTTTGGGCCATGAGTCCCCTTAACTATTCAACTCTGCTGTTGTAGTGCAAAAGCAACCTTAGACTATATATAAATGAATGGGTTCAGTTGTGTTCCAATAAAACTTTATGTACAAAAATTAGCAGTTGGCCAGAGTTGGACTGTGTGGCATAGTCTTCCAGTTCCTCCTTTATGGTGACGTTGTTCCATGGCAATCTGAGAATATGCTGGATTTCAGTGAACAAGGTCAGAGGCCAGGTCCGCAGTCCATGAAGTCACAGAATGGATCTGGGACACGACAGGACTCATAAAGCGGGGAGGGACACTCAGAGGGGAGGCAGTGAAGATGGAGCTCAGATCTAAGCAGGAAGGCACAAGGCGGGGGTGAGCCGCTGGGACTGGGTTCCCCATCTGATCTCCTTGTTGCTGTGAGAACCATGCTGCCGATTATCACGTCCTAGAGCTGTTTCCAGCCGCACCTTTCTCCTGGGAGTAATGGATTAGGCATAGTACAAAAAGTGTATTTTGTCCAGTCAACATTTCCTAAGGGAAGCTCCCCAAAGAAACTGACACCAGAGAATTTGAGCATGAGTTTCTTCTCATTAGAAATTCCCAAAGGCCTGGGAATAATGTGCTGTTTACAGTCATTGCTAACCTTCTCACTACACTGAGGGGTCCTATGGGCTTTCTTCTCTCTTTCTTTCTCTAGAAGGAGAAAGAAAAGGATCTATTAGCCTCTGATGTGAAGATGGTCTTGTAGCCCAACACAAGAGGTAGGTTAGAAGCCAGGGGAGGCCAGCGTACTGAGCACATGGCCCCGTGGCTGCCTGGAGTGTCAGGGGCAGGAACTGCCTGACTTCCTTGCTTTTGTATTTCTAGGCCTTGGGGCAACACCAGGTAGATAGTATGTGCTCAAAATCGCTTGTAGAATAAATGAACAAGCTGGTTCTCATGGGGTAGAGAAGAGTCCATTGGGACATCAGTCTCCCACTTGTATTCCACATAACAGAGTGAGAAGGAAGAATTTAAGATCAATAGTCACAGAGGAATTCATAGTCAAAAAATTTCACGGTTTGGGTCACATCCTTCCTCTAACCTGCAGGCTTCCCTCTCCACTTAATCTAGCATGAACCATGGATTTTTGGGACCATTCAGCATTGATTACCCATCTTGCTCATTTTTGGGGGGGAGTCAGGTTCTGGGGGGACAAAGTTGAGTAAAACAGTTTCCACCCTCAAGGACCTCATGGTGAGACACACCTACTTTATACATGACCTGAAACAAATAGACTGCCAGATATTTCTCCAGCGAAGATGGGTTTATTTGGGATCAGTAGAGAACTGCAACTGGCGGTCTGCAATCATGGTGAGCCGCGTGTAAGTTCCCCTTACAGCAAGGGAAGGAGAGCGCTTTTATAGAGGAGACAAGGAAGTAGGAAGGGCTGTAGTAAACAAAGAGTCTGTGGCTTTTCATTGGCTGAGTCCTTGTCAGGAAAGAAGAGGGGTCTTTCTTTTTCTTGTTGGGCTCTGCAGTGGTCTCAGGATGTGACAGCACCCCCTTCTGGTCTCCTGCCTCTCTTTAATTGGGTTTCTGTTTACTAATTTTTACATGTGTTTATGTCTTTTCTCCCTTGAATACCAGGCTATAAGCCCCTTGTTTTGAATCTGCCCAGTAACTAGTGTAGAGCTGAGCTTCAGCTCAAGGAATACTTGATATTTGTAGTTACCAGGCCACTTCCTGGGCACAGCTCCAAACCAAACAGAATATTTTTGAACTGCCACTCAAGCTGGGTGAGAGCTGCAGTCAGAGCGGGGAGGTTCCAAGCGCATGTTCCAAGTGTAAGTTCCGCTCTCAGCTTCGAGTCATCCTCCAGCTCAAAGCGACTTCAGCGCTTCCCTCTCCTCTCTGTTCCTTCACATGAAAGACTGGAAGGCGTGAACCCTGACACCTCGTAGTTTTTCTAGTGCTCTGAAATCCTTGTATGAAAGGATTTAGGCAAAATATGAGCCTATTTATACAGAGTGTTATAAGCTTTTATCTCAGAGACTTCACAGTTTAGTTTCAGCTGGGAAATAAAATCACCTTAGGGATGGAGGACTGTCAGCTCTCAGCACAGCTAAGACTAAAGCAGGGTTGACTTTAGGTGCCCTCCTCTCACGAAGGTGGCGAGCTCAGCCACACCTGCCCAGAAGCTCAGGTAGCCCGGTGCGCGCCCTCCTCACCACGGCAGCCGGCCCCCAGGTAGCCGCAGGCAGCGGCTGGTCCAGTTTATCTACCCATGGGGAAGGTTGCAGCTCCTTGATTGAAAGGGCACTCCATGCACACTGGGGACATTTAAAATCTTGGAACACGTTATCTTTTTAGCTGTTTGTTTTTAAAAATTATTAATATATTTATAGTATAAAATACATTTCTTCACCTGTTCTTCAAAAATCATGGTTTCATGTTCTCTTTTATCTTTACCTGAGAATGTCAACAGCGATACAGCATGAGCTGCAGAGCCACAGGCGAGTTCATGACCAAGGATTGAAGCCTTTCTCTCTGGGTTTATGTACTTAATTAGGTTCATGGCATTTCTTCCTTAGATAAATCTTTCAGCAGTAAAGTTAGCCCTCAAAGGAAAGCTGACCAAGATTCTAAGAGAGAGCACTGAACTGGGTCAACCAGAAAGACCTTCACATGCGCCCCCTCCTTTATCCCGACTCCCTTGGCTGCCCTGATGCACCCCCTTCAGCACCATCTCCTGCCCAGCGGGGATCCCACAGAGCATTTCCCAAGTGACTCTCAGGGGCTGCCGCTGCTTCAGCATGAAATGTAGCATCATGGTTCTATCCAGGGTCTCTCCCAATTCTCAGCTAACGCTTGCAAGCATATTAACATAAGGACTTATTATAACTAGTCAAAATCCCAATGGGAACTTACAGTTATTTTTTGAGGTGGGTGGGAAGTGGATTGTTGATTTTAAAGTATATATCATAGGGCCAACATGGGGAAATTATCAAGGAAATTTTGAAAATGAAGATCAACGAGGTGAATTGGCCTTAACAAATAAACAAATGATATAGTGATTGAGATAAAAACAGAATAGTACCATTATATAGTTATGGACAAATAGGTCACTGGAATAAAACAGAGTATGCAAACAGACTCGAGTATATTTAAGGAATTTGACATATAATAAAGGAGGCATTTCATTTCAGTGGGAATATAATAAACTACTCTGTCAGTGGTACTGGGACTGGCTATCCATTTGAATAAAAGGGTTTTATATTTACCCAGATATTTACCATTTATGACATTCTTCATTCCCTCGTGTAGATCCAGATTTCCATCTGGTACCATTTTCCTTCTGCCAGAGGAACTTCTTTTAACATTTTTGTTAAAGATTTTCTGCTGCTGAGTTCTCTCAGCTTTTGTTGTTATTGTTGTTTTTTGCCTGACAAAGTCTTTGTTCCATCTTTGTTTTTGAAACAAAGGACAGTACTCCCTGACAGATGGGAACCAAGCCAGGTGAAACTTACAAATGCCCTAGCTTACAGTCTTGAGTTTTCAGGCCACAACACAAGAGGGTAACCTAAGCAGACCCGGAAGGTGTCCTGGAAATGAAGTCGGGGGAGACCAGCTTTGTTCTTTGTGCACAGAACAAAGCCTTGGAGAGGAGAGGACTGCTGGAGAGAGAACTCTAGAGATGTGAGCAGCCCCCTGGGTCTTCAGCACAGTACCGATCAGCACACATACATGAGGAAATACTGGAAGACCTGGGAAAAAGTGCCCAAAAGGGCAAGCGAGAATGGTGGCACAAAGCCTCTTCCTACAAGCCGGATGGGAAAACTCACAATTCATGGGAGAGAGGACTCAGAAGGGTCTTGCCGCAGCTGTGGGAATTTATAAGCACTTGTTTAAAAGCTACTCTTGACCCACTTAAAAAGTCTTAAGAGCAAGAGCCAAAAGAATCAGTTTCCCAGGGCTTCACTTAGATATGGAATCTAAAAAAAATTGTACAACTCATAAAAAGAGAGTTGAAAAGTGGTTGAGGGATTGAAATAGGGAGAAGTGTAAAAACATGAAAAAACTTCAGTTATACGATTGATGCATAAACTCTGGGAATCTAATGTACATCATGGTGACTGTAGTTGGCCACGCTGTATTGTGTAACTGAAATTTGCTAAGAGAATAGAACTTAAATATTCTTACCAAAAAATAAAAAAGGATAAATATGTGAAGCGAAGGAGTGTTAATTAATTTGATGGGGGAATTCTTTCACAGGTATATGTAAATCAGATCAGCACATTGTATGCTTTAAATATACACGTTTTTATTTGTCAATTATTCCTCAGTAAAGCTAAGGGGAAAAAGGATCATTTTCTAAGAAACTTAACTGCATTCCAGAGCAAAGCTGTTCAAGAATATTTATAGGAATATAAGAATATCCAGCACCCAGCAAGGAACAATTTATAATCTCTGGTACCCAAAGAGTATTAGGCATGCAAAGATGCAGGAAAATACAACCAACAATGAAGAGGAAAAAAAAATCGACCAAGAACAACCAACTGAGAACTGGCACAGATGTTCAAATTAGCACACAAGGACATTAAAATAATTATTATAAGTAATCTAGATGTTCAAAACATTAAATGAGTCATAGAAGATGTAAAAGTCACCCAAATTAAACTTCTAGAGATTAAAACTACACTGTTTGAGATGAAAGAGACTCTAGATGGAACTGGTGTTACATTAGACACTGCAGAAGGAAAAACTGGTGAACTTAAAGACACAGTCATAGAAACTACCCGAAATGAAACAGGAAAAAAGAGGACTAAAAAACACTAAAGGTGGTGGGAGTATAGCTCAGAGGTAGAGTGTGTGCTTAGCACACAAGAGGTCCTGGGTTTAATCTCTAGTACCTCCATAAAAAAAATTAAAAAGATGAAAAAACCCCCCAAAACCCAACAAATACTAAAAGAATATTAGTGAGCTATGAGATAACATCAAATGGTCTAATGAATGTGTAATTAGAGTTCTGAAGGAGGGAAGAGAACAGAAACATAATTTGAAGAAATAATAATGGCCGAAAAATTTCCAAATTTGTTAAAAATTATATCTATAGGTCCAAGAAATTCAGTAAGCTCCAAGCACAAGAAACATGAAAAAAGTCTAACCAAGATACGTACCATTCTAATTGCTCAAAACCAGCAACTTAGAAACTGTTAGAAGTGGCTGGAAAAGAGACATGACACATAAAAAGGAACAAAAAATTAAGAATAATGGCAGTTTTCTAACCGGAAACAACAGTGGAGCAACGTCTTTAAAGAACTGAAAGAAAAAAAAACCAACACTGTCAACCTAGAATTCTATAGTGATACAAATTATCAGTAAACAAATGAAATGCATTCTTTTCAACAACAGTTGGGACAACATTTAAAAAAACAATTACAGATCATTTTTGCTCTCTTCCGCTCCTAAATTTGGACTCAATTAAGAACCAAAACACAAGACGTAGACAGATAGAGATGAGTAATGAGCTCTATTACCGATAAGGTTGATTAGAGAATTAGAGAATGGCTTGGATCAATACCAAACTGGGTTAAGTATTAATCCTTCACCTCTGAATGAGACACTTCCCTTGTGCAGTGATAGGCATATGATGCCCAGATAATTGCCACTGGGCCGGACCAGAAGACCAGAAGTCACCCTCTCTGAGGGCAGGTAGATCTGAAAAGATGACAAAGCCCAGATGGGCTGAATTGAGCCAAACATGGTCAATTCCTTTTCCTGAAATCAACAGCTGGATAACTTGCTCCTACTGTATAGAGCTGTGTGTGGACAACAAGAACCCGCAAGTGTTTTGACTCTCCTTCCACCTATGGAAATAGGAGTCGTGGAGGAATTAATGTTCTCCCCACTAACGATCAGGAAAAAGATCATATTCTTAAATGAAAGAAATGTAATTGGTAATAATTTGCAGCCAAACCTTGGAAGTCTTCATTTAGCGCTGTCTAGAAGCAGACTGTGAGACAGGGATTTGAGTGTAAGTGGTTTATATGGTGTTTTAGTTCACTCAGGCTGCTGAAATGAAACACCAGAGATTGGGTGGCTTACAAACAACAGAAACTTACCTCTCCTGGGCTGGGAAGTTCAAGTTCAAGGTGCCAGCAGACTCAGTGTCTGGCGAGAGCCTGTTTCCTGGGTCATAGACTGCCATCTTTTTGCTGAACCCTCGTGTGGCAGAAGGGGTGAGGGAGCTCTCTGGGGTCTCCTTTCTAAGGACACTAATCCTATTCATGACGCAACCACCCCCGCCCAAAGGCCCCACCTCCAGATATCATCACATGGTAAATTAAGTTTTAACACGTGAATTTTGAAGGGGATCAAACCTCAACATACAGCGTATTAACTTTAGCATATATAGCATTTAGGAATTGAGCTCAAGAAATGCTGGGGAAGTGAGACAGAGAAAGGAAGGAAGGAAGGCAATGTGGGTGTTTTATCAAGAAATTTACCACTGTGAGCAACTGCCATTTAATCTTACTAGAGAACTCTGAGAAACAATATAAAGACATGCTTTGGAGTTATCCTGCCTCCGGGGGAAAGGGAGCTAGGGTGTTGATCCACTAGCCATTGAGTGAAGGTTGTTATTGGCAGCATTGAGTTTTTCGGAACTTCAAGCCTATGCCTCATGCAGGCAGAGCTGTCTCCTGCAGCCAGAGAGCTCTTAGGCATAGGCTTGGGGGTTTGGACAGAAACTGGGCCAGCAAGCATAGAATCCGTACGTGCTAAAGGTATATGGGTGGGGTCCTGATAGCCCTGATGTAGTTGAGAAATGTTACAATATTTCATTTTCTTTAACTGAGATTTAACCTAATTCCAAGCCCTCATCTAGCTAGCCTGTCAAAAAATAAAAAGTCACCTATTAATAGAATTCATCCTGACTGTTTTCAAGGCTGGGCAAAATTTCCAGGAAACTCATGCAAACTATGTGGAGAACCCTGGTCATCACAACACCATTGTTTAGATAGAATGATTCCTATATGTTTGGAAGTTTGTTGCTTCCTTGGATCTGGAAAGCTTTGGGGTGATTAGGACTGCCAGTGCTAAAAATTTGCCTCCTCAGATATGTTAGGTTTTCCCCTTAATCCCAAATTCACCTCTGGGCCCTGGAAGGCAATTGGCCACGGGCCGTCATTTGCTGGAATCTGACAGTTTGCATCCTCTCCTCTCCTCTGACCGATGCTGTTCCCTCCAAAGGAATTCGAACAGCTCCCTATCACCCCTGACCCTGAGTTCTGTACCCACATTTGGCTCAGGCAACAGCAAACCAAAGCCAGGAAGACTTCAGCCTGCTTCTGCACTTCCCTGCTCCAACCTCCTTTGAGACAAGGGCCAACAAAAGTCTGTCTACCTGCTCAGATGGGAGACAGGAGAGAAAAATACTAGAACACACCATAAATTAAGAACTGAACAATATTCTGCCATAATTCAATCAGAATGAGCCAGAAATGTCCAGCTTTTGGTATGTATCTTTACCATGATGTCGGTGACCTTCCAGTGCACCACTAGGATGTCACCCTTCTGCTGGGTGAGGGACGGAGGTTGCTTTCTGTGGTTTTGATTTAGCTTCAGTTTTAGGCAGGCCCTGTGAGCCTGGGAGGGTGGCTGTCACGAGTGCTCCTGTCCTCCTAGGAGCAGAGCAGGTGCCGGCACACGACCTTGCTGTTCCCCCGAGGGCAGAGTGTGGTAAACATCTATTCCCGTCTCACAGCTGCAGCAGGTTTCTACCAGTGATGCAAGGTGTCAAACTTTGTTGCTCTTCCCCCTGCAAATTAAAGCTTTTGTTCCACAGGGGAGATGGAGAAAATGGGTCTGGGTGGAGTTTTAGCAGTGCCTGCTGTCCCCCAATTCCAGCCAGCATTTGGACAAAAGCTTTCTCAGGGTTCTCCCCAGCCTTCCCTGGAAGTGTCTGCTGGGAACTGTGGGATTTGTGGGATTTGCCCAGGTCT